>NW_022589766.1:2378461-2541490 GCF_004348235.1 Phoca vitulina | reverse complement strand
GGGGGGGGGGGGGGGGGGATGGGTACCTGCTTATCTGCCACTGCTGTGGCTTTGCTGACTCCCTTTGTGGCTTCCCAAAGGCACCCCACTGACCTCGCCCAGGCCCCGGGCAGGGTGAGGAGGAGGCTTCCCGGATGAGGTGGACATGCTGACTCAGGGTCAGCCTGGGGTTGACCAGGACAGAATGTCTCCAGGAGGCCCCTGTGCAGCGACCACAGCCAGTGCTGTTACTAAGAAAAGCCCAAGGAGAAAGGGTAACACAACACGCCCGCCTCGGACTGGCCCTGCAGCTGGGGGGAGGGGAGCCGATGACTCAGGAGGTGCTCCAGGAGGCACAGGGACAATGTCACGTCGAACTGTCCGGCACGGCTGTCCCCTTGTCTGTTAGGGTGAAGAGGCTCTGAGCTCCGGTTGCCTCCAGATTCTGCAGAAACTAGGTACAGCCTGGCAGGCCTCTAGAGCCTCAGGGCAGTGGGCATCCTGGGCTTGTCGAAGGTGCAGAAGATCAGGGACACACTCGGGGACCTATGCTGTTGCCTCTAGCCTGGGTGAGTGGATTTCTCCACGGCTGTCACTGCCATGGCCACTGGGCTCTCCCGCCACCCAGCCTCAGCCTGGCATTTGGCCTCCTCTGGACCAAGGACCCGAAAGCATCCTTCACTACACGGGAGTGGCAGCTGTGAACTGGGCCTCACTTGCACCTGACACTGGGGAGGCTCAGGTGTGTGTCTGGCACGGCCTGTGAGAAGTTGAGGCATAAACAAATGACGTGCTAGGATACGGGGTGGAAATTCCTGGAAACGATTCAGAAAAGTCATCAGGCCAGATGGTGTGGTGTGCTGGCCAGAGAACCTACCAACCCAAGATGCACTATTTAGTGGGGAAGTTGTTATGAACTGAATGTTTGTGTCCCCCCAAAGTCATATGTTGAAATACTAACCCTTAAATAGGATGGAATTAGGAGGTGGGGCCTTTGGGAAGTAAATAGGTCATTAGTACGGAGCTCTCAGGAATGGGATTAGTGCCCTGATAAAGGAGACCCCAGAGAGCTCTCTAGAGCCCTCTCTGCCATGTGAGGATACAACAGGAAGTGGGCAGTCTGTAAGCCAGAAGAGGACTATCATCAGGACCCTCCCAGCCTGGCACCCTGATCTTGGAATTTCAGCCCTGAGAACTGTCAGAAATAAATTCCTGTTGGGGCGCCTGGGTGGCTCAGATGGTTAAGTGTCTGCCTTCAGCTCAGGTCATGATTTCCAGGTCCTGGGATTGAGCCCTACGTCAAGCCCAGCGTCGGGCTCCCCGCTTATTGGGGAGCCTGCTTCTCCCTCTCCCTCTGCCTCTCCCCACTGCTCATGCTCTTTCTCTCTCTGTATCTCTCTGTCTCAAATGAATAAATAAAAAAAAAAAATCTTTAAAAAAAATAAATAAAAGAAATAAATTCCTGTTGTAATGGCCAACAGACACATGAAAAAGTGCTCAACATCACTCGGCATCAGGGAAATCCAAATCAAAACCTCAATGAGATACCACCTCACACCAGTCAGAATGGCTAAAATTAACCACTCAGGAAATGACAGATGTTGGCGGGGATGCGGAGAAAGGGGAACCCTCCTACACTGTTGGTGGGAATGCAAGCTGGTGCAGCCACTCTGGAAAACAGTATGGAGGTTCCTCAAAAAGTTGAAAGTAGGCTACCCTACGATCCAGCAATTGCACTACTGGGTATTCACCCCAAAGATACAAATGTAGTGATCCAAAGGGGCACGAGCACCCCAATGTTTATAGGAGCAGTGTCCACAATAGCCAAACTATGGAAAGAGCCAAGATGTCCATCAACAGATGAATGGATAAAGAAGATGTGGTATATATATACAATGGAATATTATGCAGCCATCAAAAAACCCCCGAAATCTTGCCATTTGCAACGATGTGGATGGAATTAGAGGGTATTATGCTAAGCGAAATAAGTCAATCAGAGAAAGGCAATTATCATATGATCTCACTGATATGAGGAATTCGAGAAACAAGACAGAGGACCATAGGGGAAGGGAGGGAAAAATGAAACAAGATGAAACCAGAGAGGGAGACAAACCATAAGAGACTCTTAACCTCAGCAAACAAACTGAGGGTTGCTGGAGTGGAGGGGGGGTGGGAGGGATGGGGTGGCTGGGTGATGGACATTGGGGAGGGTATGTGCTATGGTGAGTGCTGTGAATTGTGTAAGACTGATGAATCACAGACCTGTACCCCTGAAACAAATAATACGTTATATATTAAAAAAGAAGAAGATAGCAGGAAGGGAAAAATGAAGGGTGGGAAATCGGAGGGGGAGACAAACCATGAGAGACTATGGACTCTGAGAAACAAACTGAGGGTTCTAGAGGGGAGGATGTGGGGGGTTGGGTTAGCCTGGTGATGGGTATTAAAGAGGGCACATATTGCATGGAGCACTGGGGTGTTATACGCAAACAATGAATCATGGAACACTACATCAAAAACTAATGATGGAATGTATGGTGACTAACATAACATAATAAAATAAAATAAAAATAAATAAATTCCTGTTGTTTACAAATCGCCATGACATATTTCTTCCAGCAGCCAGAACTGCCCAAGACAGAGGTGCACTCATGCTCTTCACTGGGAGGCTCAGAGCTGAAGTGCCTTCCCCAACACTCCAGTGGGTTCGCCCAGAGGAATTTGTTCTTGTTCCAGAGCTCTAGCATCTGGAAGGAAATCACAAAGAGGTGGGTGACTCAGCGCTCACAGACCTTGGCTTGGCCTTGTATTCCCTGGGGACCGAGGTGGTTCCCTAAAGGGTCTGCCCTTATCTGAGGCACAATTTGGTTAAATAAGACCCCAAACCTGCCCATGCTTCCCTGCAGCAAACCAGAGAAAGTGAAGGCCTAACAGATGCACCTGCTCCAGTGTGGACTTTCGCTCCTTTATAGCCACATAAATGATTTCATCTCTTTTAACTGCCATTAACAAATTATTAATATAAATTCACACATCCACAGTGAAATCACTGAACTCAGACATTTTACTATCAAGGACGTTCCACCCAACCAAAGCCCCTTTAAAATGTGTGGGAATTTTTTCAGCCAAGCAAACCATGCCTCCCCACTTGCTGAGCCCCCAATAGCCCTGGAAGGCCTTTACAAGCTCTTTTACCCTTTTGAAGCTTTTTGTTCAGATTTCAAGTGTGTGGGTGTCTGTAAGTGCAGTGGTTGGGAGCCCAGACTAGAGGGGCAGACACATCCACACTTAAACTCCGACCAGTGTGAACAGCAGCTAGCTGCAGATGAACTTCTGCAGGCCTTCGTTTTCTTGTCTGCGAAATGGGAATAACAATACTTATGTCATGGGGTAGGTGAGAGGTGTAAATGAGATGGAGTGAGGTGCTCCATACCGTGTCAGATACACACAGGCATTCAGCGAAGGATAGCTGTCACTACGGCTGCTACGATTTCCCCGAAGTGAAGGGGGACAGGGGTGAAGGTGGCCTCTTCTGCTCTGTGACCCACACAAGATGGTGATCAGAAGCCAAGGGCAGACTCTGGCAGGGAGGGTCCGGCGTGAGCCATGCCTTTCCCGTCTCCCAGCCTGATGGAGCCCACCCTTCCCTGAGCTCCCTTCTTTCTGGCAGCATCTCCCACCCAGAGAGCCTCCCTTTTAAGAAGGTTCCACATGTCTCATCCGGGGGTTAGTGGGAGCAATGTCACCAAAAGGGCAAAACTGAGCAAAACCTGAGCTGGTGGAGGAACAGGGCTCCCTTCAAAGGAAGGCCCCAGAGCCCTGACAGACGCGCGTGGTGTTTAGCTTGGGGTCCCGCGGGCGAGGACGCTCATTAGACCACGGCCGGAGCCACGAGTGCCTGGTCCCAAGGCCTTCCCGCCTCATTGCTGTGTCTTCAGCACCTCCAACCTCTCACCGTCTCTCCGCTCCATGTTCTAACAACACGCTATTTAATACGGGCCAGTCTGAATAACTTGATTCTTCCCTTAGATCTATGCCCATAAAAGGACACTGTGTTGTCCAGATTGCCCATAATTCATTATGCTGAATTCCCTTCCATCTGGAGGCTCACACAGTTGTTGAAAAGCTGTCGCCATAACCTATTGTCACTGCAACCTTTCATGAACCAGCCTATATTTTTATGTCAAAAATTTATCTTAATGGCCTCACAGCTCTTACCTCCAATTATTTCGGTGTCACTGACCTCCAGCTCAGGCTGCGTTCCAGCTAATATGTGGGGACAAATTCCCTCTTCACTCCTACCCTGGCCCCACACTGAAAATATGAAGAAACCTTGCGGTTCCTGTGGTATATCCCCTCAAGTGGCAGGCGAGTGCCACACTGGGGAATGGGGGGGTCCAGGACCCCTGGGGGACACGCTAAGGAAGGCGATGGGATGACAAAAGCTGGCTGAGCCCACAGGAGCTCTATGTAACCAATGTGTGGAAGGAAGCACAGAGAAGGGACATGGCGCCCAGCGGAGCCTTGCAAAGAGGTGGGGCTCATTTTTTATTTATGTATGCATTTATTTATTTTTGAGAGAGAGAGAGAGAGCGCAAGCACATGAGCAGGGGGAGGAGCAGAGGGAGAGGGAGAGAGAGAATCTCAAGCAGGCTCTGCACTCAGCGCTGAGCCCAACGCGGGGCTCAATCTCATGAACCTGAGATCACGACCTGAGCCGAAATCAAGAGTCGGATGCTTAACCGACTGAGTCACCCAGGTGCCCCTTCCCTTTGTTTTTAAATTTAAAAAAGTATGATACACATTTCCCGTCCACAGCAGGAAGTGCTAGAGGAAAAAAAAAGTCGTGGGTACTATTAAGCATGAGTACCAGTATTCTCATTTAGACTTCCTCTTGTTCTCACGTTTCCAAATTACATATGCATACATGCCTGCGTAGATTTACAGCTGTGTCCACACATAAATATAAAAATATTTATATATGTATACAAATATTGATATTTCCTATATTAAATGTATATATCATATAATCTACATTTATACATACTTAAAGATATCTCACTACTTTAGAAACTGCTGAGGGTTGAAAAGCTGGCTGAATAAACGGACATTTCCTTCCGCACCTTCTCTTGTTATTACTGACAGGAAAAGCCCTGTCTTCTGCATTTGGAGAGCTCCTCGACATTTTCTTTGTTTGTTTGTTTGTTTTTTTTTGGGGGGAGATAAACTATTTTTTTATTAACACATAACGTGTTATTTGTTTCAGGGGTACAGGTCTGTGATTCATCAGTCTTACACAATTCACGGCGCTCACCATAGCACATACCCTCCCCAATGTCCATCACCCAGCCACCCCATTCCTCCCACCCCCCCACCACTCCAGCAACCCTCAGTTTGTTTGCTGAGGTTAAGAGTCTCTTATGGTTTGTCTCCCTCTCTGGTTTCATCTTGTTTCATTTTTCCCTCCCTTCCCCTATGATCCTCTGTCTTGTTTCTCAAATTCCTCATATCAGTGAGATCATATGATAATTGTCTTTCTCTGATTGACTTATTTCACTTAGCATAATACCCTCTAGTTCCATCCACATCGTTGCAAATGGCAAGATTTCGGGGTTTTTTGATGGCTGCATAATATTCCATTGTATATATATACCACATCTTCTTTATCCATTCATCTGTTGATGGACATCTTGGCTCTTTCCATAGTTTGGCTATTGTGGAGCTCCTCGACATTTTCTACAACTACCTGTGAGGTTTTCAGGGGACCTCAGTATTTTCCCCACTTAATAGATGAGGAAACGGGGATCAAGGCGTGCTGAAAGGCCAGTGGGACACCTGGGCCTCGAACCCAGAGCTTGAAGCTCCGCGAGTATCCCTGTATCAGCTTCAGGCAATTCTGCAGGATGCATTTTTCTCCTCCTCTGTTCTCTGAGAAGTGTAACATTCCCGACTTCTCTTGCCCCTGACTGCCCTGGGGTAGCTGCTTAAGTCAAAAACGCTCCTTAAATAGGAAAGAATGCTAGGATAGGAATCTGGGGGTTTTTGTGACCCTTCCCCAGGCAAGCTGGCCTGAGCCATGGCAGCTCCCAAGGGGCCCAATGCAGGGTCTGGCGTTCCCAGGCCTGCCCCCATTTCCCAGCCTTCTGGGTCTAAAGGAGGCTGCCTCCGTGATCTAGCAAGCACAGGCATTGCAGTTCTGTACCCTCAAGCCTCAGTTCGATATTGGCCGTTTTGAGCAATCGGGCTCCCTGTGCCATTATTGGAGGTAGGACAGCCCAGGGACCTGGCATGATGGAGACTCCCAATCATCAGCTAAGTGCACCACAGCCCAGGCCTCTGCTGGAGCCTTCCCCTGGGCCACCACGGGGCCGCATGCGGGCGCTCTGGAGTCTTCTCTGTTGCAGACCCTGCTACACTCGTGAGCTTGTGATCTGTCCTTGGAGAGGGGCACTGAGTTCTTCCTGTGACTGTGGCGGGGGGGGGGGGGGGGCTCTCATGCAGGCATCTGTGGCTGCAGGGGGAGTCGTGCGTCAGGGAATGTGGGTGCAGACAGGACAGGGCTGTGTGTGCATATGCATGGCAGAAGTAGGAGTGTGCACATGTGTGTGCAAGCCCTTCAGTGACCGCCACCTGAATTTGCATTTTTGCCAGAGGCAAACACAAGAATGTTAAGGTCTTGCACTCTTTCTTGGAGCCAGACGAACCTGAGGTCAGAACGTTGGAAGGTCACTTACTTTGCAAATGATTTTGGCAAATGAACTTCCCTAAACCTCAGTTTTCCATCTTAACAGGGGGATAATAATACCTGCCCCATAGGGTTTGATGCAAAACGGATGCAAGGCGCTTATGCAAGCCTGGCAGACAGTAAAGATTCAATAAATGCCAACCATCATCACCCTTGCTCTCATTGTCAACCTCGAGTGTGCTCGGTCTGGTTATCCTTGTCCCCATGACAGGATGCTTTTTTCCCTGCGCCCTGCAGAGCCCCCCAGCTGATTTCCCACAGAAGCAAGAGCTCCTTGTATCAGAAGGGAGCCTTGCTCCTGGCACCGGGCCCAGAGGCAGTGGAAGCCTCTTCTCTCTTCTCTTTAGAAGGACCTGCAAGGGCACCGTCCTGGATTGGCGGCATGTCAGGGCCAGAAGGGATCTTATAGACATTTGTGTTAGGGACAGGTGAAGGGACACACGGCAGGTTTGCGGCAGAGCCTGGAGGTTTTAGACCTTGATTCTAGGACCATTTCCCCCTCGTGTGCCCCCCATGCCCCGTGAGGTCAAGCCCAAACTATCATCCAGGCATTTGAGCCCCTGCTCCTTCTCCTTTTCCCTTATGCAGCCTCCTTCTCCCTGTTCTCCGCTGGTCCCACCTGCTCCTGCCAGGCTGGTGACTTCTGAGCCACTCGATGCCCTTCCCAGTCTCCACCCTAAGCCATCAGGTCCCCAGCCTCCTTCAGGTGGCCGCCATGTCTGCTGTAGCCGGAAGCCTAATTACCAGTGGCCTTACCTCAGTCCTGACTTTCTCCTTGCCTAGTTCTGCCTCTGCAGCCAGACCGAGGGTCCCTGAAGGCAGGTGTGCTGGCTGAGCAGAGGAAATAACACGTCCATCAGAGGCTGGGACCTGCGCGGATCATCAGAAAAGACAGATCTCTGAACACACAGAGTAGGAGGTGTCACCTCTTCCCAGCTATGTGCCCTGGGGCAGGCTTCCCCATCTTCAGCTCCCATCTCCTCCTTTATAAAATGGGGAAATGGTAAACACATGCTTAATTGCACCTTTTTAAAAGGAAGCCTCCCCTAAAAATGTCTTTTTAATGTGTGGGTCTGGATTTCAGTGGCAGCCCGCCTAACAAAAGCAGGGCCCCCTGTATAAAACAGCAAGCGATACGGCTCCGAAAGCTATTTTATTTCCCTTTCCAGTGGGGAGAGACTTTGCCATTAGTTCTCTTTGATTCTCCATGCAGCCCCGAGACTTCCTGCCTCCCCCAGGCACCTATCTGGCTGGGCTGGTACCAATCCAGAAGTACCACTTGAGTCAGTGCCATGAGTAAGAAGGAAGAAAATCTGAAAAATGGGTAAAATATGCACCAGGAATCTTCTATTTATGTATGTCCTCCTGGGGGAGCCTGTGTCTGAGAAGGAGCCAAGGATTTTGCCATTCTAGGTAAGAGGTGGATTTGCCCTAGCCTCGAAGTCTTTCTGGCTCCCTTATTTAGAGAGAGATGCTCACAGGAGAGGAATTAAAGACACACTAAAGAGGTACATTCCTGCTCGGGCAGGGGACTTCCCCTAACACGCTGTATTGCTGCTAACACAATCTCATCTTCCGTCACGGAGGAGGATGACTCAGGGTGAGCTCTATTTTTTGCTTAAATTTAAGCCATGTCGTGCACAAGAACCGTGTGGCCCGGCCCCTGGTTAATCATGGCGAATGTCCGAGCGACTCTGCCTGGTTACGAAATGGGCTCTTTCCTCTCCCAGGGACACAGCCACCAGGACACCAAGACCTGTGCTTGGGGACGGAGTCTCACAGGGGCTGATCTGTAGCTGGAGCCCGCATGAGAACTGGAAAAAACCCCGGCAGAATGAAACTGGCATCATTTAAATGAATACGTTTTCCACCTGCTGATAGCCCTGAGGGCTGGGGATGTAGCTGGCTGGCTGGGTCCCAGCAGAGGGCACCGGAGTGTGAGGCTGCTACCCCGCCCTGCCCTGGCTGGTGGGCGAGGGCCTTCTGTGACGCGGAGCACAGCTCAAACCACCAAAGGGCCCAGCTTCTCCATGGCAACCCCAAACTGCCTGTTCATTCCAGAGGCTACGCTGGAAGCAAAAGTGGGGCCATGGAAGGGTGTCCTTGCGACAAACAATGGGAAGCATGCAAACGGTTCCTGTTGACCATCGTCTGCCTTCTGGGAATGCCTCTGAGGATGGAGCCAGCCAAGAGATGGCCGGGATAGCCACGGGGAAGCAGGGGAGAGTCATTTACAGGCAAGGAATCATAATTTATGGGAGCTCATCATTTACTGACCCGGCAGCCTCCCTGAAAAGGGGTGAGGATCTAGGTGGAAAGAGTGAGTGGGTTAGGAGCACGGGGGAGAGGGATTTCACAAGACTGGTGACTTTAGGGTAGCCAGACTGACTCTCCTGGTTGTGTGTGGGACAGCGTCCCTCGGCACGACTGAAGACCTCTGTCCCCTCAGTCAGGATGCTTCTCCCCTCGCCATGCAGATACACGCAGTCATGCCCACAGCCTGGCCAGTGGCCACTGCCCTCCACCCATCCCTGCCTGTTCTTTCCGGCTCTGGGTTTCTGTTCTCACTCAGGCTGGCCCAAGCGTCCGCCAGACTCCACCCAGCCCTGGGTACAGACGCCTGCCCACCTTCCCAGGCCCTGGCACAGAGAGGGTGGGGAGGGAAAGGGGATGAACTTTGGAGTCAGACATATTTGGATCTGAACATATTGTTTGGATGTAAGTGGCCTTGGGCAAGGTGAGGTGCAGGGACTTCAGGTTTCTTATCTGCCCAGCAGAGGCAAACACATTTGGATTTGGAAGGGTTCTGTGGGGGGAACAGAGGGATGTCTTATGAGAGAAGGGGTTCTTCTCCCCTCCCCGCATCACCCCCTTTCCACATCCACTACCCTCCTCCCTCCTGGCCTGTCTGTGGGGCCCTCTTTCTGGGCACCTGCGTCAGAAGACCAAAGCTGGGAAAAGCAATCACCGAAGGGCACCCTGAGAAGGTCCACCAGGATGTTCTGAACACTCTGTCTCTGTTGTGGTAAATGATGACTTTAATTTACAAAGCAGATGAATACTAAATCTTCATGAAATTAAAAACTATATTATTTATGTGAGCGGAAACGGAAAATGTTCCGTAGCTAGCAGTGGTCCTGCTTTGTAGGAGGAACACAAAAATAATTAAAACCACTCGTGCTTCAGTAATAAATAATGATAATAAATAAATGTCCTGACCTTAAGCGAAAATATAAAATTAAAACCCATTTGGTATGTAAATTCATTCAGGACGTTATCGAGTCTCGCAGCCTAAGACGGTGTGGGACAGAGGAAGCGTTCACTACATGAATTTTGAAAGGAAAATCAAAGAACAACAGAGTTGTGTGTGTATTGACTCATTATTCTACTTTAATTCCATCTAATACTGTGTGGAGCCTTGAGGCTGGGACATTAATTTCCTGCTTTTTCTGTTTCACCAATTCCTCATGGAGACCAGGAGAAAGAATTTCAATCCTGGAGGCTGAAATCAGGGGAAGCCAGAAAATTACAGGAGAGGTGGGGAACTCAAACCGGAAGGCGATTTTTAACGTGTTTACAGAGAGAGACGCTGAAGAGAAGCCAACAAAGAACAGCGAGGGTGCTGTCGAGCCTGGGGAAGGGAGCTCCTGAGGGTTTGGGCCACAAATCATCAAGGGAATGAAACGTCCCTGGTCTTGGGTTCAGGTGGGGACCCACTCCAGGGCCCGGAGAAGCCAGGAAGGAAGGAAGTCTGTGCTTGGCCTCTGACTTCAGGAAAACACCGATCAGTTCCAGATGGTGAATGTACCCCCCACACCGCCCTGCCCCCGGCCCTGGCAGCCTGGCGCCCGCCTTGACCATGAAATCACTGTGTGTTCCCTGAAGCCCGCGGCTCCCCAGCCTCTTCCATTGCGCAGCCCAGGAAACTACAGGCCAGGGTCCCAGGCAGGAAAGTCAGAACCTTTCCACCACTGCTGCCAATAATCGTAAGGGTTCTTCATTTGTCCCCTCCTGCAGGGCCTGCCACACCCCACCTCTCATTTCCTACCTCATGGGGTGGGCGGGCAGGGGCAAGGGTTTCCACCTTGACAGGCAGGGAAACTGAGGCACGGGATCTGGCAGCATGTGGGTGGCAGGGAAAGGCTCAGAGTCCTTCTCTCAGATAGGCACTCTTGTGTAGCGGGGAGGAGGAGCCAGAAAGGAAGGCTTGAGGACAATGGGCCCTTCCTGGGCAGACCTGGTCTCAGATGTGCCCGGATTTCTCACACCCCTGATGCTTCCAGTGGGGGCCCTCCCTTAGAATTTCCTGCTTCCAGGCTGCTGTAGGCCGAGATGTCTAACCCGGAAGAAGGGGCTCAAGGGAGGCCTTTCCTAGGTGTAGACAGTGTGTTTCAGAGTGTGGGTTCTAGGTGCCATTGGATCAGCAGACAGGGGCAGGCTCACCGGACCACCCTGGTCCTGACTGCACATCTTCTATGGGGGGAGGGTCTGATGTCCTCCCATCCCTTCTCCCCCTTCACCACTGCCCCGAAGGAATGGTGGGAGAGGCCACCTCCACGGGAGGGAAGGACCCACATCCTCTGCTATGCCAGGGCACCCAGAATCACCAGCATGCTGGGGAGACAGGGCCTCAAGGAGAGTGAAAGGCCTGTGGGTCTCTTCGACGCAGACCCTGGTGTTCACTACTCTGGTTCAACCCACTGCTTGTCCCAGTGGAAAAGATGGGAAAAATCCAGCCCAAGCCCGCCGGCGTCTGCTTGGCTGCAAACCATCCAGGTTTTGTAAACACAGCACCAGGATAAATGACTGACTTTCTCCACTTTTGAATCTCAGACATAAGAACTTGTCGAGCCATCAACAAGCCACTGGACAAGGCTCCCTGATGACTGAGATGTTCTTTCTCCGGCTGGGGAGACAATCTGCCCAAATACTCCTGGGAGCTTGGGGCACGCCCCACACAGGAAATCTGTGGCCTGCCCCAATTCAGCCATAGTGGTCAAGATCCCCTTCCACGCCTGCTGGCTTGTTTCCCTGTGACCCCGCCATGGGCACAAAGACAAAGCCCCTGACAGGACCAGTGTGGCCGCTGGGGGAAAAAAAGTCTTACAAACCTATAAAACCAAGTGCTGTAAGTCCCCTAAAAAGGCTTCCAGATCAGGCATTCAGTTCCTGGACCAGCTCACTCGCAGGAGGTCAGGGAGGCTCCCACACCCTTTTGGGGCCAGAAGACAGATCCTCTGCTCCCAACAGATTTATAAAGTCTTCTGTTATTGACTGTCTCTGAGAAGCAGCGAGGGTGCCTCGAGGTCTCTGTTCTCCCCTCTCTTTTGGGCAGATAAGCCACACCCCTGGCATGTCCATTCTAGAAAGGGGACTGATTATTTCTGCTAAAAAGCCTATGTGAGCCCAAAGCAGGGGCTGACTTCAGGACAAGCCTGGACTGCAGCCAGGCTGGCAGGAGCCTGGACAGATCTCTGTGTTCCCCAAGATGCCACAGGGCCTGCTACCACGTGGAAGCTAGGCCTCTCTCTGGGGTGGCCCCTGCCCCATGCCCCATGTCAGAGTGTGCCTGGGAAGCTGCCCGAAGATGCCAGCGACAACTCCAGGAGGCTGACTCCTGGGTCTCTGGGTCCAAGTGACCTGAAGCTTTGCATGGGCAGCTTGGGGCTCAACCCGGGGATCAATTCCCCTGGAACTAAAGAGACACCTCCACCCTCCGCCACCACCCAGGAGCTGCCACTGTGCAGCCTAATGCCCTGGGCCTCTAATACCCTCCTGAGCCCCTAGCTGTGTCCCCTTTTGTGAAGCCCATGGCTGTCACAGGCCAGCTGGCCCTGCTTTCCCCTGATGAGGACGGGACCCCCTCCCCAGGGAGCTTCCCTGATGCCTCTCTTTCCGTGGCAGGGAGTGGGCACAGGCTGACTCAAGTCGGTGCTCAAAAAATGCTCACTCATTCACCAAACATTTACTGAAAACCTTCCGTGCTCCCAGCCCCGCGGGCCCAAGGACAGCTCAGAGGCTAAAGCGGACAGGTGACAGAGGAAGGGGTTTGTGGGGCTGTCAAGAGTCTTCATTTCCCATTCAGCACTCCCCGAGGCCTTATATGTGTCAAACTCGGTGGGGGACAGGGGGAGAGGGAGACCAAGGTCATTCCACCTTGGGAGGCTTGCGGGGGAGGGCAGGAGGGGAGAAGATGACAGGGCCAGGTTTTGAGGGAGGTGTGAGCGTTCTTTGGTTGGAAGGGGCCACAGAAGGAGGGGGGCAGGGGCTGACCTGGCGTGAGAAAGCCAGGTTGCTCCTCAGGTGATGCCCGGCAGGGTGGAAGGGTGTGGGACACAGATGAACCGTGGGGAGGGCCAGTGCCATGCCCTTGCCCCTTTCAGTCCACTCCCCAAAGCGGCAGCCAGAGGGGTCCAGTTCGGAAGCCCCAGGGGCGCCGGCCTCTCATAGCTCCTTGCGAAGTCAGGCACGCTTCTCCCTCCGGACCTCTGCACTGTGTTATCCCTCCACCTGGAATGCTCCTGCCCAGACACCCAGGTGGCTCCCACCTTCTTCAGGTGTCTGCTCCAGTGTGGCCTAAACAGGCGTACCCCACTTTCTACCCTGGCACGCTCTCACTTCCTTCTTGGCTTAATTTCTTTGGGACTCAGGATCACCACTTGACATTTACTTAGTTATTGTATTACCTGTCTCCAGTCGTTAGCATGTAAGCTCCATAAAGGCAGAGATGTTTGTTTTGATCAGGCACGCAGTAGGTGCTAACTACCATTTGTTGATTTAGTGGATGAATGAATAAATGAGCGTCCTCTGGCTGGCCCCCATCCCCACCTCCACTGAATCAAGGATGCCTTGGTTTGCTGCTAACTCAGAGTGCAGTTCGCCCAGCTCTGGGCCTGGGCACTGGAAGTGGCCGGTCCCAGAAGGGCTACTTGGGACCCCTGGGTTCTAGGCAGCAGGGACTTCAGACGCGGCCTCTGCAGTCTAGAGACTGAAATGCAGCCTCTCTGTGGGTGGTGATCTCAGTATGCGCTTGGCCACCCTGGGCCTCACACAGGTCTGGAGAGGAATGAAGAGCCCGGGCAGGACGCCTGGAGTTGGATGGAATTTATTATTTCGAAGGCTCCCTGAGTTTTAAGGTTAACGCACATACTTTGGGGTGGGGGGGGCAGATGCAAAAAATAAAACCCCAAACCTAAAGGAAACAATCTGGGGAGAGCTGGAGGGGAGGCGTGAAATGGACGAAACATATGTGCCAAAGCCTGAACAAACAGAGCGGGTGGAAGGGACAGCCCAGTCTAGGGCCTTTGAGAAAAATCACCATTTAGAAAGCTGCTTGGGAAGAGGCAGAAGGTTCCAGAATGTGATCTTTCTTCGAGGCTGCATCCCTCACTGGTACCAAAGAAGGTAAAGTATAAGAGGAAGCTAAAGGTGACAAGAGGCAAAAGAAGCCTGGGGACTCAGAGGCCCAACCATACACTTAGCTCTGCCACAGATGCTGTGTGATATATTCCTTCCCTCTTTAGGCCTCTGTTTTTGTCTGTCAAGTGAGGGGTTTGAACACTGGGCCTTCCAGCTAGCTGTTCCATTTCTTGGTATTTAAACAGCCTCCTTCAGAACAGCCAGCTGGGCTTTCCCAAGATGCCAGCTGTGTGCCCTTGCAAGTTATTACAGTGCAGTAGAACGTAGAATGGAAGTTGCCAGTTGCTCAGTGCACAGCTTGTGCAGCTGTACATGGTAGTCTCATCTGCCTGGCACTGCAGACACTAGTACCCTTTTTAAAAGCGATCAAACCCTAATATTTGGGAAGGCTCCTCTGAGAGCTTTCTGGGTAACTGGGGTACTGGATTTAGCTTCTAGACTGTGTAGCGTCCAGATGGTTGCTCGATTGGCCCCGCTTTGCTCAACTCAAATTTTCCTCTGAAACAGAAAGGAAAAGCTTGTTTCCCTGCAGGTCCCAAATGTGCTGTCTGTCTGACCCTTGTGCTGTGTCCAGCAGGGGTTTTAGGAGTTCTTCTCTGGAATCCTGAGCCACGGCTGCTCAACTTGGCTCCTGCTTCAAAGGTGACCTGGATTGACACCTGCTGTGTCTCCCACCTCCATCTGCAGCAGCGTGGAGAGGAGCAGAGCTGAGACAGGCCCAGAGCCGAGGCAGGTGGGCAGGCGAGCGGGGTTCCAGGGTAGCCCCCCAGGGCCTCTCCCTCTGCCCGGACACACCCAGGCCGCCCTATTAATAGACCAGCTGCAAGAACGCTGCCTCCTTCCCAGTTTCCATTTCACTTGTACTAGATCTGGTGTCCCAGTGGGGACAGCTTCCTTGCAAAACAAACAGCAGAATCAATATTTCCTTCACGGGGGGAGGTATCGGGTCTTCAGGCAGGCCAGGCCCTCTCTCTACTCCTGCTCACCGGGTCCAAGGAAAGGGGCCCACAGGCCACTAGGCCCTTTCCTGCCTCAATTCAGCAGATTACATTAAATGAACAGACATTTATCGAGCATGTTCCATGTGTCAAAGCCCACTGGGCATAGGGAGAGAAGGATGAATAAGACAGTTCCTGGGCCTCGAGGAGCACATGTGTTGCGGGACACAGACACATAAATGAAGCTTATGGGCCAATGCATCATTGGCAAGACAGAGTAAGGCCAGGAGACGAGTGTCTGAAACCCTCCATCTTTGGGCACAGTCTGTGCGTGACACACAGAGGAAGCAGACTCGCATGCCCTGCAGCATGCATAGCGGGAGCGTGAGGACACTGTCTCCGGGGGGCTGTCCGGGGGGGTCCCCTACCCTCTCCAGGCCTCACAGCAGAGTTCTGGGTGAGGTGGCTCCTCCCAGGGACTGCAGGGGCACCTGGCTGGGCCCAGTACGATTGTGTCCAGCGTCCTGCCGGACAGCCCAGGACAACTCATAAAAGGTCCTGGGGAAGCCTGGTAAAAATGCAAATCCAGGCTGCCACCCTAGAGATTCCGCTCCATACACTCTGGCTGGGGGAGAGGTGGTGCGTGGGAACCCGCCCATCAGACAGGCACCTCGGGGGATTCGGAGCAGGAAATCCTCAGGTCACACTCTGAGAAGCACTGCCCGGGATGTGGGCCCCTTGGGCCAGCTCCAGGCCACCTGTGCCCCGCTCAGCCTCTGTGCACCCGCCCTCGGCAGCACTGGTGTCCATCAGTGTCTGGTGAATGACACGTTTGTCGGAGAATTCCCCCAGAGTGAGAAGGGAGGGGGGTGCCTAGCTGACCCCAGGCCCCCCCTGACCTCCACACCACAAATCTGATGTCCAGGCCTGGCGCCCGGGGGCGTCCCCTGACATTCCAGCACAGGCGTCTTTCCCAGATCAGCACTTAACTGACCTCGGCGTCAATGGAGCTCATGTGTGTTCTGTTTTATCAGGATCCTGGGTCCAAGAGAAATCCAAATTCCACATTCCCCAAAGATGTGAACACATCCCCCCACCTATACCCACTACATCCCCATTACACTTTGCTCAGGTGTACCAAGAGGTCTGAGGGTGACCGGAACAATGGCCCCCAGGCAAGTGGCCAGAGCTGTCGGCGGGTTCTCTCCTGTTGTGTAGGCTGTGTAGCTGGCTGGCTGGCTGGCTTGTCCTGACTCCCGCACTGGGCTCCCTGGCCTCACCCCCGCTGGGTCCCGGCCGGGCACCGAGTGGCCCTCCGAGAATAGCTCTGACTGACTAGTCTCCAGGCCTCAGGCTGCTCTGGAGCCTGCCCTGTGTGTGTGGCCGGCCTCACAAACAGGGTGCCACCTGGTGCGAGGTAGAGGCAATAAAGGTGCAACCACTCAAAGGAAGCCAGTCAGGAACGTGGGATTCAGAGCGTCTCTCCGTTTCAAGGGTTATGGAGACATCGGGCACACATGGTCTCATTTCTGTTCCATGTGACCGCTAAGCAAAGGATCGTGGCAATTGCCCCGTCTCTCCTAAAAACAGCTCCATGACCCCAGCCTCTGTCCCCGGGGAGCTGAGGCAGGACTGGTCACAAATATCATGGGGAGTGAGAAGCCCAGAGATACCATCATCACAGCATGGAGAAAAAAAGCATACATGGGGAAACAGAGTCACCCGTGGCTGGAGCATATGTCTCCAAGGCCTTGGTGCCCGAGAGAGGCTTGGGAAGGCCCACACTGGGGGCACCCTTTGGAACTGGCGGGAGGGGGCGAGTTGAAGGTGGTGAGGGATGCTGAGGCCCCACGATGTGGCCTCCTTACCTGGCCTGCTCCCAAGTGAGCGAGGATGCTTTCCCACCAGGAAAAGGAGAGGCCTGGGCCTCATGTGGCCTCTTATCAATATGGCCTCCCTCCTGAGGCCTGCTGTGGTCCAGCTTTGCGCCAGGCTATGGGACGGGGAAGTCAAGAAGGGGAGCAGCCCTTGCTATTGGGTCGTCAGGGAATGTACAGAGGGGACAGGTCAAGCCCAAATTGCACGGCAGGGATGAGGATGTCAGAATTGTCTGTGGTTTCTGTGAAGATTGACTGGAGGGGTGGGCTGAGGATGGGGTCCAGAGGACAGGGGGGGTTGGGGTGAGCGGAGGGCAGGTGAGAGGGCTTTTCAGAAACAAACCACTACAGGACAGGCTGAAGACACCCGAGAGAAATGTCATGACAGGGCCAGTGCCCAAGCTTCTTCTCTGAGCCCCTAAATAGTCAATCAATAAAAACCGAGCCAGTTTTCCTGTCCTTGTGTCGTGATTCGGTGTGCAACAAGAATGAGAGGACCACAGTGACTTCAGACCCTGGACATGGAACAGCTTAGCCGGCATGTTTTAGGGTAATAAAGGCGACTAGTGGAGAAGTGCTTCCTTCCCCCAAAGTCTCCATTAAGCTCTGGAATATGGGTGACACGTACAACGAGGAGGACACGGCGCAGTTAGAATTCTGCCAGCAAACATTCTAAAATATTCATGAAACACAGGACCAGGACTGACTGTTAACACTGCAACTGGTTCCCTCCAATAGAGTGACAAATGGGCGCCAAGCACTGTCATCTGTCCCTTTGATCTTTCCAGGTCCCGCCAGGGAGCAGAGTGGGGACTCGGGCAGCCTGGGGAGGCTGCAGAGGAGGGGTCCGGGGTGGGGGAGAGCAGAACCCTCCAGGTGGCTTCTATTTCCATGTAAGCAGGCGAGAGAACAGTGGATGTCTTTAGATTACGAGGCAAAATAACGGATCCTCCAAGTCCTACTCCATCAAAAGTGATTAGTGGGGGGTCCCGGGGATTCCACTCCACCGCACTGGCCCCCTCTGTGGAAGGAGCATTGTTAGATACACAAATCCCAACAAATGGCATAGGCAAAAAGCAAAATGTCTAAAAAAAGTAAATTGGCCTTCGAAAGAAAATAAGGAGGAAAAGAATAAAAATGAACTCCGGGCTTTCTTGGTTAAGAGCTTCTTCAGAGCTTCTAGACACACTGAGGGGACCACAGTACAAAATTGCTGCAATTTAACAGGACGCCTAATTAAAAGGAGCGACATGAAGGGCCTTTTCTTCCTACTCTGGGTTGGCTTCTTTCTGTGCAGGGTTCAAAAGTATGACAACTGGAGGACAAAGAGTTATGTCCCCAAACAATGAGACGTAGCATATCGGCTACTGAATTACTGGTTTTTATGTCCTTCTGTCCAACAAATGCTGCTAAAGCTTTTTATGTGCCAGCCGCTATGCCAGGAGCTGAGGTCGCGGCGAACAAGACACTGGTGGAGCCGGGGGCGGGGGCGGGCAGGGGGAGAAGAGAAGGTTCAGACAAGGGAAACGCAGCGCAGCGCGTGCCCAGGCAGTGAGGCACGTGGCCTCCCGAGGAGGGGCGGGTAACCCTCGCCCCAGCTCTTCCCCATCCCCCCCCATGTTGGCGAAGAGGACATTCCCTGAGAGTACTCTCTTACTCTTACTTTAAAAAAGGAATGTTTTCAGGGAGCAGGGCATGGGGAGTGACTGTGGAATGGGTCTGGGTTTCCTTCTGGGGGTGACGAGAATGTTCTGGAACCGCAGAGCAATGATGGTTGCCAAACCGTGTGAGTGTGCGAAATGCCGCCCAACTGGACACTGGAAAACAGTGAATTCTGTGTTTATGTTTATTTTACCACCATTTTTCAAAAGTAATGTTTTCTGAGGTCACATTCCATTCTCTGCTCACAAGGTCAAGCGCTGCCCGACAAGCCCTGAGTCGGGGGCTGTTTGGGGGTGAGGGGGGAGGATCCTGAGATAGTGAAGCCTGCCCAGAGGCTTGCCACTCCGTCTCCTTCTGCTCAGTGCCGGCTCCTGGCTGGGCTTCAGCATCGCCGGTGACAAGGGCCCACCAGGCCACATCATAGCCACCCTCCGAAAGGCCACGGAGAACTGCTCCCAGCAGCACGCGTCTTCTGGAGCTCTGCCTGGTCTAGTTTTAAGTTCTCCAGTGGCAGAGCGATGATGGTGCCACTCCTCCTCTTGAGAAGCGTCTGCTATTCCCACAAGTTCATTTCGGGGAAGGTGGCCGGTCTGGGAAGGTGGCACAGTCTCCTTCCTGTCACCCCTTGATGCCTCCCAACGCCACCCTCCTGTTTCCAGGTACACGTGGGTCCCCTCCTCTTGGGGGAGGAGGTTCACCTGACAAAGATCTGGGGAGGCCGCTGGGGGCAGCAGGGGATGGGGGTAGGGAGGGAAGGGAGGAGGTAGAAATGGAGCCTGCCCTGGATTTGGCTGAGACCCCGAGCCAGATCCTTCCCTTGGATCTGAACTTAGCCACCAAGCATTACACTCATTGTCTGTGTTTCCCCTCTTCCTGTGACTGTGCAAATATTTAGCTTCACCTTCGTGCAGCCGGCCGCCCATCTGTTAACATGCTGGCCAGACCGGGGCCTGGTGGCATGGAACTGACCCAGAAGTAGGTATAATCCTCTCTTCTAAATGTGCTTAATACCATCGATAATCTTGTCACATAAATCTCCCGGTTAGCAGTGAGCTGTGGCTATCGCTGCTAGACTCCAAGAATCTTTCAGTAATGGATTCCACCTCCTGTAATCCATCTCCTTTCTTATACCGATTTCAGCTGCCATGTTGCTGAGTGCTTGCGAGAACCACCCCGGCCTTTAAAGGCACTGTTTCTTGGAGCAGTCTCTTGCAGGCTAGGCCAGCTGAGCCAATCCATGCATTCGTCTGGCCTTCCTGAAGGCCCCTTGCTCTCTTTCTGTGCATCTATACCCATGCTGGTGGCCGTTCCTACCGTGGGGTCTAACAGGTACTATGGTCTGGGTTTTCCACTTTCTCTCCTTGTTTGAGGCCAAGTGTCTACACCAAGTGGTGTTGCCCTTGACTTTCTCTGCCCCCCCCCACCAGGCATCCCCCAGTCTCCCTGGCTAAGGACTTGCTCCAGCACTGCCAATGTGGGGTTATGGTGTGGCCAGAGGCTTGGAAGGATGTGATCAGTTCAAATAGTTTCTACGTTTCTCCAAAGAAATTAAACCCAAGTTGTTAAATCACTTCCAAGGGATTTAGTTACCAGCCTAAACACCGCTGGGCAGAGCCAGTACTCCCCAAATGTAGACGCTCTGCTCCCAGAGTTTCTGCTGTTTTAATCCCCAAAGGGCAAATCTGGGAGGAGTGTGCCTTTCTCCAGGAGCTTGATACACAGCTCTGTTTCCAACTCCTAAGTGATTAAAGAATAAATATCCTCCGAGGAACACTGACGCCTGCCCCAGGATGGGCTCCTGGCCGCCAACAACAGCTGCATTCACAATTGGGCTGCAATCTAATTTCATACCTAGACTCAGGGGACCAGCTGGGGAAAAGACACAGCACAGGCCCAGCCGGCTGACTGGAGCCTGCCTGGGGATCACTTGTCTCCTGAAATAGGCCTCTAAGCCTTGGCTTACACTTGGCTGGTTTTGTCTGGGTGGCTGTGTGGGTTTGTAGAAGTCCTCTCGTTGCCCAGTGCTTGCCTCGGAACTCTCCTGCTGCAAATCCTACAGTCAAAATGGCCTCTTTGAGGATGAGGTGTGGCCAAGACCACAGCTCCAGCACGTTCTTCTCCTTTTACTTACAATGAATCAAAGAGGGGTAGAGACGGCGGGGAAGAGAATTTCCCTCTGAATTAAAGCCAGTGAGTGTGTGGTTGTTGGATTTAAAGAATTTCCTTGATGGCGCTCTGCATTTGATCAAGAGCCTTCTGCCGGAGGAATAACCAGCAGAATCTGTCCATTCCCATTTTCTCATGCCAGCCACGGCAAAAGTCTTGCCCCAAACTCACAAATCTGTCTCTCTCTGCAAACACCAACATGTGTAAATGCAGACACCAGCACAGGTGCCCTCCCACGCGGAGGGGACGCTGCCGTAGGACGGGAGAGGGACGTTGGGAGCACCCGCCTTCTTGCTTTACTCGCCCTTGGAGAGTTTTCCAAATTGGAGTCCATATGTCACAGGAAACAGGTGGGTGGTCATTAGAAAGCCCATGGAAACAGTTTTTGACATGGAGGAAAAAGGCGAGATGGTATTTCATATCAACTCAGCAGTGAGGTCAGCAGGCCATCCTGCTCCTGGATTACATTCAGAGCATCAAGAGCATCCTTTGCGAAAAACCAGCCCCCATTCAGGTAGGCCTTCTTTAAGGAGCTAGGATGAGATACTTTCGTGGAGCGCGGCAGTTCCCTAGGACATTGCGACAAATCACCGCAAACTGGGGGCTTAAATGATAGGAATTTATTCTCTCAGCTCTGGAGGCCGGGAGTCCAAAATCAAGGTGCCATCAGGCCGTGCTCTCTCTGAAGACTCTAGGGAAGAGTCCTTTCTCATCTCTCTCAGCTTCTGGTGGCCGCGGGCGTTCCCAGTCTGTGGCTGCGTCACTCTGATCTCTGCGTGTCAACCTTCCCTCTGCTTTCTCTTCAAAGTGTCCTCGTCATTGGACTGAGGGCCCACTCTGATCCAGGGCAATCTCATCCTGAGAATCTTACCTTCGTGACATCTGCGAAGACCCTATTTCCAAACAAGGTCACACTGGGGGGCTCCGAGTGGACCTATATTTTTTGTACAGGGGCCACTATTCAACCCACTACAAGGAGTGTCCCTGAAATAAAATCCTGTCTGTCTAACCCTGCTTTCTCACGGATTCAAATGTTTTAAAGAAGAGAGGAGTTTCTCCGGAGGATGCCTATCTCAAGAACACAGCTCAAATCTCTACCTGGGGGGGCTGGGGGTGCCAGGAAATCTCAGCAAGTTTACCGGTGAGCGAAGGATGGACGGGGTTGAGACACAGAGCCTAGCCCTCCCCCAGTTGCATCCTCAGTCCACTAACCAGATGGCTGACGGGCACCCCGAGAAGTCTCTGTGGGGCAGGGCAACCTCTGACAGCTGAGAAAGCAACTGCCAGCCCCCTGGGGGCCCCCTGATACCTGAATCATCAGCACCCCTAGACCTTTCCACGCTCCACCCTGCACCATCCCTCCTGGCTCAGTGTTGGGGCTTAGCAATGTTAAATAACAATAATAATAATAACACGTCTGAGTATGACGCTTTAATAGCCAATCTGTCATTTTCCTACTTTATTTCTGAGATTTTAAGAACTGTGCCCTTCCTGCACGAAACAACAGGGTGCATTTATATTAAAAATGAAACTAATTAAAATGTTTGAAAACCATAAACCACACCACCATAAAGCAGCAGCAGCCCTATTTTTCCAGTCTAAAAAGATTTTTCTTCCTCATTTTGTGGCCTGCCCCGATGAGCAGGCTGCCGGAGTCGGGGAGGCGCTGGAGCTTGGAGCCTGGGGGCAGGGGTGCTCGCTCGGAGGGAGGCCTCTGGTTGCCCAACTCGGGCATGGCGTCCAGGGGAAGTGAGGCGGGGGCAGCAAGCTACCCTGAAGGTCATCAGAACTCAATCCACATCACGAATGCTTGTGTCTTGGGAGAGATTCCAAAGGCTGAACTCGGAGGGTGCACTCACAGTGGTTCTTAAACACGCCGCCACAGTGCTGAGCGGGGTGTGCGTGGCGGCAGCGTGGGGCCCCCCTGTCCCTCATCACAAATGCGCTGTCCAGAAGAGAAGGGCACCGGGGTGATTCTCCGATTGGGAAGCTGCACTCATAGAAGGTCCCTGCCAAACCACCCGGGCCATCCGAACTTCCTCGGGAAACAAAGTGTACACGTTTGCTGAATGACTAAAGAGAGAGGACCTGAGGGATGTGCAAAATGCTGGCTGGGGTGGGGAGGACGTTCATTGGAAGGCCAGACATTTCTACGGGCTGTGCCAAAGGAGGGGCCTGGCATCCTCGGAGGAACACAGTAGAAACCAGTGAGATGTCATTGTGTAAATGCTCATACTTTGTATTTTTTCCGATGAGCATCCATTTCTTTAAAAAAATCAGCCCCTAGGAATTTATCTATAAAACAAAACTCATGTCACCCACACCCCCAGGATTTTCTGAACACATCTCGTTTGCCCAGTGATGGGTTAGGTTTTTTGTTGTTTTTTTTAACCTGGAATTTCCCTAATTGATATACTAATCCTGCAAAGTAGTATTGCTGTTGTTCCCATTTTACAGATGAGGAAAATGAGACCACAGAATGGTTAAGCATCTTACCAATGAGCGAGCCCAAGGCTGCCTGTCTTGAAGGCCTGTGCTCTTTCCAGGTCATGCTCTGCTTTGCATGGTACTGTGGGCTCGCTCGCCTGCTCTAGCCAGACTCACCGGCGTCAGAGGTGGGTTTGCAGCTGAGGTCTGGCTGAAATGTGGGACACGAGGGGTGCAGAGGTACAGAGGTGAGAGATAAGAGGCTAGCAAGGTGGGCCTTAAGCCACTTTATCTTCAGGCCAAGTTTGGGGTATTTGCACATTTTTTAAAGTAGGCGCCATGCCCAGCATGGAGCCCAATGCAGGGCCTGGACTCACCATCCTGAGATCAAGAGCTGAGCTGAGATCAAGAGTCAGACACATAACCAACTGAGCTCCCCTGCCAGGGGCCCCTGCACATTTTTTAAAGCGGCGGTGTGACAAGATCAGATTTGCAGTGACGGGAGAATGGATGGGAGGAAGGCATAGACTGGAGGTGGGGAGATGGGTGTGGCGGCTGTCTCTGTTCCCTAGGTGAGCTTCGATGGTGTTCCAGACTACTGCAGTAGGCGTGGAAATGGAGGGAAGCAGATGGACTCGAGAAACATCCGAAGGTGAAGCTGGTGGCAGTGATGGGGACAGGGAAGGAGAGGGGATTCCAGGTAGCTGGGCTGCTGGGCAGTGGGGGGACCTGGCTCTGAGCCAGGCATGTAGGGGAGGAGCAGGTTTGAGCCTCAGGACAGGGAGTTTAATTCTGGGCACTTCATATTTGCAGCTCCCAGAGGAGGCAGGCATCCAGGCAAAAGACTTGACAGCGAGAAGCATGGGCTTTGAGCTAAGAAAGGGCTGAGTTCAAATCTCACTTCTACCACTTAGGAGCTGGCGTGTTGAGCAAACTCCCCAGGCTTTCTGAAACTCAGTTTCCTCACTTGCAAAATGGGGATAATTGCAGGCTGACGACACGGGGCTGTTGTAAGAACAGAGACAAAACATGTAAAGCTCTTGGCACCGTGCCTTGGACCTCCACAAATGGTTTTAAAAGCAAAACAAAATAAAAGAAGAAGAACAACAACACAACTCTCACAACAACCCCCAACAAACAGAATGTGGCTTGGAGCCCAGGGCTGTTCAACGCACCAGCTCTGGATTTGAGATCATCAAATACAGGAGATGATTTTTCATTTCAAGGAAGCACAGTAATTGCTTTGCAAAATGCCTTACTTTGGGATCCTTTTAATCAGTGAGGAGCTACATGCATTTCAAATACATAGTTAATGTATTTGCAGGCTCTTGACTACTCTCACTGAGATGCCACGTGAAGAACAAGAAGCAGTCGTGGAACCTCTCTGAAAGGAGACTATAGTACCACGGAAAAGTGGAAGACGATTTTCAGAAGTGCGCAGCTATTTTTTTTTTTTTTAAGTAAAGCAAGTGATTTCCATGACTACACCTTCTTCTACCCACAATATAATTTGATAATTCAACACTTATTTCCTAAGCACAGAGCAGGCAAGTGTGAGGTGCTCGCGATGTGAAACCCAAGGCAGGATCTTATGTCTCAAGGACCCACTTTGTACAGGGAGGGAGACAGAGAGGAAGAGACCACACGGTGAAGACCACGTAATAATAATAATGGTAGATCACACGTATAGTGTCTACTAGACACTAGAGATGGCTGGAAGGCTTTGTATTATTAATTCATTTACTCTCCCCCACAACCCAATTAATAGATGGTATTATTATCCCATTTTCTAGAGGAGGAAACCAGGCTCTGAGAGGGGAAGTAACTTGCTAACGGCCACACAGCTAGAAAGTAGAAGAGTCGGGCTTTGAACTTGGCAGCTCAAATCTGGAGTCTGGGCTCCCAGTCCCATTACGGTGCAGGCAAGATGTGTAAGTACTTACGGGTATTCCAACTAGGTTTGATTAATGGGGTTGGCCAACCCATGACCGTTTTTGCCCTCCGCACAACAACCAAACCTTTGGCCTGGACTGCCCCCCCAGCTGCAGCCCCTCCCCTTCTCTCTAGTCACTCCTGCCCTGCTGTCTGACAGGTCACATCTGAAATGCTGGAACAACACCTCTAATTACAAGGGGGAGTTACTCATTTACCAATGACCAGCTGCTTCAGAACTGCCCACAAAGTTGGCAAAGGTCACAGAATTTCTTTAGCCGCCAGAGTCCCTAGACCAGACAAGGTCAGGGAGAGGTCCTTCTGAAGAGTCCGCGCCAGAGACGCAGGACAAGTGTAGACCGGCTCTGCCCAGATCCGCACATGGGGCAAAGACTTGGAAGCTTCCTCCCGACTCTCCTTTTAGATTTTCCTGGGTGGGTGGGTAGCCACTCTTCTGTTCTGAGCCAAATTCTTGGCTTTGATAACAAAAGTAGTACTGGACCCCAGCCAGGAAGCCCTGTGTATCTTTCATAGGACCATATGGAGACCCCAGGGGTCTGAGCCAAGGGGAGGCATGGCTTCACAGCAGGTGACGGATCCTTCAGGTGGCAGAGCAGGACCCACAAGCCCACTGGAGATGGGTGTTGGCCAAGCAGGGCTTGTTCCACTAGGACCGAAGCTGCTGATGCTTGACCAGCTGTCTGAATGGGGGTGCACTGGTGGTCCAGTCTTTGCCACTGAGGGAACCGGAGGTGGGTGTGAGTGGTGGCGGGAAGGTTGCTGCTGACTCAGGCATGCCCCCAGAGCCCACCTGGGCCCTGGCTGGGAAGCCAGACTTCCAGGGATGGGAGGTAAGGGACACAAACTATCTGGACTTGGGACAGGTTTTCAAGAAACACCTAGACTCTCGTGCTGGATGTGGCAGTTACTAATTTCTTCGGGGAGGAAGAGTCTGTTAGGAAGCATAATGCTCCTTTTACAGAACATTCGGACCTGCCAGGTGCAGACTTTCCCCATAGCTGTGGGAGCTGTTGGATCAATGGGGCCCCATCAGCCTGGTGAGGGAACTGCTGGGATCTCAAAAATGGATCATCCCGAACGCCCAGCACCGGTTTCTTCCTCAATTATTTACAAGGAACACGACGTGGTGCAATGGAACCCAATTCATAACGCCTTTTTAATGCCTTTATAACACAATATTCACAATATTCCCTTCTAATCTAGCAGATGACAAGTTGCCACCATTGAATTCCCATTAAAATGAATTACGGGTACAATATATTTTGCCCAATATCCTCTCCTCAGCCTAATATTGTGGGGGAATAAAATCACACCCTCAGCATATTCCTGATATGGGAGGTGACGGCAGCGCGAGTCTGTCTGTTCTGCTCCCGGCCGGGCAGACGGGTGGCAGGGCCCTGGAGCTCAGTCAGTGGGGAGCTGTTGTGGCTCAGATCCTTCCTCCTCTCTGCCTTCTTCTTGTCGTGAGGATCCACTCACTACAGCAGCATCGTAAGGAGGTGGCAAGCGCCCTGTCCTGCGTGGGGCCAGACGGCGTAAGCCTGGACCCTGCATCACCTCACTGCGCCATATAAGGAGGATGTGCAGGGCACCTGCCTCATACACTCGTGGGATGCAGGGGGTTAACACGGGCAGAGACTCTCAGAGCCCTGGCTGGCTCATAGTGAGGACTCAATAAACATTAGCGTCGGTGCTGCTGCTGGTGGTGGTGGTGGTGGCAAGGCCAAGGACACGTCTAGGGTCTCTGCTGGCTGGCAGTCCTGAGTTGCTTCCTCCCGTGGCTTCTGAGTGCACGGGGTTAAAGTGCACACTTGTGCTGGGAGGCCCACGTCTCTGGCTTGGAGAACCCTCCCTGCTGGTGAGACCGGTAACCGCTAGTGAGCCCAGCACATTTGAGGCTTTACTCGCAGCCCCAGCTCTTGGGGATGGCAGGGAAAGTGAGCACACTTGCCCACCAACTCGCGCCACCAACAGTGCATTATGGTGGGGACCCCTCAGTGACACCCAGCCCCCGACCGCCCAGGCAGCCCCCCTGCCCATTCTCAGGAGCTCCCCCTCACATTGCCATCAAGCCCCTGTCAGTGTGCATTTGACCTCACGCCCGGCCACCCTGACCAGCACCCCCATTTCTCTTCATACGGGAAATTACTCAGTGCCTCAGCTTTCCCTGAATTTACACAGATGTTTCCTCTCTCTTTTGACGGCCTGGCATTTATTTATTTTTAATATTTTTCATTGTAAAATATATATGCTATACTACTTGCCATTTTTACCATAACAAGACCCGCGACAAACGGTAGCCTTTTCGTTCTTCTCTCTGTTCCCCTCGAGCAGTGCTGAGCTCACAGAGAAGACAGCGTCCGACGTGAGCGGCCAGCCCGAGATGCTACGGCATCTCCACTCCCCAGCCCAGGTGTCAATCCAGCAAGACGACGGAGCTGCCCCCTTAAGCTCGGGTATTGCCCCAAGCTCACCAGGCCATGCCTGTGGGCAGTTGGGATGACCTAGAATGCCCTTCCGGAATGAAACTGGCCAAAGCACTCTGAAAGCAGCCACTAAAGTGGACACCAGCCGTGGGCTCTGTCGTGGACCAAAACAAGAAACCCCGAGAAAGAGGCTGTGGCTTCAAGACTCCACGGTCTCCCACGTCCTGCATCTGAGCACAGTCTGCACTGCACACATGGCTTGGATGTTAAGGAAAGAGGGTCAGCTGACCAGAGAGAAAGGGAACAGAACTGCAGCCGGGCCCTCTAGGAGGAATGGGGCTGCGCCCTGAAATCCTACACGTGCTTTGGTCCTAGCCTTCGTGATGGTTTCAAATCGCTGATGAACAAAACTGCTTCGGTGGGGAGCCTGCAGGTCTCTCTTTAGGAGGTGCTGTGAGTGTCGGGGAAATTAATGGCAAGATGTTCAGCCAAGTGGCTCATTCAACAGATTTCACTGAGTGAGGATGGTTCTGGGCAGGGCCCCTAGAGAGCTCCATGCCCAGCTCTGGAGCTAGACTGCCCAGGGACGAGTCCCAGGCTGCTGAGTGATCTCAGCCAAGTCCCCCGGCCTTTCTCGTCTCTAATGGTGGTAATAGTAAGTACCTCAGAGGGCTATGATGAAGATTTTAAAAGTTAATGTTGGGAAAGTGGTTAGAACAGTGCCTGGAACAAAATAATTCTTACACGAGCACCTTAAATAAAATAACCAAATAAATGCAAAAGGCTGCCAAGAATTGCAGGCAAATGGGAAAAAAGTCCCAAGAAAATACTAATGTTGAAGAGGAAAGTACTAGTGCTGAATAAATACTAATGTTTGTGATCCCATGAACCCAAACACTTTGGGAGAGATGGGAAGGGGCGCAGGACCTAGGGCTAAGGCCTTGGTATGTAAAATCCGTACTGTGATCCAGACCTCATTGTTGGGACCCAGGTCCCATCTGCAAGCCCGTGAAGGCTTCCTTCTGGCTCCCCACGCGGGTCCCATCTTCATCAGCCTCATCATGGGCATCCACAGAAATTACTCATTATTTGAAGGCTGATCTGCCACGTAGGTAGAGATTATGTCAAAGGCATTCATCCTCTCGACCCCAGTAATAGGGGCTAAATAAATGAGTACAAATTTATAAGCATAAATTCATTCATTCTGTCCTTACACACTTACTGAGAATCTCTATATGCTGGGATCACACGGAGGCTATTTCGATGGAGTTCACTGCCTAATAAAGATACAAATGAATAGATGGGTAAGTACCATATATTATAGGCATTACATAGGAACATAAACGACAGTGTTATGGGAACAAGAGAAATAATAGCATTTTTTTCCCTCCACCACAGAGGTAGTAACATGTAGGCTGTCAGTTGTTGGATGAACAGGAGTTTTTTTCTGGGTGGGCAAGAGTGAGGGGCAAGTGCAAAGGCCCTGGGGCATGAGAATTCTACTTACATCTGGGGAGTTGTGGCTAAAATGGGTGGTAGGGGTGAACTCTCAAGTGACCCATGGTTTGGGCACCCAGTGTGTTGGTGGATTTCCCTCAGCCAGAAACACAGTCCCACGAAAACACAGGAGTGTGGCGGTAGTAATCTATGATCTGGTGTTGGCATTTAGGGAAGCAAAAGATAGCAGAATCCCTGTACACAGCAGTGAGTGCTGAAATGAATCAGTAACAGGTAGACTGTACTCACAAAGGTCACTGCAGCTGTTTTTGGCAAACCACCGTGCCAGGCAAGGTCTGGGAGATGGATGAAGGCACCCACACTGTCACTAGGGAGCATTCCACACAACGGATACAGTTGTGTTTTGTTTATTTTTTTATACAATGAGGAAATGTATTAGCTCACATATCAAGAAGCCCAGAGGCAGGAAGGAATGCACATTAGGGCTCTGGTTCCATATTTCTGGAATTTTCTTGTTTTCCCCCCCCCCCATTCCTCATGTGTTGGCTTCATCCTCAGTTTGTAGCGTGATGGTTCAAGGCAGCATGTCCAGACATGACAGTTTAGAGGAAGAAAGATGGCCTTTTTCTTATGACTCTTCCTCAGAGGGAAGAAAACCTTTCCCCAAAGTCCCAGACAGCATTACCCTCCTGTTCCATGGCTATACTTAGGTCACATGACCCTTCCTAAACCAACAATGGCTAAGGGGATTGGGATCACCAACACCTGGCTTAGAACCATCATAATCCCAGTGGGGGCTAGGGTTCAATTTCCCTAAGGTACGAGAGGTGGTGGATACCTGACCAGAACTGAGATTCTGTTAGGAAGGAAGAGGGGAACAAAATGCACATCAGGTAGACAGCCAACAACACCCCAACCCAAAGGTTGTTTTGTCAGGCCTGGAGAGGTTCCCCAGCTTCTGTGCTCCCACAGCGAGAGCTACCTGACTCATCTGCAGTCTTGGCCACCTTCCTCTTCCTATCCCCACACCCAACCCGCCAACTTCAGGGCCGCTTCTAACCTGATGAAGGAATTCTTTAAGTAGTATGTCAAGAATCTGAAATCATGTTCAGGGCCAGTCTAGTGCTGAGGTGGGTTTCTTTTAACCTAGTAAAAGGCTACCCTGTGCTCAGAAGGTTTCTCTGCTGCTAGAGGAGCTTCCCCAGGGTAACCTGAAGGCAGATGCTGTTCTAGAATCACAGAGAGGCTCACAGATGAGTCAGAGCTGGGGCCCAGGGCTGGCCAATGTACCGGGAGAGGTGGGTAAATCTACTCTTGATGAGGGAGAGAAGCCTTCAGTGTGGAAGTCCCTGGCCCACATTTTACAGCCAGCTGGAAGCAGACCAGCTTGGGATAGCCATCGATGAAGCCGGGCTCATGAGTCTGTCCTTCTGCCCCAGCTCGTCTCAGTCATTTAAATCCATGTTTTTAAAATAAAGAAGTCAACTCCGAAAGGATGAGTGATTGGGATCCTTCCAACTCTCCCCAGCTCCTCAACACCAGCCTCTTAGCCAAGGGGAGTCCTGTGGGCTTCGATTCCTCACCCTCCAGGTGTGAGGGACTCCCTCTAGCACCCCAGCTCTGTCTGGAAAGGGCAAGGAGGCTTGCTCGCTGACAACGCAAGGTGTGGCCTATGGGGAAGACTTTGTGGCCTCTAAGGACCACAGAGGGTAGGGGTACGGGTGGAGGTTAGCACGCTTAACCAAAATGCCTTGGCCTCAGAAGCGGGTCTAACGAGGACCCCGTGTGGGGACTGTGGCAGCCAGCAGCCAGGGATGTAGTCTAGGGAGGGAGGTGCTGACTACTGGCCTTCTGCTATCAGTGTGCACTCAGCTCCATCCCCGGCCCCGAGGACTCCCCTCACGGTGCCAGAGGGTCCAACAAGAGGCAGGAGAGAGGCGGCTGGAACAGCAGGGATCCCACCCTGTCAACAGGAAAGGTGAAAGGTGTGCACCAACAGCCTCCGAGTGCACGCGGATGCTCCGTTGAACGTGCAGAGGAAAATGAGGTTTCTTGCCTACGGGTTCTACAGAGACAAATTCACGATGCAAATGAACACGGCTACTGGAGCCCGTAGCCGGAGCAGCCCGGAGTCCTCCAGAGCCTTCACTGCAGGGCAGCCAACGGGACGCTGAAACTGATGGATAATCTGCCGCGTTACATCCATTCAGCTCTGCAGGGACTTCACAGAGACCCTTCTCTGTGGCATTATGCTTTGGGAGGGCTCAGGCCAATTTGGCGGCCTGTGTCATGAAAGTGAGTAAAACAGGGACAGGGTCAGCCTGGGTTTGGAGGAAATTCTCCTCCCTGAAATTAAACGAAATCTGTAGATGCTGATGGTGAACGAATTATACCGAGGGGTATTCAGCTCTCCTTTTTGTGTTTATTTCCCCGAGTTATTTTTAGCATTACAGATAGTTTCAGTTAGCAAACGGATTGGGTTCTGAAAGTTCATTTGTAATCTGGCTGTTTAGATTTTGGAACATACTTTCCCCATAAAAAAACTATGTTATAAATGGTGATAAGACTTGCAGGCTAGTTCTCCAAAGCCTATTTAACCCATAATGTAGCTGAAATACTGTCCTTTCGCAATGAAAAAAATTGTTTAATTGCAACATGAGTAATTAAGTAAAACAGGGAAAACCATTAAAAGCGAATAAGAAATAGATTTATGTTCATCTTGAATGATGCTGTTTGCAGGAAACCTAATTTAATTTAAGAAGAGGCCTTTCCAAAGGCTTTTTGGGAAATTGCACGGGATTTAGCCTATTAGGGAGAAAGAGCCATTGGGCTGTCCAATTTTCGGCTACTGAATATCTGCACCACATAACAGGCTCCCTTTCCTGATTTCAGGCTCGTCAGAACGTCTTACCATGTGGATTCTCACAAGGAAAAATTCACTGGCCAAAATCCATGAAGGTGGTCTCCTTGGGGTAGATTTTTAAAATTCTGAGCCATAAATTAGCATCTGTCTATGAGAATGTCCTGGGAAGAGCAGTGTCCCAGTCCCACCGACTCTGGGGGCAGTGACAGGATCACGTGAGGGCCAAGTCCTTGCCAGTAGTGGGTTCTTAAGGTAAATGCACCCTGCAGGGTTCCCTGGGGGCCCACTGCCCCTTCTTCTCTTTGGCAACATAATCCTTGCTTGGTACCTTCCTTCAGACCTCATCAGGCAGCTCTTGGTGTAGATTGGAGGTGTGTAACCCCGGTGTGTATGTGTCATGTGGGTCCCATATTGATTTCCCACACAAGGCCATGTAGAGGATGGTAGCAGATCGACCCTATCTTTTTTGCCAGAGGCAGGTCGTGACCCTTGGCTTTAAGCACGTGTGCTGGAAAGCCTCGTGGTATGTTGCAAAAATGACCACAAATCTTCCATCCCTGAATGCCTGCCCCTCTATAGTACCTCCTGTCAAGAAGCAGGGTCTCTTTGCCCACTCCTTGAATCTGGCTTGGCCACGAGACTTCTTTGGCCAGTAGGATTTTAGCAAATGTGCCTCAAGCAGATGTTACAAAAGCCCTTGAGCCTCGCCCTCTTGCTGCTCTTGGAAGCCCGAGAGCACCGTGTGAACAAGCCTGAGCTAGCTGGATGGAGGATGGCAGGCCCCACGGAGGAGACAGATACACACTGGCTGGCAGTCTGCGAAGCACAGATGTGTGAGCAAGGCCATTCTAGATCAGCCGGCCTCAGCCAACCTGCAGCTGACCACAGACCAATGAGGGAGCCAGCCTGGACCAGAACTGACAGCCAACTCACAGAACTGTGAAGGTGTAAGCCACTACATTTTGAGATGATTTTTCCATAGCAAAAGCTAACTTATCTACACACCTGGCTCTAGTCAACGAGATCTCCTGGCAGCTTTCTTCTGGAATCTAGCCTGTGGCTCACCCCTTACAAATGCGGACGAATACATAGTCTTCTCCCCTCTTTCTGCCCCCTCGGTCACAAATTTAAAGTTCAAGCCCCTCAGGTCTGCCCTCCCTACACTGTAGGTTTTGAAATGGTTACTTTGGAAATCATGACATTTTTCAATGGTACACATTTCGTGACTGACAGATGGGTTTTAAGTCAATGAAGATAGAATCCAAACTGCGGCTGCAACTCAACGTTCAGGCAAAACCCATTAGCTCGGCACGAACATGCACAAAAGCTGTCTCACGGCGCATGATCAGTGCCTGATCATTTATCACAGGGGAAATCACACATTCTCATTCACGGAGCAAGAACAGTCTTCTGGATAAAATCACGCACAGTCTGGAAATTCACCACAAAAGGGACTTGAGTGATCCTCCCAACCGAGCCCACTCAGCAGCCTTTGATTTTCAGTGTGAATACAAGAGGAAAGGGAGGTCTGCTTCTCCTTCTGTAACTGTGCAAGAGCATCCCTTATCCATTCACGGACGCCGAGGAACCACACAAGGGGAAGGGTCCGGCCAGGCGGGGCCTCGAGGTCATTCACATAATTCCCCACGGAAATCTCAGCTCATCTCCCCCCAGGGGGGCATCTCTCCAGAGAACCTAGAGTGTATGGGGAAAGACGCTGTGGCCGGTGCTGTCTCTCTAATGACAAATATCCACCCTGAAAGCCCCAAATGCTCATAAATGTAAAAAAAATCAGGGTGTTTGGTGCTCTGAGGGTGGAGCCTACAGGTTTCACGGCCCCTTTCGGTTTTCCTCGGGCCCCCGACACTGGCTAAGTCTCTCTCTTCCAAGCCCAGATTAATTTTCGAGGGCTTAGTTCTGAGGAACGACGGAATGTTTCAGCATGAGTGCTCCTGACCACAAGGAAGAAAGCCCCCAACACATTTCACAGACATCAGCCAGGATTCTGCAAAGTCCATTCTTTCAAGAACAAAATTGCATTTTATGAAGCCGTCCCTTTTCTGTTTCATCTGTCAGGCAGGTTTGCCAAGAATAATTTAAATTTCATGCAGCGGCAACTGCGGAGCTTCATTTCTGCTCATCGGGGCCACCCTCCTGCCGGGGGCCTGACGGCCTGCAGCCCAGAGTGGCCACGGTGGGCCAGGCGCGGGGCTGTCCCAGCTCTCGGCATCCTCATGCCTCTCCAGTCAGGGGAGGGCCCCCATCAGCGCCAACCTCCAGGGGGCCGGTTTCACCCCGTGGCTCTGGACACTTGGTCCGACTGGATCTCTGAGGCAGCTTTTAAAATTAACTTTTATTGAGTGCTTTATGGGTAGCAGGTGCTGTTCTAAGCTTTCCCACACATCCAAATTTAACCAATCCCCACGACCTCTTCACGAGGAAGATGCTATTCTTACTCCCATTTTAGACAATGAGACTCAGAGACATAGTCAGCTCCTAAGAGGCAGAGGTGGGATTCAAACCCGGTTCTGTCTGATGTGACAGCCTGAAGCTCTCACTAGCTCTGCAGTGTAGAGTCGGCAGAACCTTTGGGCTACATTTCCCCACCTCACCCAAGGGGTAAATCTGCCCATTTTCTTGCAGACTGGGCTTTGCTGTCAGGTAGGTGGTTGAAGGGCTGGAGAAGTTCTGGTCACAATGCTGCGCTAACGGTTACCATGGAGAGCACACTGTGCCAGGCAGCCTGCAGCGAGCAAAGGAGCCAGCCCAGGCGGTCCGCTTCTCACTCGTCAGGGGCCCTCGGCAAGCCTCATTTCCTCTGGGCCTCAGCTTCTAACTGGCAAAACAGAGCGGCCGGAGGGCACGGTCCCTCTGCTTCTCTCAGGCTCTGGGGACTTGTGTGTGTGTTTGTGCATGCATCCATGAGTGTGCGGGTGCGTGTGTGAGTGTGCGTATGAGTGAATGTGTGCCTGAGTGTGTATGAGTGAGTGTGTGGGTGTGCGTGTGTGTATGAGTGAATGTGTGGGTGCGTGTGTGTGTGCGTGTGTGTATGAGTGAATGTGTGGGTGCATGTGTGCGTGTGAGTGTGTATGAGTGAATGTGTGCCTGAGTGTGTGAGTGTGCATGTGAGTGTGTATGAGTGTGTGTGGGTGTGCGTGTGAGTGTGTATGAGTGAATGCGTGCGTGTGTATGAATGAGTGTGTGGGTGCACGTGTGTGCGTGTGTATGAGTGAATGCATGCGTGTATGAGTCTGTGGGTGCGCGTGTGAGTGTGCATGTGAGCGTGTATGAGTGAATGTGTGGGTGCGTGTGCGTGTGTGTATGAGTGAATGTGTGCCTGAGTGTGTATGAGTGAGTGTGTGGGTGTGCGTGTGCATGTGAGTGTGTATGAGTGAATGTGTGGGTGCGTGTGTGCGTGTGCATGTGAGTATGAGTGAATGTGTGCCTGAGTGTGTATGAGTGTGTGGGTGTGCGTGTGTGTGTATGAGTGAATGCATGCGTGTGTATGAGTCTGTGGGTGTGCGTGTGAGTGTGCGTGTGAGTGTGTATGAGTGAATGCATGCGTGTGTGTATGAGTGGGTGCGCGTGTGAGTGTGCATGTGTGTATGAGTGAATGCGTGCGTGAGTGTGTATGAGTGTGTGGGTGCGCGTGTGAGTGTATGAGTGAATATGTGGGTGCGTGTGTGAGTGTGTATGGGTGCGTGTGAGTGTGCATGTGAGTGTGTATGAGTGAATGCATGCGTGAGTGTGTATGTGTGAGTGTGTGTGCGCTCATGTGAGTGTGTGCGTATGAGTGAATGCATGCATGTGTATGCGTGTGTGGGTGCGCGTGAGTGTGCATGTGTGAGTGAATGCGTGCGTGTGTATGAATGAGTGTGTGGGTGCACGTGTGTGTGTATGAGTGAATGCATGCATGAGTGTGCATGAGTGTGTGGGTGCGCATGTGAGTGTGTACGAGTGAATGTGTGGGTGTGCGTGAGTGTGCATGTGAATGTGTATGGGTGCGTGTGTGAGTGTGCGTGTGAGTGTGTTTATGAGTGAATGTGTGGGTGCATGTGTGTGTGTGTGTGAGTATGTGTTGCATTTGGTCACACCCTCCCCCTGCCTCAGTGGCCCAGGAATCTGTGCTTGTCCAACTGGACTTTCATCAAAGACCAGCAAGAAATCCTCAGGCCACAGAAAAATGAAGAAACATAAAAATCAACAGGCCTAAGGCAGCAGCGACAGAAAGAATTGTCATCACCTCGCTCACCAGCCGCAGGGAGCCTGGTCAGCCTTCCCTACCCTGAGGAGCTGGGACTGTCCCCCACGGCGTGGCAGAAACAGCCCCCATACTGAGGGTGAGCGGGTGGCCAGGCTCATGGGACTCGGGGCAGGAGAGGGGCGGGCTGTCTCTGCATGGGTGGTGATGGCATAGGATGCCAGTGGTCGCCCCCAGCCCCCAGAGAGCTGTGACACCCCGCTCCATGCCCCGCCCAGGGGGTCGCTAAGGCCTGACAGCACTAACACTTGTCCCTGAGAGTCACCTTGGGGACCTTTGCCCGAGTTCTCAGGCAGGACTGGCCCACATGTGGCACCAGACCCTTCACCGAGGACGGCAGGCCAGTGTGTTCAAGCCCCCATCGCCACACTCCAGAGTAGCAGGGACACGTGGCTCTGTTCCTGGCTCCCATGCAGCCCCCTCCCTCAGCCCCCTCCCACCAGAGTGGGGTCTCGGCCCTGTATACACACTGCACTTTCCTGGGAGGAAGGGTCCGGTGGTTGAAAAAGCTTTAAAATCCCTTCAGTCCATCATCAGGCTCACAAGGTGATGCAGACTCATGGTCATCACTGGATGCCCTCCCTCTGGCTCCCCTTGCTGCCATGATGTCACCTTGGTCATGTCATGCTTCCATGTCACAGACGTGAGCTCTAACCACTCAGAAACACAATTTGCTTCCCCCACCTGCTTGGGGCCTAGCTCCTGTTTCTCCATCGAAAGACTTACCTTTTTCTCTTGGTGAGGTTAGAAATGATCCTTCTTCTCCGAAGGGGCATGCCCTTGTCCCCTAGGCTTCTCCTGGGTGACAGTGACAACGTGGCAGGGGTGACAACCACCATGTGCCAGGCTCGGCTCTGTTCTGAGCACTGTATGTATGTTTGAACTCACACAATGCTCACAACAACTCTGGGGGGCAGGTACTATTACCTATTCCCATTTTGCAGAAGCGAGGCCCAGAGAGGTTAGGTTAACTTGTCCAGGGCTCCTCAGCTAGCAAGAGATAGGACAGAAGCCAAACCCAGGCAGGCTGGCCCCACAGTCCGTCTTCATCCACAACACTAACCTGCCTCTGCCAAGAACCTCAATGGGAGAGACATTCTCAGGTCATTTGGTCACACTGTTCAGGTCACAGACCTGGTATATCCTGACCTGTGTGTTCCCCGAGGGCCAGAGCTAGGCCTTGGCTACTCGGTAAAGACGCAGCTTGTTGACCAGGGAAACCACAGATACCTTGGTTTGGGCCTGCCTCTCAATTGAGGTGGTGCGGGCATGGGGTTAGACAAATAGGCTGGGGGACAGGCGTCAGGCGGGGGCACCGCCGCTTGGCCAGATGACAGAGAGGCACCACGGCCCAAATTCAATGACAGTGTCCTGGACAGAAGCTGCTGCTGGCTACTCTCCTCCTTCTCCCCTGCACACCCTATTCTCTTGAGCACCTCGAAAAATCCAGGGTGGAAGCAGGCATCTTTGTTTGATTGGACCAGCTCCTGCAGGTCTGGAGCTGGGCTGGAGATGGTTACAGAGGGGACACGTGCCACGGAGCTGGCTGTCCCACAGGCATGACCTTTCACCCCCTCTCCCCTCCCAGCCCCCCAGGGCAGTCCTCCCCAGATGCTGTTTTCTATCAGAGGCTGGGCTCCTTTCCCCCCATGTGCTGTGGTTTGGGGCCCTGCCAGTGAGGGATGCTGAATATCAAGCTGCTTGGGAGCAAAGCAGGAGCTGTGTGGGCAGGACAGCCCTGTGTGAGGGGCCCTCGCTGCCAAGCGTCCTCCAGCACCCCAGCCTGGAGGGCCAAACCCCTGCCCCAGGTGCAGCCCCACAGCATCCCTAAAAAGGCCTCTACCCAGAGAGGGCCGAAGTCATCAAGTGGGCTCCCAGGTCCAGTTTCTCTCTCTGCCGACCTGGAGCCCCCAGTGGTCAGCTCCAGAAGCTGCCATTGTCCAGATGGCCAACAGCTGGCCTTCCTGAGCGGCTGCCAGATGTAGCTGGCGGGGCGGCCGGCTGGCTCCACCAGGCAGAGGTCACTGCATCGGCGCCCAGGAGAGAAATGCGATCGGCTGGTCTGGGGGCGTCGTGCCCAAATAACCCTCCATCTCCTCTCCCCCGTCCGACATTCCTTCCCTCCCCACCTCAGTGGGGAGGTGTTTTCATAACAGGAAAATAAAATCAATAAGGCACTGCAGCAAGATGTCAGCGTGCTCCGAGCTGGCCTCCAATAGCTCCATTGTCTCGGGCCTCTGCTGGGCTCTGGGCCGGCAGCGCTCAGTTATTAATGGGAAGCAGGGCTGAAAGGGAGTTTTGAAAATCACGGAGACAAAGGCTCAGCACACCTGGAGCGTGGCTTTCTCACACCACGGCCACCTCACAATGGCCTCAACGGGCCTCCCCCGCCTTTAACTTCTCCCACAACTTTTATGAAAGCAGGGAAGAAAACACTAGACACACACACACACAGATGCACGCGCGCACGCGCACGCACACACTGGCTTGGAGAGGGCTCCTGGAGGCCGCTCTGAATGGCTGAAAGAGGCAAAGGTGGCCGGCAGAGCCCCTGCTCGGCCAAGGAAACAGGATGGTCATAAACAGGGCTTCCTGCCCCCGGCGTGGGCCCATCCCTGAGGGGCTCTGAGCGGCGCGAGGGAGACCAGCTCAGCCTGAAGCCACGCAAGAGCCTTGGTACCCTTTTCATTTCAGTCTCTCTGTTAGGAACATAGCCTGGTTTCTGCTGTCATTCCCAAGGCTGGAGCCGCCTCCGGAAAAGAGCGATTGCCCCGAAGCGGACTGCTGGGGCCCAAGGCCTGCGTCCCCAAGGAAGGTCCAGCCTTGGACCAGCTCTCACAGAGCTGGTGTGTCGCAGTATCCCCAGCTGGCAGTGGCGGACAAAAGTACTGATTCATGCAGTTGGGTGAATCTGCTGGGGAGAATTCTCAGCAGAGTAGTTAATAAGTAGTAGATTTATGACCATTTATGCCTTACTGCTGGTCACTATCTTCTTGCAAACCCACGTCACTGGTGCCCGAGGAGGACTTGTGTGGTCTAAAGTCACCTATTTAGGGAATCTTTATGGCCACCTTGGAGTTTGCCGTTCCTACACGCATTTAATCAATGTGGCCTAGGATGACGGGCGGCTTCAGACCTGCTTGTCTTACAAGGTAGTCGCAGACAGAGACTTGACAGCAAATGAAACCATGTGACCCTTCAAAGGTTGGCCGGCCCAGCTCCAGGGACGCCAGTACTCTGGGGAACAGGGTGGCCAGGGCCCAGGCTGTGAGCCCGTGGAGCCGGCCCGGGCCTTCAGGGGAAGAGGGGCCCCGGTGCCCAGCTCCAGCTCAGAGAGGCCACCAGGCTTACCTTGGTGGTGACGGTGGAGGCCGAGCTGGCCACGAGGCTGGTGATGGCCTCGCCACTGCCCGTAGTGCAGGGAGCCGGGGCCGTGGCAGGCGTGGGCAGCCGGGAGGGCACCCCAGGCAGTGGCAGGAGGCCGGGCCGGGCACTGAGGCTGCTGGCCGTGCCGCCACCGGCCCCGGCCGTGGCATTGCAGATGCTGGTGGTCCCATGCGTCCCGTTGGCACTCCACTCGCGGCGGTCCCAGCCCACCCGGTAATCTCTTTCGAAGCGACTGTGGTGACGGGACATCTTGCTGGGCCGTGGTTGCTCCTCACAGGGAAACCGAGGCCGGACCTGCTGGCACAGAGTGGAGAGGAGGCGATTTAGACCAACGGCAGCCCTAGTAGGAGGCCGGGAGGGCAGCAACGCCCGTCGGCATCTAGTAAGCACCTTCCCTGGGTGCAAAAAAGAGCTTTCAATAGCTGATAGCTGATCTCATATTCACAGCAAGCCCACGATGCATGGATCGCTAGCCCCACGTCACCAGGGGGTGGGGGCGGCGGGGGATAAATGGTTTGTCCGGGATCATGTGGCAAAAGCGTAGTAGACAAGATTTGAACCCAGTGTCCGTTGAAGAGTAACGCTTTCTGTTCTGCAGCGCCACACTGCCCTGAAGGATGCGCATGTGCTCGTGGGGACTGCGGTTGGGATTTTATCCCACCATCCCCACCGTGGAAACAAGATCCTGGGAACTCCTCAACCCTATGATGGGGAGAACAGCTACATCTGTGGCCTCCCTTCCTAGTGGACAAAGCCTTTTTACGTAAACCTCATTGTATCCTTCTAGTAGCCCGTGAGCTGGCCCGGCATTGCTCATCCCAGTTTATGGACCAAGTTGCTGGTTGAGAGTCCCTGAGGTCAGAGACGTAGGAAGGGAGAAGGCAGCCAGAATCTCTCACCTTCAGACTGTAGCCCAACGTAGGACTCCAGGCTGAGAAGATCTTAAGCCCCTGGACGTAAAAAGTTCTTTATAACCCTATGATTTAGTCTCTGGCACAAGAGACCCCCATGCTCCCTGCGAACCAGACATCTCCCATGCGACTTTCCTGAGTATCCGAACGTAAGGCCCTCAGGGTTGTCATGGAGACCTAGACACACCAGGATACTGAGGGCCCCCTGCATCATGAGGATTGGGATTTGCTCAGCATTACAGAGACTCCCCCAGCTTCTTACATAGCCTAGGTCTGATGTCACCCTTGGTCATGAAGGACGTAAAGATACAGGAGAGGCTGACTTGGCCGGAGAGGCAGAGGGGAGAGGGATGGTAGAGCCCAGACACAGCGGGCAGGTTGGAGAGGGGTCTGTCCTGCACATCACATCCTCAGCTCCGGCCACTGCTCAGGCTCAGTTTTCTTTGACTCTTTTCCACTCTTCCACCACTTCCTGTCTGGGCTGTGAGCTCCTGGAGGTCCGGGGTAGCTCCTGGCTCATTTTCCTAGCCTGCAAATCCAGCTGTCATGGCGGCAGGCTCTGGAATTACTGGCTAGTGGGTGGACAGGCCACCTATTTTAAAAATTTCTATCAATCCTGATCCTACTCTGGTTTTTGCACACCAGATCTAGTTGTCGACTTCTAGCACCACTGAGCCAAGCTTGGGCCTCACCCTCGTGAGCTGCTACCTCGTCCTACTTGTGTGGTTGGCGGGTCCTGGCAGTCACTGTCCCCTCCCTTGGCACCGCTCCTGCCACCAGGTGCAAGGAGCACGCCGAAGCAGAGCTGACCGTGGCCTCTTAAAGTGGATGGGGGGCTCCTTGTTTCTTTTATCACTATGCTTCATGGCTTACGCAATGCCACAACATTATCCTTTCATCTATTCAATATTACATAGTAAAAAATAAAAACGAATTCCCCTTTGGCCACCCCCTCACAGACTTCTCTTGAGAGAGTTGTTTAAATAGCTCTCGTCACTTTTCTCCCTCCCGCCCAGGCTGCAACTTGCTCTGATGGGGCGTTTGCTCTGGCTGCTCCTTGGGAGTTGGTCTCACCGAGGTCACCAATGATCTGCTTGTAAAATCCCATGGGACACTCAAGCCTTGTCTTCTCTCACATCTGGCATAGTTGATCTCTCTCTCTCTCTCTTTCTCGAAACTTCTTCTCTGTGATTTCTGAGACATCACACTCTCTCCTCGTTTTGTTCTCCTAGGCAAGCAACTCTTTCTCAGCTCATCCTTAGGGATCCATTATTTCCTCCTCTTCTTTTCCCACCCTACGCACTCTCCTTGGACAATCTCGTCAGCTGTCACCTCTTTCCCTGATGGCCTTCAAGGCCACATGCTAGCTCCCTGTCCATCCCGAGCTCCACACCCCCTGTCCTACCATCTGAAATACTGGCTGCCCCATAGGTACCTCAATATTGGATGTCCCAGAATTAACTCATTGTTCTTTTGCCCACTCATTCCCAGGAATCCCCTCTAGCAGACAGGAAGTCCTGTCTGCCCTGCAAGCCCATTTTCCCATCTCCATTCATATATTCAACAGTGCGGTCTTTGATTCTGTCGCCCCAGCTGCTTCTCAAATCTGCCCCCCTCCCTCTGCACATCCACCATCCCGACTCATTGTGTCCCACATAGATTATTTCCACATCTCCCTGTTCCAGTCTTGCCCTTTTTACCCATTCTCTACCCAACAGCCCTTGTGACTTTTTTATTTTTTAAAGATTTATTTATTTATTTGAGAGAGAGAGAAAGAGAGTGTGCACTGGCGGGGGTGGGAGGAGAGGCAGAGGGAGACAGAGTCTAAAGCTGACTCCGTGCTGAGCATGCAGCCTGATGTAGGGCTCGATCTCACGACCCTGAGATCATAACCTGAGCCGAAACAAAGAGTTATATGCTTAACCGACTGCGCCCCTCAGGTGCCCCCCACCTTGTGATTTTTTTTAAAAGCACAAATCTGATCACCATACTTTACTCTCCTGCTTTAAATCTTATCCTTCAGAATAAGGTCCAGAATTCTCAGTGTGACCCAGGAGACACCTGAGGATTCTAGCATCACCATTCACTCTTCACGCAATGCCCGGCCATCCCAAACACCTTACAGTTTCTGAAGGCATTGTGCCCTCTCTCAGCTTGGGGTTCAAGCCCCTGTTGCTCCTTTGCCAGGAATGGATTCCCACTCTTTCCACAGCCAAGCCCTGCATGTCTGTTATGACTCAGCTCAGGCACTGACTCTTCTAGGAGGCTGCATGGACCCACCTCCTCTGGATTAGGCAAGAGGGTCCCCCATCTATTCCCCTGGACACCTGGCCCCCAGCACCCCATCCCGGCATCAATGGCTGTGGTATATTTGCTACCTTGAGAACAGTCCCTGGCTTATTGTCTTTGTGACCTTAGCACCTAACACAGTGTCCGGGATAGAAGGGTATTCAGTACACGTTTGCTGAATGAATAAACAAATGTTTATTTCTTCTTAATTGCTGAATGTTTCCAGAACAGACAAACATGTTTGTGTGAAGGGAGAAGCTCAGACACAAAAAACTTGAGTCTTCCACCTGGAAATTCCATGTAGGTACCAGGGTAAGGAAATGTCTTATCTTCCTGGTAGGTCAGACCTGGAGCCTCCAAGGATGGCTCCGAAGGAGAACAGAATCTCTGCATGTCCAGGGTTAGCCGGATCCCACAGCTTAGGCTCCTATTTCCCAAGATTCACCTGCAAGGCTCTTCCTAATGATTAACACCTCAGGGCAGTTTTCCTAGGTTGGATCCTAAGTATGGCAGAGATGATGTCACAAAGTTCACCACACTGTGACCTCTTTCCAACCACCCAGGAAGACCTCCCCGCTGCCTCCCTTGCACTTAGGTTGGGAATCACACATCTGAATTCAGGCAACTAGAATGAGTGGGGAGGAGATGGAGAACATTCCCAGATCTGGCCCTTTAAGAGCATCTTCTATTAACCTTAGCTCCCTTCACCTGCCATGGTAACCTTGGAGGTGCAAGAGGGTTGCCCCACCAGCGTTGGACTTGGCACGATTGGGACATAAATCTTCATCATGTTAAGACACTGAGATTGCGAGGTTATTTGTTACTGAAGCCTGGCCTAGCCCGACTGATACCCTAAGTCAGCACTTACATTCCCACAAAACAACCCAACTTCACATATTGTCAAGGAAATCATCTCCTTCCAGCTGGTGAAGATGGAGATGAGAAGGGCAGACTTGTTGAGATGTGCCCACGGGTGGGCACAGCATGCTTGGGAGCAGGTCAACGGGGCCTCCTTAACCCCAAGGACGCCTCCCACGGCCGTAGAGCCCGTCAGCTCGCTGCCTCAGGGACCGTCTGCTGCAGCACAATGTGGCTCCGCGGCACCCATGGTCCCAGCAGCCCGCACCTCCTGCCCCCCGCCCCCTGGCCCCGCTGCTCATCTCTTCAAGGCTGCGTACCACGCTAGCAAGGAGCCAGAGGGGACTCAGGCAGCCTGGAGGCCACACAGTCTGGTTTGAGCCTCTTTAAGTGTATTCGAAACAAAGGTCAACTCTTTGAATGCCAGGTTTGGGTTCGCCTTCATTCCTCAATTTAATTCCCCCTTTCAAACGGAATGAAAGAAATGTGTTGCACAGTTTACCTGGGGTGTGGCAACTTCAGTATTTCCTGCTGGGCATGGAGCCAGCGTGTCCAAAAGGTCCCATGTGCCTACACGTGCGCCCAGGGTGGTGGTGGGGAGGCAGCAGGAAGGGCTCGTCGGGGCGGGAGGAGGCCCCACATGGACAGGGCGCCTCAGACAAGACTGGTCAAGCAATTGCAGACAAAACACACGGATGTGCTTCCTTGTCAGGGTGAGCACCTCTTCCTGGCAGGCTGCTGGCGAGCTGGCAGAGCTTGGCATGGGGCCCTTCACCGAGGGACAGAGGGGAGTCTGGGCAGGAGACATTCCTGAGTGTTGGGTGTACTTCTAGCTCCGGTCCCAAACCTTCGCCCACCACCTGTCTCTAGACCCCTGAGCTCCCAGTCGCTCCCCTTTCTGCGCTCCTGATACCCAGATCTGAATCATGCCCGGCCTCTACTCCGAACCACAGCTTCCCTTTTTTCGGTTTTGCACACCCTCTGAAAAGGAGCCGTCTCCTGCTTAGAAGAAACTGTCTAAGAATTTGATCCAAAGTGTTAGGTGTTGTTTATTTTGTTTTTACATTTTCTAAAACATGCTTGGATTACCTCTAGAATGATAGAAAAGGTAATGTGAAATGAACATCTTTTTCGTCGGTACTTTGGAGTCCTATAAGAAATAGTCTGGGGCTATGGAGTCTACCCTATGCATCCTTCCCTGCCAGGAAATAGGGGCTCCACCCCAGTAAGTGCCTGGTTTGAGGCCCAGTTCAGGCTCTGGAAACCCCACAGAGCTGGACCCTCTTCTGTTCCTGCTCCAGTCAGATCCCAAAACCCAACCAGGCCCCAGGTGTTCGGGCACCTCTCTGGCCACCGCTCAGCCTGGTCATTGAGTTGTTGGGTTTCAGAGCCTCTCTGCAAAGGGGCCCACACTCCCTGCCTGTCTGGTGAAGGCACACTCCACTGGCTGCCAGAGTCTGGGTGCTGAGACTGTCCTGTCTGCTCTGCAGGCCCAGAACTCTCAGTGACTGCTCCAGGACTTAGACCTGGGGCCCCAGGCAGTGGAAAGAGAGCCGCGTCGGGGGTCAAGAGGGCTGAGTGTGAACCCCAGTACTACCCCTTACTAGTTCCGAAAACTCAGGGTTGCCTCAGGTTGTTCATCTGGAGAGTAAGGAGGGACAGCTCTACTGCCCCCAGGACCACGAGAGAATCCAGCCTGACTCCAGTGAGCCCTCTGCATGGGGCGAAGAGCCCTATCACTGGGCAATGATCAGACCCTTAAAGTTATAGGGTGGACAAAGGTAGGCCAACAGGAGCCAGTTTTCCAGGATGAGGACAAAGGAGATAGCCAACTATGAAGTTGTGTGTGGTCTAGTGTCTGAAACACACAGCCATGGACTCCCCAAGACCCCCATGCTAGGTGGATGGGACCCTGTAAGGTGCTCTGCCTTCTAGGGCCCCTGGGAGAGAACAGACTTGGGTGGGACTAAGGTCATCTTCAGCTGAATACCTGTGACCAGGGGGATCTTGTATCAGGAACCCTAGGGCCTGCCTTGTCGGATCGCCTTCTCCCAATAGCTCAGGGTGCCGTGACAGACTCAGGCCCAGGTTTATGGAAGGCCTGGGCCAACTGGGGCCTGAGGATAGCCTGGAGGAGGGGACTCAGCTGACACCCAGGCTCAGCCCCAGTGCCTCGGCTGTGTTTCTGTAATTCAGTCTCCTGGACACTTGCTGGGTCCCAGATCAGCAACCCTGCCCCAGAGATTCGCCTCCACATGAATAATTCATGAGTAAATAATTCAGAGTTGCGTGTGCCATAGTCGTCAGTGTTGTTTGTGCCAGGCTGGGGCATGGGGGCCACTGTCTAGGAGCCCACAGCGCTGGCCACATGGACAGGCACACCGTGCACACCTGAACACACATCAGGACGACGGCGTTCTGTGCCCGGGGACACCCGCGATGCGCTCTGGAGGCTGGTCGTGGCTACACATATTGACATGCCCGTGTGCACATGCCGTACCCAGGAGCCCAGGTGGCTAATGACCCTCTCCTCGCTCATGTCATGAAGGCACGTGCAGGAGAGGGCGCCGGCTGTGAGGGCCCTGAAGGTGTGATTAATCCACAGAAGGTAGGGGAGCCCGCACTGCCTCCAGACAGGGAGCTGAGGAACGAGCCACGGCCTGTCCAGCCCGATTGGAAAATGTATGATTGCCTCATTTGGGGGAGACGTGCTGCCAAGTCGGTTGGAACAGGCCGTGCCCATCTTTCTTATTTTCTTTTCCCTCTCTGCATCTTTTAGCTTTTCTTCTGAAGCAAAATAATAAATAGCAGCCAAAAGAGCATCTTGGCAAATGCAACACAAAGGAAAACTCCAGGTGCTTCTGGAGAAGCCGGCCTGGCCACGACTTGGCACGGATGCTGACGGGAGCTGGGGTGCGCCTCGGGCATGCCCCTGTTTCCTGGGGTTGCTTCAGCTCCCACTGACCCCCAGCCCTGCCGAGCCCCCACTAACTCAGAAGACTTGCCTCTGGTTGAGGCTGTAGGAGGCACTCTCTGCCCAGCCCTCTCCTCTTGGAGCTCACAGAGGCAGGCCTATGACCCAGCGATGGGCTGGCCTGTTCTGCCTCCCACGTGATTGCTGCTCCTGCAAGGCTGTGCCCCCCCCACCCCAATCCTCCATGGGGCTGTCTGGGCACAGGGTGGGCACCTGGATCAAAGTGGCAAGTCCTTTCCAGCTCAGAACACACCTCGGGGTGGAGACTAGGTGAGGCGAGAGGTGCCTGGGAGTGAAAAATGCAAGAAGGACCGTGTCAGGGTCCACCCCGCACTTGCTCAGCCCTGAAAGTGAGGCCTCCTCACGTTTACCTCACCCTCCTCACCCCGGTCCTGGCGCTGCCCTTGAGGGAGAGAGGTATTGCTCAGGGGTGTGCAGGTGTTGAGCACCTCCAGGTGGATATGAAATGTGTGGCTAGTGGGTGCACACCAAGGTGGCAGCCTGGGTCCAAGCCCTGTTTCAAATCCTTTGGATCTGCTCAGATGCTAAGGAAGTTCTGGAACATTCACAGGCTAACAGCAGCCTCTCCCTGGTCCTCTGTAGGAGGAGTGACCTGAGGTGTGATTTTATTGTTAGTTTTTTCTCTTAAAATACCAAAGCCCCAGTGGGCTGGACAGTCATTGTCACACTTCCCCTCTGCTCTGGAAGGGCCTTTCCCTTCTACCTTACCTCGCCCAGCCATGAGGGTCCTCGTGTGAACACTCCCCTCCCACCACCACCATCAGTCACTCACTCAGCAGGGCAAGGGTGGAGAGTGTCCAGCCCAGGTGCCAGGCTGGAGTGGCTCATCCCAGCCCTCTGGCTTAGTTGCTGGCAGGTTCCACCAAGACCTGCTACAGTTCCAAGGTCTGGACCCACAAGCAGCCTCTACCAAGCGCTGCAGGGGAGAAAGAGTCAGGGATATGACAACTCAGATTAGACCTCTGACCTCTGCTTCCTCCCCCCAGGGGGGGCATCAATCTCTGTAACAAGAGGCTTTAGGGTGTCATCTTTATCTTTAAAGGAAGACTGGGCACCTGCTTTATTTCCCAGGTCTTGGCCCATCCAAAGCTTTAGAGGAGACACAACCCAGCAGACCCTAGACCAGTGGGTGGACTGGCCTCAGGGGAGGGCAGGGAGGAGGCCCTGGCATAAAGGTCCGGCAGCGGTCACAGCAACAACTATATGGCCTATAGGTTCGCCGCTCTTATCCTTCACTAGGTTCTTTGCAAGCCACCACATCATTTGCTTCTCACGACATCCCAGTGGTGCAGGCTGGGATGCACCTGACACTTGCATTTCATAGGTGAGGAAGAAGAAAACAGAAGACCAGGGCTGGGGTAGTGGTGTGTGCCCCCTAACCCACAGCGTGGTCTGCGGTCTGCAGCATCACCCTAGAAGCTTGTTGGGGTGCAGAATCGCAGGCGCTGTCCCAGCACTACTGAGTAGGAATCTGCCTTTTGCACAGTATACCCGGGGCGGGGGGGGGGGGGCAGCGGACACAGCTGCAGGTTACGGCCCCAGACATGCCAGCCTAAGATCCGCCTCTTAGCAGGACCAGAGTCAGCCCTAGGATGCAGGCCTCCTGACACTCGGCAATGCTCACCACTGCACCATGGTCCTCGGAAGGCGTTGGGGGGCAGAAGTATTTTGGGGAAAAGTCATATTCCATAATTACAGGGCTTAATACATGACCTAAAAAGACAAATGTTTCAAAATGCTTCTCTGATGATAGGTTTCAGGAAAAATGCCACGGATTCCTTTTCTGGGCACAATTGCTCACGCAAAAAGCAATCTCTCTGCCTTCGGAAGGTGGTATCCAGTGCCCGTTTTAGATGAACAATATTAAAAGAACAAGCCTCTCATTTCCCTCCCTTCCCATGTGCAACTTTGCTTCGAGAAATCTGGCTGTGGGTTTTGATGTAGTGATTTTTTTTTCGAAGAGGCGCACATGATTCAGAGACTTTTCTCATGGGACTAATTGACTAGGCATTTGTGCTATTGCTACTCCTGTAAATCATTATAATGGTGATAATGAAAAATAAAAAAGATATTGGAAATGACAGTTGGCAACATAATATCAGCATAAACTGGGGGAGGAAGGGAGGCGTGTATAAATTAGGGGCTCGTAAACATCAGGATCGATGAGGCTGCTATGGCGGGCACCGTTTGATCATTTAGAGGGGGATTAGCCACAGTTACTGTTACCAGGAGCCATCTTTGCTCCTCTGACTCCTTGTTCTTGGGGGCTCCACGGGAGCGGAATCACTGAAATCTGGAGCCCGCTTTCCCACGGCCCTGCAAACACACGACTGCAGCACTGGGAGCCAGACTTTGCCATCACCTCCCTTCTCCAAGCGGGCCTTCTGCTGTCTCGCAGGCTGCCTCTCAGGCATGCCTGATTATTCCAAATCTCGCAGAATTGACTAATTCAACGAGATCTCTCTTCACAGCAAATGGTGTTCATCAGTGACCCGAGCTGATGAATAAATCCCACTCGGTGCCTGGAGCCAGACCCAGCAGCAGGAGTTGCAGAGAAGAAAGACTGATGCACTCTCTCTATTTGGCTGCCAAAAATGCTCTTGCAATTTGCTTTCTTCTAGACAAGAGTCTATTCAAAAGTCTATTTGGAAACATTAGGGAACGGCCGTCACATGGCCGGCAGATCATACTGCCTGTGACAGGATATTATCTTCCTTGGTAGAGACTCCACCACGCTTTTATTTCCCTGAGTAAGTAGTGTCTGATGACTGTGGGATTGCTCAGAGGGCTGGGGACATTACAATCCCTGTCCAGAGCGCATACGGGACCGACAGCCTTGTGGAACCTTCTCGGGCAAGCACACCGCTTCCTCGTCTCCACCTCTGGTGGGACGCGGGGGACCTTCTGCTTATCCAGAATATCTTCCTGGGAAACCACCAAGTAGCCGACCATCCCTGCTTCTAGGAATCAGGATTCTGTGCCTCCTTTTCCCTCCCAAGCAACCCCCTAGGCAAGCCCTTGGGTTAATACGTTGTTCTGCCCTTTCCTTGTCGAACCGCTTCCGGTATACTGACCACCTCCCTCCTCCTTGTGCCAGGCTCTGTGTGAGATCCCAAAGGCTGGTGAGGACAGGCACCCAGAACCCACGCTGCTCACTGGGACTGCCTCCCAGGATCAGCAGAGGAGGGGAGGAGTGTGGGGGGCCCCTGGTCCTGACCACCTAGCCCTTGTTTTGGCTGCGATCCTGCTGACCTCTCTACCAAGGGCCAGGCTTGTCTCAGACCTCACAGCCTCTTTGGCCCTTGTTTTGGCAGCTGCTACCCTATCTTGATGTACTTGCTTCAGATTTTCACCGTCTTTATTCTATGTCCGTGTTTTTAATTTAATGTAATTAAAAAAACAAAACAAAGAACCACCCAGACCAGAGGGCAGCCCGTTGCGAGGTTGTGTGTTTTATCACCACCCAAGCATGCAAACGAGGCGGCCTCTGTTGACAAGTTCACATCTCTAGTGCAGAGCTGGCTGTTTGAACAGCTTGTGTGCAGTAATTGAAACATAGATTTTTGTTGCCTTTCTGTTTATTTTTAGATTAACCAAGCAGGGATACTTGGCTTCCAGGCTGCCACCTCCACCCCTGTTGGGCAGTGTGGGGCCACTGGCCCCAGGAGCACCAGCAGCAAGGACCGCCATGTGCCCCCCGGGGCCTCCCCCAGGACTGTCTTGGGTTTGGTCCTGCACCTGACTCTGGTTTTGCCCTTCACTGTGATCCCCAGGGCCCAAAGCTGGGAAGCCAACGAATACAGGTTGCCCGCCAGCTGTCTCCTAACTCCCAGGTCCCTGAAGACTGCCCCATTCCCACTGTGCTAAACTCTCACAGAAGTTCTGGGGTCGGCCAACCCCTTTGACGACAGTGGGACTGAGGCACAGAGCGGTAGGGTAGGGATGGAACTAGAATCCAGAGCTGGCATTTCCAGGGCAAAGGGGGCTCCAACAAAAGAAGGGTCACATGGCTCAGAGAAGATTCTCTCAGGGTCCATTTTCTATTTGGGCCACTTTAAAAGAAATTATGGTCTCATCGGCCTGGATAGGTGGGTCATGCGATGATGGCCCCAAATCTCAGGGACTTAAACTATAACGTGTGCTTTTCACTCATGTTGCACACTCCCTGCTGGTCAGTTGGGGCCCTGTGCCAGGCTGTCCTTCCCTAGGATCCATGCTAAGGCAGAGCCTACCTCCTCCTTGTCTCATTGCCAGGCTGGGCATATGGCAGGGGCCCCTCTGACGTTTACTGAGCCGAACTGTCCCGAGGGCAGGGGTGTGAGCGAGAAGGACGTGACCACGCACAAGCATCTTCAGACCTTTCTCTTCTCCTATGGAGTATCTCCACCTGTACTCTGTGCCACCTCTTCCTAGAAGCCCTCCCAGCGCACCCAGACAGCAGGGATAGCCGACCCAGGCCTCCTCTGGCACCCAGCATGGCTCTCTTCTCATTCTAGATCCCACGAAATGATAGATGTGTATGTAGCAGGTTTGTTAAACAGGCTGAACTCAGTGGGATAGCAACAGCAAACAGATTTCTTTTTCTCCCACTTCTTTCCTTTACATCTACTCTGTTGGACCCAAACAGCTTTATTTGGCGGGGGTGGGGAGAGGGCGCACTTTTGGGTACGACTTCTGTTATTCTTACTGGAGCACCACCCACCTGCAGAGGTGGTTCTCCTGCCTGTGGCCCTATGGTGGCCTCTGTGCTGTGTGAGTGTGCTTCCTGCAGAGCACCAATAACCAGCACCCTGCGGGTCGTCCTCTGGGGTGGGGTCTTCCAAGATGGCTCCTGTCTGGCTCCCTTGTGCAGTGTCCACTCTGGAAGCGTGACCATGACATTACCTTGACTCGATTATGGTCAAGGTCAACTCTGGTCCTGCAGAGTCAGGCACAGTCTCAGAGCTTCCAGCTCGAGGGAACCCAAGTCATACCCTCCCCAGTGCTCCAGGCTCGGGGAAGCACCAGGGAGATTGTCTTGAGTTGATGTCAGGGTGGGGGGGTGGAGGGGGTGGAGGGGTCACCTCCCCAGGAGGAAGGGAAAAGCCTCAGCACCCCTCCCTGCACAACTCTGCTCAGGGGTGTTCTCTCCTGCAATCTCAAGACCTTCCTAATTTAGGGGCTGGCGGAGGGATAGAGGGGGCCTGGGGCTATCTAGTTCGTATTTTTAATGTGGTGATACTGGGCACCTTTCATGCTCAGCCTTGAACCTTGTCTGAGTCTCCAAGAAAACAGGAACAGTCTAATTTAACATCCTGCTACAGATAATTCAATCCTTCTCTGGTTCAGTATTTGCCTCCTCCAGGAAGCCTTCCTGATGACGCCAGGTTACTCTGCTACTTCATCCTTCGGCCGTGCTGCCTTCTAGCCCCTGCTCTGCAGAGTCCTGTGTACCCGATCACACACTAAGCTCTGAAAACATACAGCATTGGCCCCTTCCCACTGGTTGCCTGGGTGGAAACCCTACTTACAGCCATCAGTCATATCCTTGGCCCACAGTCACATTTGTGTAGACGCAGGCTGCCCAGAGCTCAGCTCCAGGGTCTACTAAGGACAAGGGAATGGGCAGCCTGAGGACAATTGGGGATGACAGAGTCAGGGTCACTGAATGGGTGCTGGACAGCCATCTACAGGCCAGATCTCAGCTGCAACAGCCCCAGGAGTGGGAGAGAGATGCCTATCTGTTCTCAGCTCAGCCCAGTCCTGGCTGTAGGCACAAGCAGCCCATTTACAAGGGACCAGCCTTCAGCAGGCACTCAGAGCGGGGCTGACACCCCAATGTCTGGGGTCCAACAAAGGATGCTACAGAGGTCTGCGCTTAGATATGGAGGGGAGGGGTAGGAAGGGAGTCCCTGCTTGGGCCTGGGGGACTCTGGCGTCAGAAGCCAGCCTGGTATCATCGGGGTGGACTTCCGGGACCAGAATGAAAGGAGCTCAGTGTTACCCAGGGCAGAGAAGAGGACTGGCCTGGCGCCCCTTCCCTGGCTGCCCAGGAAATGACTGTCCCCAGGAGCAGCAGGTAGGGCGTGCCCACCCCGCAGCCTCCGGGGCCCTATGGGAAGGGCCTGGTGAACTCATCACAAAGTCAGAGCAGAGATGCCAAATACCCTTTGCTTACATGGGCATGAGGTGGTGTCCGCCTCACTCCGCACACCTGAGCTTTTGCTTGCATTGGCCTCCTGACCTGGGGACCCTTCTCTGTTGTGCTGAGCCTTCCTCACCCAGCTGCAAGGGGGCAGTGGGAAGGAGAGGCAAGGAGCATTTACTGAGCACCTCCAGCACACGGGTCACTCTGCAAGTCACTTAAGCTGTGTGAGTCCTAGCATGGCCTCCATTTTATGGGGGGGGGGGAACTGAGGCTCACAGATTAGGTGCTTGCTCTTATCTCTGGCTTTAAGGCCAGGGCTCTTTCCACTTCATTTCTGGACCTGGACTCCCAGACAGCCCCAGCCGTGCAGACCTTCACCTCAAACTCCTGATGCTTCATATAGGTCCAACTGCATGACGGATGGCTGTTCTCTCCATCTCTCTCTATCTCTCTCCATCTCCCTCCATCTCTCTCCATCTCCCTCCTGGCCACCCTGGCATGAGCCTCCATTATCTCTCACCTGGGTTTCTGTTAGAATCTCCCTCATTTAGTGCCCTCATTTAGTGCATTCTTCACGCAGCAGCCAGAGTGACTCTGATAAAATGCAAGTCTGACCATCTCACTCTTCAACCAAATCCCTGCAATGGTTCTCATGTCAAAAAGCCAAACCCTTACAAGGTCCATGAGGCCCTCGTGCCCACTTCCCTCTCTCACTCTGTCTCTCCTGCAACAACACAGCCCTAGTACACGGTCCTCCTTGCAGCTTGTCCAGCAGCTTAGGTCCCCTCCTACCTCAGGACCTTTGTACCTGCTGCTTCCTCTGCTTGCTCCACGTTACCTTCTCAGTGACTTTCTCTGATCATCTTATTTTAAAGTGACTGGCTCTTCCCTTGCTTTATTTTTTGATTGCTCTTAATCCTTCTCTCAGACGACACAGTTTACTTAGATTTCTCTGTCTCGCTCACGCTGAAATGCAAGTTCTGTAAAGGTAGTGCTTTATAAGTATCGATTCATGTAATCCACAAACACTCCACTGTTGATGATGGCTCTCTCCATTTTCCTGATGAGGAATCGGAGGTGCACACGGGTCAAACGACTTGCCCAAATCATCCAGGTCGGAGGTGGCAGAACCAGGATCCCCACCCAGGCAGTGTGGCTCTTAGTCACCGCTCTTCGACCACCAGTTCTGTTCACGGCTGTATCTCGGTTCAGACAGTGCCTGGCCTCTTGTCAGCACTCAGTAAATGATGAACGAGCAAATGAATGCGTGAATCCCACAACTCCAGGTCAGTGTGGGCCTGTGCTATCCCCCCCCACCCCCCCGCCCAGATGGAGCTATCCTGGATTGAGGACTTCTGCTGTCCCCTCCTACACTGACCCACCCCCCAGGCTGCCCACACCTAATGGGGACAGTGTCACTCAAGGTATGTTAAGGGCATGAATCTGTCCCGAGTCTTGAAGTGGTTCCTTCTGCCTCTGGCCATGAAGAAGGGCCAGTTCGGGCTGGCTGGACGAAACTTCTCCTTCAGAACTGTGGTGAAGACCCCCACATGGCCCAGCCCTGCTCTCACCCTCTGTCCCTGTCCAGTGGCCCCCCCGCCCTGAGCCCTGTGAGTCTGCCGGGCGGGTGTAGGGGTGGGTAGACTTGATGGGCTCCTCCAGCCCCAAGCATCCTATTCATAATGCCCCAGCCCTGGGAGCCCTCGGAGGGCATCTTGTTCATAATGCCCTAGCCCCGGGAGCACTGGGAGGGGGCAGCCAGCGTTCCCCCAGGAGCAGACACATCTGTGATGCAATTCCTTCGAGGAAAATTACTCAGGCAGCCATTTATTAAAACACAACTGCTCCTGAGGAGGCCTTCCGGCAATGGAAATACCAAATAGCTTTGAAGCTCCAGCCATCCCCAAAACCGATGAAGCAGGCTTCTAGGCACTATCTGACTTTTAATCTGTCTGCTCTTTCCCCATCTGGAAGGGCTAATGAAATGCTACACTGTGAGGAAACCAGGAAATAAGTAGCTTCGGAGGTGAGGGACATATATTTAATTTCTTGCCTTGGCCTGCTAGTTGCATAAACCTCAAAGGAATACCAGTAAAGAGAAAAATAATAACACTACGTGTCTATGGGGCCAGGCACCGTGCTGGAAGATCATCTGCATTTGACATTTGGCGCTCATGGGCAGCCTGGGGAGGGACACTTCATTGTGGTCCCTCTGGCAGAGGCCACTAGTTCTTCCCAGTGTCTGTGTCCCCCTCTTTCTTGGGGACGACAGTGGGACGACACTCCCCAGTCCCGCGTGGCTCTAGCTGGGGCTGTATGACTAGGTCTTGCCAGTGTGTGCAAATAGTGTGTGCAAGCCACGTGGTTCCCTCCAGATCTACACCTTCTTCACCCTCTCTCTGTTCCCTGCAGGAGATGACAAGGCCCAGGTGCCAGAGACACACCAAGGAAGGAGATTTGGTTCTCGTGGGGGTCACAGAGCAGACCCAGTGACCTCTCTCCCCCCTTAACCTGTGAGTTGGAAAAGAAACAAGCTTCTATTGGACTAAGCCGCTACATTTTGGGATTGCTTGTTTAGCAGTTACACTGCTATGACTAACGCAATCTTAATTTTATAGATGGAAAAACAGAGGTTCAGAGAGTTGAAAGTGGCTTTCCTAAGGTCACCGAGAGCCTGGATCCAGCCAAGCACGAGCTGTGTGCTAGCAAGACCTGATTTCCCTGCCTTGGGTGTCCCAGATGAAAGGCAGCCATGCTGAGCCTGTCTTCCAGGTCAGCTCCCCGGGGCTGAGCAATGCAAAGGCTGACTCCCTGAGGTGCCAGGCAGGGGACTGTCCCTGGGGGATGGTCCCCCACAGCCTCCGTTGTAGAGAGTGAATGCGGGAAGGGCAGAGGTTGGATGCTGGCTCTCAGGAGATAGTCTTCTTCAGATGCCTGACAAGCTCTGTGGATGGCACATGCTTTATGGAAAAGGTCAACTCCAGAAAGCAGGAGACTCAGCAAATCCCCAAATAGCCAGATCCTGAGAGCGGGCTGCCCCTGAGTGCATGTGCCATCTGGAAACAGAACAAGAAATGGGCAGAGGGGGAGCGCCTCCCGCAATAGACCTGGTTTGGGCCGAGGGCTAATCCCCGCTCAGGTGGGCCCTCTCTGTGGCGGGAGTGTCCTGAGCGTGCAGCTTCCAGACAGGCGGCCCTGTGGAGGCTGGGATAAGTCCTCTAGACGCCTCATGAATTTCTGCTCCTTAATGAACATGTGCACAGAAGAAGATCCGATGGAAGAAAAGGATGGGAAAAGCACAAACTTGCCAGGGAGAAATATGATTGCCAAATTCCGAGGGGCTATTTTAAACAACAGATTAAAGGGATAGAAATGAAAAACAGAACAAAACAAAGCACCACACCACCCCGGTTGCCTGGGTGAGCCCTTTACTCTCATTAACACGGCTTCCCAAGGCCACTGGCGCACCGACGTGGGGGACACAACACGCGGGCTGACTCCTCCAACCACTCCCTGGAGTGCCAATTACTTCCCAGGATTAATCCTTCCGTCTACTAGACAGTTCCAGCAGCCGTGCCGCCGTGGCCACGGCCAAAAACAAGAGCTCCTGGATGGAAGGCACACCGACTGGTTCCTGGGAGCTAGATGTTGGGCCAAAAGCCCACACATCCTCTTGCACAAGAAGAAGGCACCAGCCCTGCTGCTGTCCGCCGGGAGCACCGATTGTGTGGGTTTTTGGCTTGGACTCGGAAAAAAAAACCCATGCTTTCAATTGTGAGGGGCTTGAGTAAGAATGGTGAACATACTGTGTCTGAGACCAGGAATCCAGGGAGAGTAGCTGCCTCAGACGCCAGGAATCACCCTGCATGCTGGTCAGCTTGTCTTACTGTCCTACTACAACAAAAGGCACATGGAACTGCTGCCAGGCTCCCAGCCCACCAGCCAGCTCTGGCCGGCACTCAGCACCGTGCCAGGGGCTGTGAGGGGCAGCAGAGAGGAGTCGGTCAGAGGGCTCGCCCAAGGGGGCCACCATCTGGCAGGGCTGGGCCAATCCTTAAGGGGATCGGAGACCATCAGACAGTAAGTGGTATTTCTGCGTAGCGTGCACGCAAGCTCCTTGAGTACTGAGACCTGGTTCTCTCCCCTTGCCTTCCCTACAGCACCCCACAGTGTTACCTAGGCCTATGGGTTCCCTTCCTTCTGTCCATCCATTTGTCCCTCCCCTTACCCACCCAAGCATTCATCCACTCATTGATTCATTTCTCCACCCATTAATGCATCAACTGTTCAGGTACTTTGCCAGGCATCAGGAAGATTACTGTAGAGTGAGAAAGGTCTGAGCGGAATTCAGCAGTAAAATTTGTGTTGTCTGGTATCCATTCCTGCTTCATCTGATAATAGAAATTACTGCTTCCCATGTGCATGTGGCCCATTAGACAGGTTTCTGGTGTTCTGACCCACCCCCAGGGGGAGCACATGACCAGGCCAAGCAAATCAGTTGGCTCTATCCCCCTGGCCATAATTGCTCATTCAAGGTTCTTGGCCCAGACAGACCCAAATCCCTTAGATTGGGTGGAAGAACTCAGAAAACAAAGGTCTCTCTAACTTCAGATCATGAACAGTATGGGTGTTGTAAGCTGGAGCTGCTCCTGGCCATCTTCCCTGATTGTGAGGAGGAAGCAATCTGCAGAGCAGAGAATGAAGCCAGCCAGAGAGGGAAGCAGAGATGGGAGCCCGACAAGAGTTCTGATATTCTAGGAACTCTTGGGTCTAGCTATGTCGGAAGCTGTTGCCGAAACTTTCAGTTACAAGAGCTAACACATGCTCTTTTTTGCTTAAATTAGCCTGGGCTAGGTTCCTGTCTGCTGCAATCACAAGAGTTCTAGTATGTTCTAATACATTATCAGAAGAACTAAGTTCTGTGCCGCTTAAGAGGAAGTCTGGGATGGAAGGAAATTTCTTTGTGCCTCTCTGGGAAACAGGAAGGATTCAGAGAGAGGGAGAGGGAAAAGAAAGATGCCCAAGATGAAAGAACAGTGTGGGCCAGCACTGCCCAAACAGAATTTTCTGCAATCATAGGGATGTTCTATAATTTGTGCTATCCAGTATGCTAGCCTCCAGTCACATGTGGCTGCTGAGTCCTCCAAAACTGGCTAATGTGACCGAGGCACTGAATTTTTAATTTTCCAGACTGTTTCTGATTTAGGATGGTTCAATTTACGATGTGTTGACTTTACGATGTTGCGAAAGTGATACACGTTCAGTAGAAACCATACTTTAAATTCTGAATTTGGATCTTTCCCCAGGCCAGCGAGATGCAGATATTGTCCCGTGATGCTGGGCAGGGGCAGCCACCACAGCTCCCAGTCAGCCACTCGACCACGAGGGTAAACAACCAATACACAGACAGCCGTGCTGTTTTTTACTCTCAGTACAGCATTCGATAAGTGACATAAGATATGCAACACTTTACAACAGGCTTTGTGTTAGATGATTTTGTCCAACCGTAGGCTAATGGAAGTATTCTGAGCACGTGTAAGGTAGGCTGGGCTAAGCTACGATGTTTAGTAGGTTAGGTGTAGCAAATGCCTTTTCGACCTAGCGAGGTTTTCAACTTACGATGCATTTGTCAAGATGTAACCCTGCTGTATGTTGAGGAAGATCTATATATAATTTTAATTAATTTAAATACTACATCTGGCTGGTGGCTACTGTACTGGGCAAGTGTGAACAAAGGCCCTTGGGGAGAAGGTGTGCAGGATCAGGGGGTAAGGGGGCAGGCATGAGGGAGACAGATTGGAGGATGGACAACTGGAAACAGGGAGATCACTGGGGACACAGATGCAAGTAGCCTGGGGAGGAACTGATGAGGGTCTGATGTGGCAGAGGAGACAGGAAGGAGGCAGATATGAGTAGTCAATGGGCAAAGCCAACTCACAGGACTGGGGGCTGGTGTGGCTGCGGAGTGCAGAAGGGGATGCACGTGTGCGAGGCGAGTGGAGGATTTTGTTTTTGGATATCCAGAATCTGATGTGGGAGAACGTCAGGATGAAGGTCATTTACTAGAAAGCTGGAGGCTGGAGACACAGGGTTTTGGAGCCATTGGGGGTTAGCGGGGAATTGGTCAAACTTGTAGAAAGACAAATGTACAGCAAGGCTAGAACCGTGACGAAGATTTCCAGGAAGAGGTGGACAAAAGAGAAAACAAGGACAAGAGGTGTGTGAAGTAACCAAAGGAGGTAGAGTAAGCAATATAGCATCATCCCAGTCCGCTGGGATTATCCGTGAAAGGCTCATTTTTCTTACCTACAGACATAGTTTTGAGATAACTGAAATTGATTCCTTTAAATATCCAATCTCAAACAAGAACAAAGCATTTTAGCCATTTTAAAGACAAAATGTCTTGAAATACACTGCCTCCTTCCCAACATGCTGCACAGAATGTAACCTAATAGAGACACGGGGCTGCAGAGCAGTGTCACGCGGGGGACCGAGGTTGCCGGGCAGGGGCAGGTCCGAGCACCCGGCCCCGGCTTGTGGCGCCTCCCAGCCGTGCACACTGAATTCTAGAGCTTTGTGGGCTGCTTCATTTCCCATCAGCTTCCACCAAACATTGCTTGCTTCTCTTACCCTTCCAACTCCTCTCCTTACTCTTGCCAGATCGAGTGTTTGCAAAAATTTGCTTTGAATTCAGAATCCAGGTAATCAATCTTATAGTCAATTTGTATTTTTTTTTTTTAAAGAACAATTCTGAATTAAAGCCCAGGGGTGACTGATGAGGAAGAACGAACAGATTCTGGGTGCACACACTTGGTGATGCCTAGTTGTTCCGTCAGCTCCTCAGAGACGCTTTCCTATCTTTTCTCAATCTAGGCTCTGGGCAGGAGCAGTTTCCAGATAAGTGAGAATTGGTGGAAAAAGCAGATGCCCTGACAGTCTTGCCAGCCAGGACCTCTTATTCTAAAAAAGATCAACGGTACACGTTGTCACATTGTCACAAATGCCGAGGACAGGCACCGTGCACTGGAGTCAGGCAAGCTACAGCCCGGAAAACTAACAGAGTGACGTATTCCACGGTGTCCCTCCCCACAACCAGAGAGTATTTCTCACGTTCGCCCCCACCAAGCCACAGGCACACTCCTCCTGGTGTCTGCGAGGCACTTTTCAGGCATGATTCAGCTTCCCGTGTGCCAGGGAGCACTGGAGGTCTGGGCAGCAAGCAGCTGACCTAAGGCGACAGACAACCCCCTTGCTGGGGGTCTTGGCCAAAAGCTTTTCGACATCTTGGTAAAAATAAAACAGAACAAGAGCAGAGCCAAGTGGATCGGATGTAGAATTAAATATTCCAGCTTTGCACCGAGACCATCTGGCTTCCCTGCCAGTGAAGCTGACTTTAGGCATCTTTGATTCTCAAAGAGTGGGCCCTTGGGAGCTTGCCAGAAATGCAGGATCCCAGGCCCCACCCCAGCCTGTACTGAATCAGAATCTGCATTTTCATGGATCCTCAGGGGGACTCAGTGAACCGTTCATAGTCCACTTAGGTGCTCCGCGTTGCTCCCGTGTGGGCAGTTGGGGGGAAGCTGAGCCCTGGTCTTAGTTCTGCCCTCACTGTGGGGTGAATTTGCAGATGTCCTTCTCCTTTCTGGCCTCTGTTTTTCCAAATGCTAACTGGGGTCCAGGCCAATGGGTTCAATGATGTGCCCATGTGCTCATCCCCGAAACGAGGTCCGTAGGTACATTTGGTGTGAACAGAGCCGTTTTCCTTTGCAGACCAGAGCCTCCTTTCTCCTCAGGGACAAATCCCCGTGGGATTTCAGAAACCTCTCCTACCCTCCCATAAGCTGTGGCATGAATCCTGACCTCCTTTGGACACATTCCAAAGCCTCCAGCAGCCCAGAATATTGAACCAAGTGAGTGTCATTAGAATCCAACACTTCCTTCTGGACTGGCGTCTATGGAGGTGCGGGGCTGGCCCGAGACCTGCCTCTCCAGCTCCCCTCAACGTGCAGCTTCTTGGAGGTGGCCAAGCCCCACAGGCCCAGAATCTCAGCAAAGAGCCCATGGACTACCCCTTCCCAAATACCCAGATGGGGCCCTCCAGCTTCCTTTTGTCCTTGCGGTTCTGTGCTCTAAATCTGCCCACAGATGAATCCTGGTCTATTTTATAGTGAAAACAACTCTGCATTCCAAGCACTAATGCAGCTGACCTAATATTGGTCATGAGTGGTTAAACAGGATGCCTCCTCTCGATCTGCTGGAGGAGTGCGTGCGTGCGTGTGTGTGTGTGTGTAACTGTGTTACATAGAGTGTCACGAAGCTCATGTTTCTGCTCAGTGCAGGGATCTACAGTTCGAACCCAGCCGAGAATTTACTCTTTCTTTGTTAAGGACATTAACCGGCCTTCCCTTCAGAGTAGCTAAACGAGGAGGCAAAGTCAGGAAGGCAGCCCCCGCCCCCAGGCCACAGAGTGTCCCATGGGGAGGCAGGGAATCACCTGAGGACCACGGATGGCGCCGAGAGGGGGCTCAGAACATGTAGACGTGGAGACAGAAAGGCAGATTGTAGGCAGGTGCTAACCAGAGGTGGGCTGGTGTGGGGCAAGAACCATGCACACTCATCCAGGCCCCACAGAGAACCAGAACATAACAGACAGAAGGGCGATGCCAGCCAGTCCAGAACAGAACAGTCTTCCACTGTGCCTGGAGAAGGGCGTGTGTGTGTGTGTGTGTGTGTGTGTGTGTGTTGTTTTTCACTATTCATTAGGTAGGAGGAGAAACCAGAAGTTTGTCTTAGAATGGCGCTGTCCTTGTTTATAATGGGTCTTATGTATTTATGGATAGCCACTCTAGAGTAAACAGTATATAATTTCTTTCCACAGCATGGGCTCAGGACTTCTCCATTTCTCGATGGATCCTCTTTCTGCTCCCCTCAACAGACCTTTATGGAGAGATAGCAGGACTCAACATTCCAGGTCTGTTTTGCAAACACAAAGGTCAGCAGCCCCTTGCGGAATGCTGCTGTGTCGAGCCATTCTCTTCTCTGAGTGTGAGCTGTGAGTGTGAGATGGTGAGGGGTGCAGCGTTAGGACGCGCAGGGGCAAATCCAGTCTGGTCCCGAGGCAGAGGTGGGACAGTTGGCCTCCTTAAGTCCTCAGCCGTGGGCCTGTCTGGGAGCCTGGCTGTGCTGGGCGTCACTCTGCATCACAGGCCAAGTGCCAACCCGCCCTGACAGCCAGCCTCCAAGTGTGCTCTAATTTCTGCAGCTGGGGGCCCCTTGGGTCTTGAGGATGGGGTCACCCCAATTAGGATGCTGGGAGTTTCCAGAGCCATAAAGGAAAATTCACTCCTTGGCTCTTAGGTGGAGGCTGCCTGTCACCTGCGAGAGTCAACACGAGAAAATTAAGTGAAACCAGGGGTGAGACTGTGTCTGTCTTGACAAAAGGACCCAGCATTGAGGAAGGATGCTTGTCACTCTGAAGGGGCCTGCACTCTGATTTTAAGAAAGGGGCAGGCAGTCAGAGATGGTCTATGTTTTCTACATCTGGGTTTTCAGTACAAAAAGCACATCTCCAGGCAAACATTGCTTCTGAAATAGGAGATGTCACAATTTAGGGAGGCCACAGGGCAGGCTTAGGCCTTGGATATATATTTTCTTTTTGGTTCTTTTACTTCAAAAAATTTACAATTGTGATTTAATATACAAAATATAAAATTGACCATTTTCATCATTTTAAGCATATACATCAGTGGCATTAAGTACACTCACAATGTCGTGTGACCATCACCACCACCCGTCTCCAGAACTTTCTCATCTTCAGCTCTGTACTCATTAAACACTAACTCCCTATTCTTCCCTAGCCACCAGCCCATAATAACTACCCTTCTACCTTCTGTCTCTATGGATTTGACTCCTCCGGGGACCTCATATGAGTGGAATCATACAGTATGTGTCCTTTTGTGTCCGGCTTATTTCATTTAGTACAATGTCTTCAAGGTTCATCTAGGTTATAGGGTCTACCCATGACTCTAGTAGTCCCTTCCTTTTCAAGGCTGAATAATATTTCATTGTATTTTGTTTATCCATCCATCCATCTATCGATGGGCCCTTGAGTCGTTTCCACCCTTTGGCTATTATGAATAATGCTGTTATAAACATGGGCGCAAGGATATTAGAGGAGCCTTGGGGTTTGCATTACCGTTAACCCCCTGCACTCTGGTGGCGGGTGGCCCTAGCTGTGGCTGAGCAAGGCCGCAAAGCTGAGAGCTGGTACTTGGCCGCTCTGCAGAGGCAGGCTAGGGAGAGGGTGCGGGGGGGAGCGAACGGGGGGACACCTGTGCACCCAGACCAGGCTCAGGGTCGGAAGGATTGTGATTCCACAAGCACAGAGGCTGTTCTGTCCCTTGCCTCCTAGAGCAATCCTGCGACATGCAGGCTTTAGTCACACTTCTCAATGCCAACTCACCCACAGAGGAAGGAGAAGACAGGAGGGTCAGAATAGCCCCCTCTGCTTGGTCCGCCTGGGCAGGCTGTAATTTTTTTTAATTAACTAATTTTATGGAGATGCCATTTCCTAAAGTAACTGCTCAGATCTTAAGTGTGCAGTGTGACAAGTTTTGACAAATGTGTGTACCTGCATAACCCCCACCCCAATCAAGATGCAGGCCATTTCCATCAGCCCAGAACATTCCTTCGGGCCAGACTGCATTTTGACAGCTTCTTTTAGAGCCAGTCAATATTGCTGCAGCAGCAACAGGGTTAGGGGACTTATAAAAAGCCTGTTGGGGGTTCTAGGCTGTGAAAACCAAGATGTCCTCAGCCCTGAGTCACCACCAAAGGCAGGGCCTTTTTTTGTTTTTTTTTTCCTAATTTCGCAGCTCATTAGCCACCCATAGTGGTCTGGCAAGGGAAGTTTTGCATCCCTGGAGCCCAGAGCAGACTGTGGGACTCAAGTGTCCCTCAAGTCCCATTCACTCTACAAGCCTGGCTCTGTGCGGGGCATGGGACTGGAGCGCTTCCATGGTGGGTAGGGTACACGGAGCGGAACAGGAAGAAGAATGGCATCTGGGCTGGAACCCAAGTTCGCATCTTGTGACGCTGCAGAGACATCCATCATTTGGGCTGAGGCCCATAGGAAGGCTTTCTGGAGGCAGGGTGGTCAGGCTAGCCCTTTAAGGGATGCCTAGGATTTCAACAGGAGGCCAGAAAGAGGAGAAAACTCCAGGCGGGGAGGACACTGTGTCAACAAAGGCACGGAGACATAATAAGAGCCATCATTTACGGAATGGCTGTTACACAGTAGGCATTGGGCTAGGTGTTTCACATCATTTTGTTTAACAAAAATAAAATGATGATGATGGTGGCTGGCCCACAAGAGAAATCATATGAGATGCAACGTGGCTAAGTGGCTTCCCCGGTTCACAAAGCATGGCCCCGGGACTCAGCCCTGGCTCTGGATGTTTCTGATGCCCATGTTCTTTTTTTTTTTTTTTTTTTAAAGATTTTATTTATCTATTTGACAGAGAGAGACACAGCGAGAGAGGGAATACAAGCAGGGGGAGTGGGAGAGGGAGAAGCAGGCTTCCCGCTGAGCAGGGAGCCCGATGCGGGGCTCGATCCCAGGACCTGGAATCATGACCCGAGCCGAAGGCAGACGCTTAATGACTGAGCCACCCAGGCGCCCCTCTGATGCCCATGTTCTGCCGCTTGCTGTGTTGTGGGAAGAAATACACCATTAACAAAGCTTCAGCCTGCTGCATGGAGGGGAGGTGGTGTAGGGACCAAGGCTGAGAGCCATTCAAACCATTGAGGACTTTCAAAGCTCGGTGCTTCCTCACTTGGTTCAAATTTCAATTAAGATGGCGGGAGCAATACTGCATTCACAAAAGGAGCTCTGTAAACTCTGCAGTATGCACACACATCTCTCTCTCTCTCTTTTAATGTCATAGGAAAATATTATTTATTTAAAGTAATGAGGGCTAATTAGTAAAATGATTTTTTCTAAAAGCAGTCTTTTTTATACAAAATGGCCCAAAGCAGACTCAGAAGGTTGGAGGCAGAGGTGGCCTGTAATTAGCAGGACAGCCCAGGAATGGACCTTCTGGCGTGTGTCAGCATGAGGAAATTCTCTTTTCTTCGTTGCTGTAGATGCCCCCGATTCTTGCTTACACTGTTAGTCCTAAGACGGGAGGGGAGTCCTCAAACTACTCCAAATGTCATCTCCCTTCCCTTTACCCCAAATGCCCCACTCCCCCTGGAGCTGACAGGGGAGGAGTCTGCTGGGAGCTTCCGCTGCCCCTGACTTTTATCTGCTAGCCAGGGTCAAGGCTCCCTAGAAGAGACACAGAAGTTGTGTCAGACACCAGGAACTCCTTGGGTTGCATCAGCTACATAACTCCTGGGAGAGGCTCAAATATTCTTTAACACCAAATGCCACAAGCGCCCCAGCCCAGACTGTCCCAGCCTCCTCCCCAAAGTGGGTGGAACACCAGCCCAGGAGGGCGCTCTCAGAAACACAGACACCCCTGGATGCAGAGTCCACATAACACTGCAGCCCCAGGAATGGCCAACTGATAGCCACATTACAAGCCACACGCAGATCTGCAAACACACACACACACACACACACACACACACACACACACTCCGTCTCACTCACACACACAGGTTCTCTACCGCCTTTGGTCACCCAGGCCAGCCGTATATGTATGCCAGCATTTTCTTCCCCAAAGATCTCCAAACCACTTCATGTGCACAGAAGGAGGGAAAGCAGCTCTTGAAGCTCATGAAGGAGAAGGTACTGGGTGGCAGAAAACTTCGTGAGCTCCCCAAAGGCCAGGCCACGCAGCCCCTCATACTCTCAGCTTGGGGTATCTGAGACGTGAGGGAGCTCTCCCCGGGGGCCCCCAGGCCTTCTCAGTGCGAGCAGAGCCCCTCCTCTCTGCCCATGTGCACACACAGCTGCAGGGCTGGCTCCTTTCTCAACAAAAGTTCATCTCTCTCCAGTTGGTAGTCTGGAGCCAGGCCAATCCCCCTCCTTCCCCAGAATGCTCCTTGATATGCAGAGGCCTCCAGTGAACCACAAACCTCCCTGCCCTGCCCCTTCTCCTGGTGCAGAGGGTGAGAGGATGATGCTGAGGATGCACCTCCTCCTGCCCGACACCCACACGCTGACCCACAAACCACAGGCCTCTCGTGTGGATGGGCTCCCCACCCCCCAGGCCTCAGCCACATCTTGTAAGCTCACCACTTCCGTGGTCCAGTCTTGAAAGAAGTATTCTAGCTTTGAAAGAAAGCAGGTTTTAGGTAAAACCTAGGAGCCAGACAAAGTCTCCCCTCGGCGATGTGAATCCCATGATGGCCTGTTTGCAGGGGCCTCGCTCTTGACCCAGGAGCAGGGGGTGGTGCGTGGTGCAGAGGGGGTGTGAGCTCACCCTACACCTCACCAGTCTCCCTTCGGCTGCTAGTGGAACACACTGCAAACCAGAGTAGTTCTTCTCCTTGCCAGTGAGCCGTTGCTGTGTGTGTACTCCAGGAGGAGGCCATTACAGGGAGTTAATAGAGTTTTAAATTTGTTTTTAAATTTTATAATGCAATTCATCAAATTCAGTGTCTGAGCACCGCATTCACATTCAGACCAGGCAGCGTATGCCAAACTGGCCCCAGGCTTCTCCCACCCCGTTCCCCCAAATGAGGAAAGATTAACTCTTTAGGGTAACCGGCAGGCGTGGCCCCACTTAGGGCGAGAAGGGCAGCAGGGTAGGCCCTGGTCTGCAAGGGTCATTCTGGAATTGGTCTAATGGAAAGGCCGGGGACTTAGCCGAGATGCTCTGGGCACCTTTCATGAGCAGGGGCAATTGAGGCTGCCTTTGGCCTTGGTCACCTTGTTGAGATGGCCACCCGGGAGCGACCGTGATGCGGTGCTTCCAGACACGTGTCTGTGAGGGTACCAGGTGTCAATGAGAATTGAGCAGACACCCAGGGCAAAGGTGTGGAAAGCAATTGTGCAGTCTGCTGATCGGGGACGGATGTGAGCACAATTTCTGCTATTTTTCACCCAGAAGGATTTCCTTTAAGGACATGTTCAGCTGAACTTAGGATCATTATTGTAACTTGGGATCAGTTGCTGCTGAATTGGAAATAAGTGAGATTTATGGGACCACGGTTTTGTGAAGAACATCTCAGGTATCAGGACTTGCAGCAGATCTTCTGTATCACTAACTGTAGTCAATCTTGCCTTTTATTAAGCTTTAATAAGTGACTTCGCTTCTAGGGAAAGTTCCAGAATAGACAGTGCCAGCATGTGAAATCCTCCTGGTCCCAGAGCAGACTACAATAAAATAGTGTCCTCCTGGTGACAGCAGAGCCTTCAGCTGGCTGGGGTCACAGAGCCCCAAGAGGGAGCACAGGGCCCCCTTGCCCAGCACGACCTGGTGGTGGGTGGATGGTGGGGACATAACTATTGGAGCGTGATCTCCAGCTCTCCTCGGCACAACAAAGGCCTCGTGTTGGCACGGATCTGCTTCTGCTTTCAGTTCATGGAACCCACAGGGCCGCTCCACCCTGGGCCCCAGCTGTCGGGCCCCAGGTCAGGGAGTGGCCACCAGGTGGCTCTGACTTTTAGTCACTGCTGATTGGTGGCATTGTGCTGGTGACAAGAGGAGGGGGGCTTCAGGCTGGCTTTTGCTGAGCCCCCAGAAACAGTCCACCTCCCCCTCGCTGAGCAACCAGGTATCGACTTGAGATCTGCACTTCTTAAAAAGAACAGACACAAATAGAAAGCTCACCCTTCCTTGAAGCCACACACCCCATGAAACACCCTGCACTACTTTTCAACCCTTGGGGGCCTCTGGCCCAATGTCTTGTGGCCTTCCAGATGGAGCTCCGGGCTCTCGTTCTACATAGCTTTGAACTGCCTGCTTTTAATTTCACACAAATTAAAAACACTAAGGTGGGGTGGTGCAAGAACCCTGCGTGGCCTCAGCGAGGCTGAGCAGGTTCGGAGACAGATGCTAAGGCCTGGGCCCAGGTGGGATGTGGGAGCTGGGGTGGGGCTGGGCTCGGCAGCCGGCGGGGGCAGGGAGTGGGCTGGGATGGAGGAAGAGCATCTTGAGGTGATGGAAGTCTTTTTGCATTCAAGGGCTTGCCGCCTTCCAACTTGCTACTTATTGCATTGAAAAATATTCCACACGATTGAAGAACTATTTTCCAAAACAAAATGCTGGTATTCATCAGGAGGCGCGGGTTGTGCAGTGTGAACAATTCACTTTCGTTAAGTACCATATGGCCGCTGGTAGGAAAACGCTAACATGTTTCAACAGTACAGCTGGGGTAGGGCTCCTTTATTCACCGTGCAGATGGCTCTAATTGACATCTCTCCTAAAACAGGTCTCCAGAATTTCTGCAGGATCATTAGAGTAATTAGCTATTAAATACCATCACCACTTTTAGAGAGGGGGTCTGGTCCTTGGCAACATTCCACAGTGATGGAATCGACAGGTCCCGGTGGAGGGCCAGTGGGAAGGGTATGCTAGTCCCTACTCCTCAGTGGTGAGGCCAGGGAAGGACAAAGACGTGGCTAATTCCAGAACAGCCCCTTGGAGACAGCTCAGGTGACCAAAGGGCTCTGGACCAGGGTTCTGGAGCTGGGCTCCTATCTTCCTTCGCTGTGCGACCATACAGCTTCAATCCCTCAGACTCAGTTTGTTCAGCCCTTAAATGGGGGTAGTAACACATGCCATCCTGTTCTGTAGGGCTGACTGTGCAGTGCAGAGCAAATGGAAAGGGCTGGAAGGATGCAAGTGCTATAGCTGAACAGGTTTTGATGCTTATGGTTGAGGTCTGGCCTGGTCCATGCTCACCTCTTTGGCGAGTGACAAGCCGTGGCCTCTCAAGGACTTGGCCACACCTGAGACACAGTCCCTGACGCTGTGACCAAGCAAGCCTTTGTTGTATGGTGATCAGAGCCACAGGCCAGAAGGGCAGATCAGGGGGTGAGGGGATTGTGGGGATCACACTTGCAGCCGAAGCCCTGAGGACATCGCCCTCAGCCACCCCAAGACACAGTGTGCTGCCCCATCCCAGCCATCTTGTAGACTCGGTGCTCCCTGACCCATCTTGGCCTCCATGTCACACTTGTGGGTGGTACCGCATTGCGAATCTTGCCGCCTTTGTGGGAAAGAAAGCAATCTAGGGAGTGTGCGTGCTCCTCGGAGTTCTTCCAAAAAGTAAATACATGTATCCAAAGGGTAATATGGATTTAGGAAGTAGCCTTCACTTTGAGCTCTTTCCCCATTGATCAAGGGTTAAGAGCGGGCATTATTAGTTTAATTTCACAGTCTAATCAGTTTCCTGCTTTATTGATCGAAGGACTTGGAGCAATTGTAATTTGGTGAAAGCTGAAAAGTAAAATTCTCGGCTAAGGGAATCCAGCTGGGTGGCTCTGGAGCTCCTGGGCCGTGCGAGGGAATGCCTGGCCTTGTCCACATAGCTCCCCTGTCTGGGGCCACGCAATCCACAGGTAAAGTGTCCAGGCACATTTCCTTCCTCTTACTGGTGAATCACTTGGAGGGCGCAGGGTCCACACCTCACAATGACTACTGAGTAGCACTGGAGATGGGGACCGGCTTTGGGAAGAGCCCCTCCCCAGACCACAGTGGAGCCCAAATCCACCTCGAATGCCACCCTGAGCCCCGAACTGGCCTGGGGCTTCATTGTTAAACACCCTCTGTCAGCAGGGTCCCATCTGTGCGATGGAATTTTTTTTTTGTCACTTTTTCAAATCAGAATAGAAACAATTTTTAGTCTATAATTATCATTTCTTTTCTCAACAGACAAATGTTTCCTTTTAAATTGTAGGGCGGAAAAAGCAAAGAACAACATTTTAAACCAAAAAGAAAGACTAAAATTAATTTCCTCTTTACAGAAAAATAAAATACAACAGCTCTAAGAAGCCAGGTTTTTTTCTTTTCCCAAAAGAGCAACAAATGCAACAGCATATTCCTTGCCACCACTAATGCCCATTTTTAGGAGGCAAGGTCTTGAGGGGTAGTGGTGTTGGGGTTTGCAGACCTGTCTCTGGAGTCAGGCCTTGTACTCTGATCTCCTGGAGGAGGCTAGCTCCTGATGTCTGAGCTCACTTGGGATGGATGATCCGAAACCCTCCGTTCCGGAAGCGAGCTCTGGGTAGAGGGTCCCAGGAACCAGGGTCAAGGCCTGGGGTCTACCAGTTGTAGACTCGGTGCTCCCTGACCCATCTTGGCCTCCATGTCACACTTGTGGGTGGTACCGCATTGCGAATCTTGCCGCCTTTGTGGGAAAGAAAGCAATCTAGGGAGCGTGCGTGCTCCTCGGAGTTCTTCCAAAAAGTAAATACATGTATCCAAAGGGTAATATGGATTTAGGAAGTAGCCTTCACTTTGAGCTCTTTCCCCATTTCCCCATCTTAGAGATGAGATAAGCTTGGAGGGAGGAGAGCAGTTTGCATTTAAGGAGCTGAAAGTACTTCAGGGGAGTTGGGCCAGAGCTTGCTCAGGTGAGGAAGCAGAAAGGCGGGAAGAGCACGTTTCCTCCGGGTGAGGAGTGTCCCAGCTCTGTGGTCCCCGTTTAGGAGTCTGGTTTCAGACTCGGCCACCTAATGAGGGGGCTGCTCAACTGTCCTGGCAGAAGCTCCATCCTCACTTCTACGCTTGGCCTCCTCCACAGGGAAGGGGGCAGGCCACGTGTTCACAAAGGCACTCTACCAATGTAGTTCTGTGTGGTCACTGCTGATCCCACTCTTACTCCTCAGCATGAATTCCTTCGGGGGCCAACATCACCCAGTGCTGTGCTGGTAAATGTTTGCGCGGGGGGTGGGGGGGCCCAAAGCAAACAGATCAGCTAGACCCTGATTTGTAGCACTTGCCAGTTGTATAAACACTCCCAGCTCGATTTTGAGCTCCCAACAGGATGTCAGTGACCATGGAGCTGGGAAGGGATGTCAGCAATGGGCTCTTGGGAGCCACTGAGCCAGGCCAGCTCACCACACTCACGGGACTTGGGAACGGGGTTGGAGGGCAGGGGGTCACGAATGTGCTGGCCCAAAGCTGTGGCTGCTGCCCTGTGGCCAGGAAGACCCACGGCAGGCTGGCCGCAGGGAGCAGAGCTGCCCAGCACACCCCCACCCTCCTCCGTCTCTCCCTGCTTTGATCCACCAGATCACGTCCAAACACCTCACTTGGCATTCGAGGCTTTTTACGCCTGGTGACACCTCTTGATCTCCCCAGGCCCTTCTCGGGCTGTCCCTGTAGAGTCCCCTGCACCAGCCTCACTGTCTCTTCCTGGGTCCTGGTCATCCCCTGGGCTATCCCCTCAGCTTCCAGGCCGAGAGCATAGCTTAGGAGTGACCCTCTGCCTGTGACACCTTCTCTCCTGCATTCCCCGATCAAACCCTGCCCGATGCACCCCCTCTGTGCAAAGCTGTCACCCCCTGCACCTGCGGGGAATGAAGTCCACGGCACACACAGGGACACCTCCAACTTGACCGCACACGCTGTGCAGCTTCCTGCTAGAACAAAGGCTCTGGGACCTTCTGCTCCATGAATCAACACTCCCCATGGTGGGCTCCCAATTCAAGACGCTTCCTGACCCGACCGTATGTTTTGACCTTTGAAAACTTCTCAAGAAAGCAGAGGAAGGCAAGGGTTAGTGTCCAACACCTGTAGTTCCAAGGACAAAATGACCATGGGCAAGGATCTCAGTGGCTCACTTGTCATGGCCAGGCAAGGCTGGAGAGATGGCTGGGCTACACTGGGAGGGAGCTGGGAGGCTGCCCCAGCCACAGTGAGACTCTTCTGCTAGACGGGCAGGGCCTGTGGCAGAGACACAGGATCCCTATAATGACCCCAAGCGGGTGGAAAAAGGCAAGTGGCTATGCTGTGCACCTGATAGCTTTCTAAAAATAGCAGGTAGGCCCTGGCCCCGCGGGCTTCCCTGTGGCTAGGGGCAGGGGCTGGAGCTGTTGGGTCACCAAGTTTCAGAGGAGTGAGGCACGTCACAGCTGGGTCTGGACCTTACCCTTCCTGGACAGGGCTGAAGCTGGGTTGAAGCCGGCCTGCAGCCAGATCCGCAAGCTAAGGACTGGGCCTGACCTGCATCACCTCCTGCTTAGCTCTGCCCCACCACCTTAGGTTAGGCACTGTTCCTTGTCTGCAGTCACATGGCAGGGGAAGGGAGACAGGGAGCCACGGATGCCAGCAGGCTCCGGGCACCAGTTCTTCTTGGCCGAGGGGCCTGGTACACAGACATTCTCCTCAAACCAAGGCACTGACAGCATTGAACAGAAATGTCATGATCTGATGCCACGTGGCGTAGGAGGAAGCAAGAAAAGAAAGGAATTCTCCAGGCCGAGCCCCAGAAGTCTCCTCTGCCCTCCTGTGGGGCCGGGCTCAGGAACAAGCAGTGGGCAGGGAACAAAGGGAGAGTTCTTCTCTTTCAGGGGCAGGCTGGGCCTTCTCCAGTTCCCAGCGAGCCAGCTTCCTCTCGTTTCCTCCTCCCTCCTCCGTGTCTAGACAGGAAAACTTAGCTCCCGGCATCCTTCAGGGGTGCGTTGGGCCTCCCATCCCCAGGACCAGCCCTGGGGTTGCACCTGGGTGCTCTGCTGACTCAGGGAAATGTGCCAGAAACAAATCCCATTTGTTACAAGTTACAGTATGTATTTGTATGGGCCAGAAGGTCAGCAAATTTTGGAGATCACTGTCACCCAGTGGAGAACTAAAGTCCGGGAGGGTTTGAATAAAAAAAATTACAGGGAGCAAAATTACTTTCAAATAAGATCCCTAGCAAATATAAATGGCCTCCTCTCCAATCCCCCAACACACATATATACACTTGGAAAAGGCCTTTCCAATTCTTTTGCTGAGAGGTAGGGAGCCTGGGAGGCTTTTGTTTTCCTGGAACATTTTCAGACCAAATGTGCTCCTCTCTTGGCGAAGTCCCTTCCGAAACTCTGACTTTCAAACGCGGTATTTGTATTACTGGGTCTTGGGAGGGAAGCGTAGCATCGCTTACTCAGGAAAAGCTGGTGTGGTGGGCAGAGAAGAGGAGCAGACAGAACCAGAGAGACCCCCTACGCTGCCCGGCCCCAGCCCCAGCCCCGGCCCCAGCCCCCAGCCCCTCTGGGCGCAGAAGACCACGAGGGAACACCAGGTGGCCTGTTCCCCCTCACTCGCCCTGCCCTTCGCCTTGCTGGGATCGGATCGTGTTGCAGAAATGTGACACCTGGCCCACTGGCCTGCCAGCAGTGCGGCCGCCCTGGCCCGGGTGCGCTGCGCGGAAGCCACCCACCCGTTAGCTGTGAACATCTATCAGTGTGACGCTGCAGCTGCCGCCCGGCTTCTCCCCTCAGCACCTCTCACGAGTCCCCAGGGACACGGCCACTCCCGGCTCTCCTCAGCCCCTCCGAGCACGAGCTTCTGCACAGAGTCCAGGCCCGCCCGGCTGGTGCCCGCGCCATCTTCTGCCCTCCTGGCCAGCTCGGGGTTTGGGGGAGTGGAAAGATGCCGATGAAGAGCCAGCGCTTGCTGGGGCGGGCTCTGTCACTCCCTAGCATGGCACGGAGCAAGGCACCTCACCTCGCTGGCGTCGGCTTCCTGCTTCTGGGAAATGGGAATACTCGAGTCTACTCTACCTACCCCCTGTGGGTGTCGTGGGGGAGACAGAGAAACCCCAGATGGAGAAGGAATTTGGAAGAGGCAAGCACGCTAGTCAAGAAGTTCTTACCATTACAGAGCCCGGCTGGAGGTGTCTAGGCCAGTCCCAAAAGAGGCACAAGCCTTCCTCCATGAATCGTCTCCTTATGAGATAAGCACTTACTTCAAGGTTCCTGTTCCCTCTTTGCTAGCAGGAATTGTAGGATCGTTGCCAAGTCCAAGCCATACAAACAGCAAATAATCACTTGGATGAGAAGCCTGTTGAAATGAGCCTTTGCTGGGGACAAGGTCGGCCGGCGGCTTGGCCTATAAATCAGCGCTCCCTCCTCAGCTCATTGGCTCTCACAAGGAGATGAACTCAGCCCAACTTGGACATTTCACGGATCCCACCGCCCTCCCCTGCACACAGTAGGGATTCAGACAATGCTTGCTGAACAGAGTGACTGCAGCAGCAGCTGGGAGTGCGAAGAGGCCAAGCCCTGTCCACTCAAATTGGAGATTCATCCCATAAAGCCAAGGCAGGGAGACAAATCCGAATCCGACAGCACTTTAGGCTGGAGCTGGGGCCGCCGTTCACCCTGCCAGCCGTAGCTAAAAGGGATTTCAGGGGGTGGGGGAGCCGAGCGAGGTTAGAATTAACATACTTACTGTATTATGTTGCAGCAGTGATAAGACTAAAATTTTGGGATTTTCTTAATGAGACTCCTGCACTCACTGGTTTTCCTTATCAGCACTGGCAAGAGCCATAGTTTAGCATTTATGTCCTTTGCTTTAGAATGGAAGAAGGATCATAAGAGGAATTCGAAAACTCACTGTGGGAGAATACCTCTGCCCCCTTTTTGCTCTCCTCATATGGAATGCGGGTCCTCTGCCCCCGGCCCACGCTGTGCTATTACTCATTGGCATCTGGGCGGCAAAGCATTCCCAGTCCAGACTTTGCTGAACAAAATGCAAATTGGGGCTGTGAAAGGAATCTCTGGAAGTTAGAATGCCTCTGCCCTCCCCTCCTGTCCGAGGCTCTGGACCCCCCCCCCCCAGGTTCCCAAAACCCCCCCTGAGAGGCAGGCGCATAGACTCTAACACTCAGTTCCACAAGGACCGCTCTCACATCTACCCACCGGGGTAGCTCTTTGGGCACTGTGATCAGGGCAAGCAATGACAAACTTGGGCCCATACAACATATGCAGGGTGGAGTCTGTGCAAACTCTGTGGGGGCGGGGGGCCTGCCACACCCCCATTTTATAGGTGTGCTGGCTGGCCTCTAGAGATGGTGGGTGACATGACCCCATCTAGAGAGAGCTGACACTGGAGGCAGGAATAAATTTGAGAGTCTGGACCTAGGTCTAGGGTTGGAGGAGATCAAGTCCCCTTCCCAGGGCTTGGGCCGTGGGCATCTCCTCTCAGAACCCAAGACCTTGGGTCCCTTTGGGGCAACCAGCCCGCTCTATGGGAAGAGAACCCAAAAGGCCTGCTTCATCTTCCCATTCCACTTGGATGACTACCCAACCTTGAAAAAAAGCATTTTTTTCCTGATCAGATTCCAAAAGGCAAAAGGTCTCCAGTCTGCCCCCAAATAAGGAAGAGCTACCTTTCCTTTATCCCAAACACAACCACCAGTCCAGAAGCAATCAAACAGAGCCTTTGAACAAGCAAACCAGAGGGCCTCACTGTGCAGAAGCTCCCCGTTCCCAGCAAAGCCCCAGCGTCCTTCTTGGTGGCCTATGGATGCTTCCTTTGCACACAGTTGTAACAAGTAGGCCCACAGTAGGGGTGGGGGTGGTGCTGTTGCTTCAGGCGACACAGTGACAACAGCAAGCTGAATGGATGATGATGAAAAAAGATGCAGAAAGACTGTGAAAAGCAGGAGCACAGCCTCAGCAAGCAGGGCAACTTTTGGTCATTCGGTTCAGGGTCAAACATCCTGACTACCTCCGTAGGACCCCAGGGGCATCAAGGCACCGTCGCATAAGAGACGATACTCAAGGCCACAGACTGGTTAAGGGTGTAGGGTTTGGAATTCAACAGAGCCTTGTGTCCTGACTCTGACATTTATCATTTTTGTGTCCTTGAGCATTTGGCTTGAACTTTTTGAACCTCTATTTCCTTGTAGGAGATGGGGATACAAGTGGTCCCCACTTTTTGCTGTGGGGATGAGGCTGTTTGGAAAGTGGACAGTGCTGGGCACATACAGATAGTGTCCCCTGGATAAGCACACTGCTATGGAAGAAGGGTGACTGTCCCTTCAGGAGGATTTACCCAACTTGGTTAAAATAAAAGAAAGTTAGGGCTTTACTGGGGGGCAAAAGTGACAGAAAAAGACGACCCAGAGGAGAAGATAGAGGAAGTGTGGGTGGGAATGGAAACAGGTGCAGCCCCCCATCACCTACAAGACACCTCTGGGTACCAGGCACTGGTTAAGGTATTTGATATAATTAATCTAATTCCATCCTCCCAACTTAGTTGTAGTTATTGTAAAACTCCATTTTACAGGTGAAGAATCTTACATAGGAATGAAGACACTTTCCTAGGGTGACACAGCTCACAAGTGGGATTCAAATACAGAGATATCTGAGTCCAAAGACAGTTTCTTTCCTTCTTTTTTTTGAGAGAGAGAGAGAAAGAGAGAAAGAGAGATGGGGAAGGGGTTGAGGGAGAGGGAGAGAGAGCGAATCTTAAGCAGACTCCACACTCAGTGTGGAGCCCGATGTGGGGCTCGATCTGGACCCTGAGATCATGACCTGAGCCGAAATCGAGAGTTGGATGTTTAACCGACTGAGCCACCCAGGCGCCCCCAAAGACAGCTTCTTAATCCCTATAGCAGGTAGGGAGGCAGCGAGGGAGGGGCTTCCCAGCAAGTCCACAGGGAGGAGATGGAGACTGAGTAGGTGAGGAGCTCCCCACCCATGGCTGCCCAGCGGGCCATCAAGCCAGTGAACAGGCTGCAAGGGCAGGACACACCCACAGCTTCAATGTGCCAGAGAGAAGGCCCTTGGCCCTGAACCCCTTGTGAAGTTCAAGCATCTGTCCTGCCAGTGGTTTGTGATATGGTCAAGGGGGAAGCTTCCCAGCACATGAACATTGCCTTTAAGGGGTCTCCTACACAGCAGGTGGTGCCCAGACAGAAGGCCTTGGGCCCAGAGCCTTCTCCAGGGGTTCTTCTGGATTGTCAGAAGGAGAGTCTTCTGGGGGAGCCCCCTGGATCACCCCCAGTCACATTACATCCCACATACACCCCAGCCCCAGGCTCCGTGCCTCAAATGGCCGGCAGAAAAGAGGGACAGAGGACACAGGAGTGCTCCATCATATTCCCTCCTAATTCTCATTGTCTGGATTGTGAGCCCAGCAAAGAAAAATACCTACAAAGAAAACACCAGAGTGAGGGAGAGGGTCTTTGTAAAATGTGGGCAGTAATCAGAATTTGTACAGAGAAAAATGACAATTGTTAAAACCTTATATGCAACCTGAACTCTGGTTTATGATAATGTAACATTCCCAGCAATAATATTCGGGGAGGAAAGAGATGAAAATGAACTGAACTTTATTCAGGGATCCCATTACTCTGAGTATGGTTCCTTCTGCTAAAATACAGAAATATCTATAATGAGAATTTGTGTTGTCCCAAGAAAAAATATATGAAAAAGTAGCCTTAAAGCATGGGAAACTCTTATGTGCTCTCAGGCAGAAATTTGTTTCCCCCTGAAGAGTTGGGGTATATAAATAGTAAAATGAAAGAAAAGACTTGTGTAATTAATCACTGATATCGACCCTTCCCAGTGAGTTCTGGTGGTCTCATGGTCTCGGGACCCAGGGAACAGGAGTCAGGGCAGTGGCCCGGCCTTGACCTCCAGCAAGCGGTGAGCAATCCCAGTGAGTCCACTCCTTGGATTCCAATACAAGCAAACAAGGCATGCTTTGTTCCCTCTCTCCCCACCGCCCAGCCCAGCTATAAGTCTTTGTTTTTAAGTAGTCAATGAATCACAGAAGGCCAGACTGAAAGGCTCCTGAAAGACTCCTGCAGGCTCCTCTCCCTCCAGGCCTCCCATTGCACAGATTAGGAAACTGAGATCCTGGGAGGTGCAGGCACTTGCCCTGGATCCCGTGAAACTGCAGACGCCAAGCCTAAGAAAATTAACAATGCTCACCCCCATCTAGGACCCCATCTCCAGAAGGATCTGGCTCTGCTTGGGCTGGAGTCTGTTTGACCCGGAGTGGCTGGCCACTGATCCTCTTCCATGAGATGGGGAAGACTTCAATCCCATTCTGCTCTCCCTGAGTCTCCCTTTCCCGGCTTGTCTCCTGGGCGGGCAATACTCAAAGGTGGTTTATGCTGACACCCACCCTGTTGACAGCCCTCAGGCAGGTGACACCCCAGTCCTGGGCCAGAGCCCAGTCCTGATGTGGGGCTGGCCTGGCTGGCATATTCTAGCTCAGTTAGCCCGTGAGGATGTCCAGGAAGAAGAAGAAGTGGGGAGGAAGAGGGCAGGGGGCCAAGAGCCCTGGGAAACCCAAAGCCTGAGGAGGTAATGGCTAAAGCCGGCTAGAAAAAGTGTCCTGGATGGAGGGTGGGGGAGTGCCCAGGCCAGGTTGACAGCAAGGGAGGAGGACCATGGCACAGGGTCAGTTGACCCAGGGAGATCCATGCCCACCTGGCGGCTGCAGCTTCCAATGGAGCCTCTGGGCACAGGCTGCCAGAGCGCCTCTAAACAGCCCTGGGCCAGGAAAGTGCATCTCAGGGCATGGTGTGCAGGACTCCCAGAAATGAGTTCCTTCTCCACAGCTGCCTGGCCCTTGCTGGGCTCACAGACCAGGCCCCTTCCCCGCTCCCAGGGAGTCACTAATAAAAAGAAAGCATTGATTGTTCAAATGGGATAGGTCACTTTGGCTGCTTCCTGAGCTGGTCTGAGAGTTTGGGCTCCATTCAGCATCCAGAGCCACTCTTTTTGGGGGGACAGTCACTGGATTCATGATGGGGGGCAGGAGAAGGGAGGGGATTTGATTCCCCATCCAGGTGGCCTGGATGCTCACCCCTCCCCAGAGGACCAACGCCTCATTCACGTGTCAAGTGGGTGGACCCCAAATTTTTTTGTCGTTCCTTCTGGGTAAGAAAAATATGTCATAGTGAACCCTCTCGGAACATTTTATGCAAATCTTAAAGGGGCAGGGTGATGTGGGCTATGGTGTCAGAGGGCAATTCTCAGGTCTCTTCCATTCTAGATCCTCCATTCTAGATCCCCCAGGGGCCACAGGAAGGGAGCTCCTGGCCTGAAGACGGAGGCAGCTCTAGTGAACAGGATGTTCCTGAAAGCTAGTGGTATGCCGGTGACGTAAGCCCCCAGCTCACCACATCTGTTTGCTTCCCGGTAATAATTAATAACAACAGTGGTAGTAGTATTTACTATAATTCCTACTTCTATCCCACCCTTTACTGAGTATTTCTTATGAACCACACACTATCTCATTTACTCCTCATAAGAGCCCTCTGAGATAGGTATTCTTATTATGCCCATTTTATAGATGAGAAAACTGAGCCACTAGAGGTGGACAACGACTTGTCCCTATAGTAGCTGATGGAAAGAGAAACACCTACTTCCCTCACCCATGTCATTAACCTTGCAAGGCTCAAAGAGCAGAAAGCCCAATGTATTTGAGGCAAGAAGATGGTGCACTAAAGTACTTTTCTAAGGGTGGGAACAAAACTCAGCCCGGGGAATAGGGCCCCTAGAGCAGCCGTCCAGCCACGTAGTGTGGATGGAGATGCGGAGGAGGAATCCCATCACGAGAGAAGTGGAAACCATGAGAGCCTGGTATCCCTCTGTGTCTGCACGTGAAAAAGATGAAAGGAGAATCTGGTAAGGCTGATAATTCCAAATTTTATATTAATTGGGTTCTTCTAAAAAAATTTCTGTCCAATTGCTTATATTTCTAAGTTTTGAGAAAAAAGAAGTTCACAGATGGCAGGCCCCTGGGCCAGAAGAGAAAGGCTAAATAAAAGCTACTACTCAGCCTTGCCTTTGGACCCAGGGGTGTAGGAAGCATGCCTGGCACCCTGCTCTCTGCATGCATCCTCCCTGTGGACCCAGTGGCCTCAGCTCCACGAGGCAGCTGATGAGGGGCCAGCTCTGTGCTCTCTGGGCCAGGCCGAGGCATGCCAGTCATCGGCCTGCCCCTGTCCACTCTGCCTCCCCTTCCCTGAAGCCCCTCTGTCCACTGTCCTCAGAGCCACTGGCAGGGATGCACACGGGTCGGGGAGACTTAGTTCTGTGCCCAGGGCACTGCCACCCCACATCAGACGAGACCATGGGGGCTTTGGAAGCATGGGTTCTGTGCTCTGATTCCTCTTGGCCTCCCCAGGGCACAGACCAACCCCAGACTGGGGTCCTGGTGGATTTGCTGATTGGCCAACTGGACTGGGGGTCTACTTCCCAGACCCTTGTTGGTGAGCAGCTCGAATTCCGAAAAGTCTGCCAGGAAGTCGGCTGTTTGTGACTCAGATTGTACATCCCTGTAGAGACAAAGCCGTCAATGGTCGTGGGCCTGTGTGGCTAGACCACAGAAGCCAATTTCATAATCTAGCTTGCTGCGTCATGCCACAAAAACCCCAATTATGAGCATTGCCCCTGGAAGATCTGCAAGGTAGGTGGGGGGAGGAGGAGAGGGAATGGGTCCCTTTTGTTTCTTGGGGCTGGCACTGAGTTTGGCTAGTTTAGCATTCACATGCGTGTGTGTGCACATGTGTGTGTGTATGTGTGAATTAAGGGGAGGCTGGTTGAGTATTTAAATCAACAAATCTGGAAACTGTGACAGTTGGCTTCATCAAACTGCTGGGCTGTGTACAGAGTGCCATCAGCCCAGTAGGTGCCTGTGGCCCCAGACACGAGGGTCTTCTGGAAGTGGGGCCCTGCCTTGGCTTCTCTTCCCACTTCCCCTACTGCTTTGATGGCCAGCCTGGACAGGGCAGGAGGGACCCCTATGTGACCCTGAAGCCAAATCCAGGAACTTCAGAGAGCCCCTCCAAGCCCAGTGTCTATTAAGGTCAGGGCTTGAACAATCTGCCCAGAAGTCACAGCTTCAGAATTGCCATTGATCATCCATCCCTTCAATAAAGCTTGCTTTGCTAGTCCCATCCTTTGCAAGGGACAGATGTCAGATACCAAGTGAGGCCAGGCTCCCCCCATGCTCCTTGCTTGCTCACTCATGGAGCTTCCACTGAGGAACGTCTGTCTGCTCTGTGCTCAGATACCATGGGGGCTGGAACTCCTCAGGCTGAGTCTTTGTCCCAAGTGAGTGCTCAGGCCCTCAGGGGAGACAGGATGGCCTGGTGCTGAGCAAGGACCTTGTCCCCTCCTGGGCAGAGACGTGGTTTCGTTGGGGAGCTGTGAACTCGCTCTAACACACTATCATGAACCGTTCTCTTTCTTCTGTGGGCTGGGCGTTATGCTGGCCACGTTCAGACAGGGAACACAGCATTCTTGCCTTTAAGGGGAGACATTCATGGCTGCTTATAATTGTGGTGAGAGTTACACAGAAGAACACAGGGAGCTGTGGGAGCAGGGACAGAGGCCCCCAGGCCTGCAGGCTCGGCTGGAACAGGCTTCCAGAAGAGACGGTGCCTGAATCTTCTCCAAAGCAGGCAAGCCAAGTGAAGAAGAGAGGAAGGGCCTTCTAGACAGAGAAACTGCCTTAGTAGTGGAAACAGAGTCAGGAAGCCATATGGAATGTTCAGGAATTGAAAGGAGCTTGGAGTTAAGTGAAACAAAACAGGTGAGAGGGGCGTGGGGGGATGGGCGTGGGAGGACATGGCCCCGAACACTAGCCAGGTCCCAGAGGGAGCATCAGGGGTCTGGCAGGGGTCCTGTCAGGAATAGCCAAGGGCCTGGAGCAGGGCAGGGATGGCAGCGATGGGGAGGAGGACATGTGGGGAACAGTCAGGAGGCAGTTTTGGTGAGACTTCGCAGTTGACTGGCTCCTGAGTGTATTAACAAGCTCCTTCGTATGCTGGGCTGGCAATGGGGTGGAGGGAAAGAGAGGTGTCTGGGAAGAACCCCAGTTTTCAGGCTGGGGAGGCGGAGGGGTGGTGAAATTCTCTGGGGTTGGGAACACTGGTGGAGGCACCAGTTCGGGGAGGACCCTGACGGAAGCGGAGGAACGGGGAGGCTGGCTGCGTTCCAGCCAGGTGAAGTAGGCAGGATGGAGCCTTCCAGGTCAGGGAGCAGACAGAGGCAAAGGCAGCGGGGACAGATGGAGGGAATGAAAACGAAACTCGACTCTCTTCCCTGAGTCCAGATATCTGCATTATGAGAACCAGAGCTGGCCCATGGTACCCCAGACGTGGCCCCTCTTTCCAACTGCGCCTCCGAGGAATCAAGCCACATCAGTGACTCACGGACTGATGGCGGCTGCACACCTTATGCATCAAGATCCAGGCTCCGTGGCCAAGTAGCTTCTTCCCCAGTTTAGCAGACAGTGGCCCCCAGGAATTCTGCCACTGGCTGTCCTGGACCCCTGCTGTCAGCCCCTACCGAGGAAGCCGAGTGGGCACTTTCCGAGAAAGACGGAAGGAAGAAATATACTGGGGCGTCTAGAGCAATCTCTAGGGAAAACCGTCTACTCAGCTTCCTGCAAGGCTGCGGCTGCCCACCTACCCCATACTCCTCTCCCAGAGGCCACTTCAGGGCGCTCTGACGCGGGATCCCATGGCTCCGCGGCCCCTCCCGCTTATCCTCCTCTGCCCAGGTCCCCAAAGGAGCTTGGAGGGTCCCAAGCACAAGGAACAACGGGAAGCCTGATGCATAGCTCCTCAGATGAAAACCCGGCAATTGCATTTCATGCTCCTCGGAGGCTCCCCAGCCCCACTCCCTGGCAGCATAATTACAGATGCCTCCCTCCTTACAAACCCTTCCTACGCACCGCGTAAAGGAATACAATTTCTGCTGTCCAAATTACAAGAGACCATAATGCACAAAAGCAATAAACACAGGTTCTAACAGCAATCAGATACCACTTATCGTAAACAATGGTTTTTGTGATTTATTGCGTTTGAAGCAGGTTCAGCATTACTCCTTAGAAGATTTGGTTATTCTTGTTTTCAAGCAAGTTGCCGGCAGCCAGCTGACGTCAGAAAAAATTGCTCAAGCGCAGCAGATTTTAAAAATAGGGCCAATGTGGTGTTAAAATAATAATAATAGAAAAATTGGGGTGGCTGCAGGCTGATGTGAAGTCTAAAGACAGAGCCATTGCAGGTTTGAAGGGTTCCCTGCCAAAGTCCATGTATCTTCAGTGGGTCCTGCCTGAGGCTCACCCTCGCTTCCTGATGCCCAGCATTTCCGATCCCTCCCACTGTCCTCCTGTCCCCTAAGTGACGTGGGAGGGAGGAGGAGACTAGGAACCAGAGTGGGCCAAGTGACAGTCTGGATTAACACATCAAAGCTGTTCAGCTTCCTGGCTCAGGCCTCAGTTAGCTCTGGTAGTCAGATACTAGGGGAGTACAGAAAAGTCAAGTTCACACAGTGCATTTGGGCCAAGAAGTCTGCAGTGATTATCCAAAAGGAAACATGCCCCATTCTGGAAAGATCAGTCTCTTCTCTCCCAGACCATGTCCTGCCCACTCTGCAGGGAAGGTGCTATGGGTACTGTCATGAACAGAGGTTGGCAGTGGGGGGGGTGGGCTGAGAAAGCAAGGAGAATGCCCACCCAGCTTGGAGCAAGGGTTTTCCCAGTGGGTTCAGAGACATCCTAGGATCCCATGTGGGAATTTCAGGGGCTCCTGGCGAGGTCACCCCTGATTCAACCAGGGAGCTCTGCTTTTATTAATTGTCTCTAATGGATTTCTATACCATTGTTAGCAAAAAAAAAATTGGATTAGAGAACTAATCCCCAAATAGGAGCCAGTGCGTTCTGCCTCTTTGATCTTCCTTCTCTCTTCAAATCCACCATGTTGCCATGATTTTAAAGCACAGGCACAGGGAAGAATGCACTCCCAGACAGTGGGACAGTGAGAACCTTTGAGAAGAAGCATGCTCCCAGGAAGACAGGGGCATTGCCCTCTGCCCTCACGGGGACCATCAGATGTGGGGCCCCGCCCCAAGGATAAGTGACGGTGGACTGCACCACACCACCTTGGCCGTACCTCATGGCCTGTGCACTGGGACTTGGTTCTGAGGGAAACTGAGTGTACAGTGTGCATTAGGGACACTGCCTCACAGGAAGCAGAGTCCCAACCGCACAAATGGAGAAGTTGCCTAAGCGGGCTATTTGCTCCAGCATCTCTAGGAGCTGGAAGTGATACTCTTTAACCAACGTGTAGTACCCTCGGGACTGAAGGAGTGCACACACACATACACGCACACACACATATGCGCACGCGCTCGCACATACTGGGCCCTACCCCTTGCAGGAAGGCTGAGACCCTGCGCTGGCTGATGCTTCACTTCAGTCTGGGGGTGGGGGGCGAAGCTTTCTTGCCTTAGCTTGGAGCAGAGAGCAGAAAAATCACCGAGCTATACAGATCACGATAAGGAGAATGGATGTTAGTGACCAGCCAGTCCCTCGAGAACAGTCAGGATCTCTTGTTTGAAGTAAATTCTCAGAACATCACTTACCCAGGTGGAAAAAAATATATCGATCACTAACATTTATTGCAGACTTACATTCCAGGCACTATTGTAAACTCCTTTCGTGATTAACTTATTTAATGCTCAACACACGACTATGCCATAGGTAGGAGAGTAACTTGCCAAGCTCACCCAGCCAGAAGGTGTGAACACAGCTCCCAAGTCCACGAGCCTCACTGTGCTTCCTGCCCATTTCCATGCACGTTCTTTCCCACCGAGAGGCTTATGTAACTCTTTCTGTGTGGTGTCCTGTCAAGTCTCCGTTGGCTGGGATCAATACGAGTATAGGAAGATAGGTGGGACGAATGTTAAGAGAACATCAACACTGGCCTGCTGGAATCAGAGGTCCCGAGCAGTGCCCAAACCTGTCCCGTCTGCTGCTGGGTGGCTGAGCCTCCTCCCCGCCACGTGTCTCCCTCCCGGGGATAAAGCCGCCCCAGCCACACACAACACAGAATGTCCCAACCCTTCAAGGCAGCAGGCCTTCGCTGAGGATTGATGCATCAGGCACTGATATCACATTCCTACATGGCAAATGGGATTTCCAGAAAAAAACAAAATTTGCTTTTTGATAAAGACAAAAGCGGTACACTGCTCAAAGGTATCCTTCATACTGAGAAAATTTTTTATACAGAGCCTCGCATCTTCGAGCATCCCCGTCCTTAGGTATTTCTAATCCTTGGCCTCGAATTGTTTCTGTGCAGAGGGAGATGTGAGAAACATCGCCCTCTAGGACTGCTTCCCCAATGCTTCCTACTTCCTGGATCCTCCTTCCTGTTCCGAGTTACCCTGGCACTTGGGTCTCTGTTGTGCCATTGGTCACTCGATTACACGCTGTGTTCTGTGTTCTCTGACTGTTCATATAGATCTCGTTCCTTCGACGAGGCATCTCCTTGAAGGTGGAGCTGTGTCAGCCCCATGGCCACCCCTCGAGCCCCCACATCCACAGTGGAGCTTCAAAGGGCACCAGCATCAGCTGGGGAGCTAATTTAGTTTATTTAAATGCCCAGTGCTGAGCCACACCCCTAGAGATTTTGCTTCAGTGCTTCTGGCGTGTGGCTCAGGAGTTCGTATTTTTATTTAGTGCCCTAGATGCTTCTCATGCTGGCAGTCTCGGGTTCATGTTCTGGGGAACCCTGCTGGCTTGCCTCTCCAGGATAGCATCCCTCGGGGCTGAACTGTGTCCCCACACCAAATTCATACGTTGACCTTCTCACTCCCAGTGGCTCAGATTGTATCTCTATTTTGGAGACAGGGTCTTTACAAAGGTAATTAATTATAATGAGGTCATTAGGGTGGGCCCTAGTGCAATACAACCAGTGTCCCTATAAGAAGAGGAAATCTGAAAGCTGATGTAAAGGCGCAGAGAGAAGACAGTCATCTCCAAGCCCAGGAGAAAGGCCCAGAACAGATCCCTCCCTCACGGCCCTCGGAAGGCTCGGAACCTACTGACACCTTGATCTCAGACCTCCAGCCCCCAGAAGTGTGAGAAAATAGCGTTCCATTGTTTAAGCCACCCGTCAGCGCTACTTTGTTGCGGCAGTCCCAGCAGACTCATGCCACACCCATGGCAGATATGGTGCAAATACATTTTTTTCCCTCCAAACTCATCTTTGCCAGACTTTTTCTCTGCTCTGAATTCTTTGCTAGGTATTCCTCCCCCAAGGCTGTGACCTGTTGTCACCCAGAAGTCTGCCAGGTCCAGCTCGGCATCCTGGCATCAGGGCAGACGAGGGCTTGGGATAGCATCTCACCAGCCGCACACCTGCCCGGCCTTGGGATCTAGCCACCCTACTTCTCCCCCGTCGGCAGGAGCCACCCCCCCCGCCCCACCCCCTCCGGAGCTCCAGCTTCTCATCGCTATCACCAGCTGTGCACTAAGCTCTGCTCTCCAGGGCTAGGTGCCACCAGCTCAGGCTGCCACCTCTGAGTGGGTGTGACTGCCACTCGGCCTCCTGGCTCAGCCAGGCCTTATCACCTGGATGGCCGGCCAGGGAAGGTGGCCTTGGGAAGGCGGCACCTCTGTTTGCGCCTGCGTCTGTCTGGGAGATGGGCAGGCCAGCAGCAACCTTGTTGGGGTTCTGCTCACGGAGACTGCCGCCCCCACCACACCTGGGGTGGCATATGAAGCTCAGGGCTCATAGCCAGGGCAGAGCTAAAAAAAAAAAAAAGAAAAAAAAGGAGCTTCTAGGACACCAGCCCCAGAACCTCCAGTAAACTGTGCATGCCAGTCGAGGGGGTGGCTCGTCCCCAGACCTCGGCAGCCACAGTGGCCACCCGTCACACTTCTTGGTAAGGACTCCTCCACCTTCTGGACGTCTCGTGTGTTTCTCAATTCATCCCTCGCCACAACGACGAGAAATAAGCTTTTTGGCAGGCAAGATTTAAACGAGCTCTCCTGTCACCGAGCACATGGCCTCGCACTGAATAAAGAGTCTTTAGAATGCTCAGATCCACCTTCTTCTCATTTCCTTCTCTCCTTGATCCTGTTTTCTCCCTGGGGTATGGGTATCTGTGCGGCCAGTGTGATTAACTCAGCCGGGACTATAATCTCAGGAAGGAATGGAATGGAAATCATTTTTGGAATATAAATCAAATAGGATTTCAGTTGAAGTTATTTAAAAGAAATTAATTGACTTGTACTCGCCACAATACACTGATAAGAGTTCATTGCCAGACCCATCAGGAGTAATGAAAAAACAGTTAATAAAATTCAGCTGTCAAAAGCCGCCTGCACAGGCTCTCCGGGGACATCCCCCTGCCCCTGGGTCGCAGCGGGTGGAGCACACCGGTTTGCAGGGGCAAAGCTCAGGCTTTGCTGAATTTTTCTCTTGTGTGGGATTACTCAAGTTTTAATGCTGTAAGATTCTTAGGGCTGAGACGTTTTCCCAAGCTGCTTTGTATTTCTATATAGCACCATGCACATATTAAATCACAACCGAAGGAAGGATGCGGGCAAGATAAGAACGGTTTTGCATTCAGTAGTTTGGTTTTTTTCTTTTTCTTTTTCATTTGCAAGGCCTTCTAAAGAGATATTTCTCCTTCCCCTTATTGACTGTAAATGACCTTAAGGAGGAAGGAGTTGGCAATATTTAATTAAAGACATCTTCGGCTCCTCTCCCCCACTCTCCCAAATCCAGGGAGGAGAGTAAGTTATGAACTTGGAAAAATTATACATGTGCAAAGAAGAGGGAAGGGAAAATTTCCATCCTGCAATCCAAATGCAAGACCCTGGACTTGGCGGCCAGCCCCAGCGCCCCACCCAGCACTTCCCGGCCCCCGTGGGCATCATTTGCCATTCTCGTCAAAGATGTGAGCCCTTGCCATACAGGGGCAGAAATTACCCCATGTCTCTAGGACTCCACCAGCCACAGCCTCCTGGACAGCAGAACAGCTGCTTCCTGTCCTGAGCTCCTCTCTTGATTTTTCACTTTATTTTGTAGTGGCTGCCTCGGGCCAGGCAGCATTCTAGGCCCGTGCCGAACAGTAACTCATGGGACCCTCACAGAAGCCCTACAAGGAGGTGCTTTCAGTACACTGAAATGGGTCCCCCCCATTCATAAGGTGAAGTCCTAACCCCAAATGCGAGGTATGTGGAAATGGGTTCCCCCCCAATCATAAGGTGAAGTCCTAACCCCAAATGCGATGGTATTGGGAGGTGATTAGCTTTAGAGGAGGTCACGATGGTGGGGCCTCATGGAAGGAGATGACTGGATTAGTGTCCCCAGACAGCCGGCTGAGGCTGCCACAGGAGGACATGGTAAGAAGGCAGCCATCTGTGAGTCAAGCAACTGGCCAGGGCAGCACCTCAGTCTCAGACTTCCAGCCTCTAGAATGGAGGGCAAATAAATGTCTCTTGTTTAACACACCCAGTCTGGTATTTGGTCACGGCAGCCTGAGCTGACTAATGCAGGCGGTACCATTGTATCAGCCCTATTTTACGGACGAGGGAACAGAGGCAGAGAACCTAAGTCACTTGCCCAAGGTCACATCGCAAGGGGCAGAGCCGGCCCTCGGAACCAGAGGTCTAGCTCCAGTCTCTGCTTTCGCCCAGACGTGGAAGCTGACTTTTGCTGTATTAGGCTGTGCTTTATGTTAAATGTCCCCACAGAGAGTCATTGTCACCAGGAACTGGTTTACTGAATTGCTTGTACGAAGTCGCTGGGCCACGGGACCCCAGGGTGGGAATCCCAAATGTGAGCAGGCCCGACCTGCTTGGGACAGGGCACCACATGAAGGTTTTGGGTTTTTATCTGCAAAGGGGAGGGACCCGCAGCGGGGGTGCTTGCGGCAGGCTGCAATCTCACACTCTTCTAAAACCTCGTCCCTCCCCCTTCCCATCGAGAGGCGGAGTCCAACTTCCCTCTTCTTGAATCCAAGAGGACATGTGATTTGCTTATAACCAACAGAACAGAGCAGAAGCGACAAGGTGTGCCTTTCAAGGCTAAGTCATCAAAGGCAATGCGGCTTCCAAATGTTATTTGGGACACACCTGTCCCTTAGCCCCGAGCTTCTATATAAGAAATGTACCTGCCTTGAGGCCACTACCATGTGAGGCATCCCAGGCCCAGAGAGAGAGGGCCCATGCAGGGGTTCCTGTCCACAGCATGTCCATGCCAGCCTTGGGAGAGAGGATGCCTCTGGATGATGCCGGCTGGCTGGTGGAGTCACCAGCCTGTGAGTGTTCCCAGTCGAGGTCCCAGACATTGCAGACAAGCTCCCCTGGCCGTGACTGGTCTCAAGCCCTGACCCAGACTCTTTTCACCACACGGTTGTCCATACACCTAGGTTTGGGGTGGTCAGTTATCCAGCAACAATGAGCAGAACAGATGCCAGGTCAGACGGTCTCCCTGGTGCCTGCCATTGGCCACGCCCTCCCCGTGCTCAGCATCAGGCCCTGGAGGGCTTGGCCCAGACCCCCTCTGGGGAGCTGGAAGGAGGGTCTGATGGACCAGTAGACAAACAGTACTGTAGGAGCAATCGTGCAGCCCTGGGTGAGTTTCCAAGGGCCAGGCCCGAATGAGGCCCTCCTGAGCTGCCTACAAAGACACACATCAGTCTGGGTTTCTTGAATCAAGAGATGGGTGAAGACACTCAAGAGCAGATGCCAAAGTCTAGACCAAAAAAAGTCACCTCTTCCCAGAGGCTCTACAAAGTCAGGAAGCTGAGGCCCTGGGGATATTGGATCCCCAAAAGCGAGTTGCTGTGACCCCAGTGAAGGATGTGGAGCAGGAAAGGAAGGACGTACGACCCACCGTCACACTGCTTAGACTGGGGCTGGTACCGAGTCACCTTGTGGCAGTGTGTTATCCTATTATCTGGCAGGTCAGAACATACAAACTGGTCTCTGCAATGGGCACTCCTCCCACACGGGTTTTTTATTTGTCTTAACTAGTCCTGCAAGTCGTTGCTATTTTCCTGACACCTGTGGTGCTCGCAGGCTCTCCGAGTGCCAGCACGTGTACACGCAGCCCGGCCCCCCACCCCCCGTGCCGCCCCACACAGGACAGCGATGGGCAGCCTGTGGGAGACACAGTCACGACTCTGCCCACAACCCCAGGGTCGGCCCCCTTCTGGCTTCGGATGTGGCTTTTCTGCACTGCCTAGAAAGAATCTGAGCGGTTTGAGTCTGGGAAGTTCTCTGACATAAACTCAGCACCCTCCTGTCCCTGAGCAGTTCCAAGAGAGACTTCTGCCTCACCCTGCAGGTCCCGGGGGTACAGCGCACACTGGGGCCGGGGCAGAAGGGGGGCCTCCAGGGAGCTCTGCTTCCGTCTTGCCAGGAGTCAGGCTGGTAAGGTTTGAGCTCTTGGGGCCGTGATGGTGTCCACCACTGAGGTGGACCCAGGGAAGGAGCTGGGGATCCCTGGAGGAGAGGCAGGTGTAGGGGAGCCAGACGGCCTGGCGATGTAATGCTCTTTGTCTTTACTTCCCTGGTGCTCTCTCATGGCTCTGGGTGAAGCCCCTTTAAATGTTCTAGTGTGATCTCAGCAGCCACAGGGAAGAAGGTAATGGCCCTGAAAACCCATACTTGGGCCAGACAGCAGCTGGAATCCTTGTCCTTAACGTAGGACAAGGCCTGCGGGAGAAGTAACTCTCAGGGAATAAGGGTCAGGTTGAGACTCTTCAGCACCACTCGGGAGGGTCAGGAGCTGATTTTGGAAGGAAGCCAGAATTTCAAAACAGAGGCAGTAGGGCGATGCGTCTGCAAGACACATGTGGGGAAGGGTCAGTCAGGACATGAGCCCTCCCACTCCTTCAAGTGCACGGAGAGAAGCAGCTCTGTTTCCTAATGAATGACCCGTTAATGAGGCCAGCTGCCCAGCCTGTTGGAAAATGAACCACCTGGGGCAGAAAGGGCTCCAAGTCATGCCCATCTGGAGTACGTCTGGACAATGCCCGCCACTCCTGGGGAAGTTGGCGTGTTTCTCATCATTTTCTTAAGAGGGAAGATGAAAGGTTTCAGGTGTTCGCCAGCTAAGTGCTCCGGTTGCTGTGGAGGCTGGCACGAGGCTGAATGAGGACGCCGGTCCCCCTACCTGAGAGCGGCCCCGTGGTCGGCCTCCCGGCTGCGTGAGGAGGGGAGTTCACCTGGTTAGCTTGGCTGGGACCTGCCTGGTGTTGGCCGTGGTAGACGAACGTCCTCTTCAGAGACCTCTGGGGCCAGGAGGTGGTTCCCAAACTGGGACAGGTGTCCTCCAAAGCCCACCCTCCAGGAGGAGCCTGGGAAGGCGTCCGTGATGCTAACGCAGCAGCACACACCAGTCCATGTCCCCATTCTCTTCCCAGCAATAAAAGGGGCGTTTACTCGCAAGTCAGCGTCTGGGAGGGCCTGTGCACCATCCTTGAAAATGCCTCTTCTGGTCCCCCAGAGCTCCAGGTTCTGTTAATCTGCCTGCTGGAGGTCCTGGGGAGGTATTTGGGGGACCTCCCCTCCTGGATGATGGGGCTGGGCGAACAGACTGGGCTAGGGTTTTGAGAGTGTGTTCAGGGGGCAGGGATGGGGCAGAACAGGCAAGGTGGCACCAAAGTCAGAGTGTAGGATGCCTCAAGGGTCAGCAGACAACGCAACTGAAGCATTCACCAAAAGGGGTGGAGGGATGAAACTAAGTGTGGACAGAGCGTGGCCAGGATAGCGGGTTCTGAAAGCAGGGGTACAGCCTAAGCCCTGCAGGAGACCAGAGAGCTGTAAGGAGCACCCAAGTGGCTGAGACGGTGCCCATCAGGGTCTCATCACACCCACCCAGAAGAGAGCCTCCCAGCACACAGCCCACACCTTGGGAGGAGACCCACCCAACCCCTGTGTGGTGGAGGTTGGGGGGAGCAGTCACTGGGGCCCCTGGATGCTCAGGGACCCACCTGCCAGGACAAGGCTAGTCTCCTCTGACACCCCCATCACAGGGTTCTCCACCCTAACTCTCCCATCAGTGCCTGGGCCTCAGTTTCCCCCATGGAAAGAAAGTGAGGGATAGGGTAAACAACACATCTTGCTGAGTGAGAAAATTTCAAGAACTGTCTATAAAAGGCCAGCATGACAGAAGACTAAGCATTCTAGCAGAAGGGAGGAGAGAAACTAAGGGTGTTTGTTCCCTGGGGGAAGATGAAAGGCAGAAAGACCTTCTGAAAAAGACTGCCTCTTGGGGGCAGGTCGGCAGATCAAAGCCACGCAGTGCCCACCAGTGGAGGTTTGATTCGGCTGCCTGGGAGAAGAGACCACCCAGACCATCAGCGGAGGCTGGGGGCCCCAGGGGGAGGGGCCAGGGGCTCACCCACCAGCAGGGCTGCAGACCACAGGCCAGGAGCCTCAGGGACACAGCTGCCTGGTCGCAGCCCTCAGCCTTGTGCCCGGCACGTGCCGGCCCGAGGGCAGGCCTCCCCCAGGGAGCACCATTACTACAGGCTGAATCTGCGCCCAGCCCTGGCACCAGGACCAGAGGAAATCTGTGGCCCAGCCCCTTCTTCTGGCCCAACTTGTGCCCATTCCCCCTCTAGTCCCAGCTGCAACAGGAGCTATGACCCCATTTCAGGGAAGGCCCTGAGACTGACCCCAAGCCCCTTTGATGAAAACCCTAGAAACTGCCGCTGGAGCTCCAGAGGGCATGCTGCCCAGCGGAACACAGAGTTGAATTTTCACCTGTAGCTGTGGGCCTAGGACTGAAGCAGGACCCGTAGCCACTGCCCCTCCGTGAGCAGCAGGAGCCCCCGTGTAGATGTCCCCGCACCTGCCACTCATTCAGCAGCAGCCCCTTCAGTGCCTCAGACGCCCCTGTTCCGGAAAGCTCAGGCTGGTGGGCCATTGCTTATACTCTGAACTTTTTCCAAATGAGTGAATTTTCCAGGGAACTCACATCTGTCACTTTAAGCACCAAATATTAATTAAAAAAAAAATTTTTTTTTTAAATTTTGTTCAGCGAAAAACACTTTTGAAATGTATTATAAATTTGTCTGGCCCTGAGCAGAATATATGGAACACATATTCTTTCCCTTCAGGACCTGGGATTGTTCTCAGGAAGACCCACTCCTGGCCTGAGCTGTCACAGGTGGAGCTCCCATGGTCTCCCGAGGCCCTGTGGTCCTAAGGTCCTAGGTGGGGAGCATCCAGACTATAACTTAGCCCCTGCTCTTGCGGACCTCACTGGTTGATTCAGACAGTGCTCTTCTGAGGTGTTCCCAGCCCAACGGACTCCTTCGGGCTGGAACCAGAGGCTCCCAGTGGAGGAAGAGGAAGGATTCGGGCACACAGAAGCATTTCATCATTTATACAGCCCTTGAGGGCTGGCCTGTTCTTCACTGAAACACAGAAAGCAGTAAGTGCAGGACTGTGTGTGAGGACGAAAGGCCTTCAGTGCTGTGCTTGGAGATCTGCCTGCCTCTTCTTCTTCCTCCCTCTCAGCAGCCGCCTCTCAGGGTCAGGGCCCTCATTTCTCACCTGTGGCCTTACTTTAATCCCCCTGGGTCTGGGTGGGAGCCGGAGCATGGATGGGGCAGCTTCTATAAAAGAAAGCGAAGGTGCTTCACAGCCTTGGGCCCCTGAGGCTCCCTTTTGCTGCCTTCATTCTGGATAAGCAAGGCCGCACAGTCCGAGCTGGGCTAGTGGGGCTGTTCCGTGGTAATGGCAGGACATGAGCTTCTGCAGGAACCACAAGCCGTCGACGGGACGGCGCTGCCCAGGTGGACTCTTCTGTCGTTCCCGGTCTGAGTCTCTAAAATCCACTAAACTTTCACCAGCATAGTTGGCAGGGATCATGGCAGGCATTTAAGTGACCAGTGATAACAAAGGAATTACGGAGCCACAGAGGGTCATGCTGAGGTGACGTTGGACCTTTAGCCCAACCTTCACTCGGTTGGGGCGACTGGGGCACAAGACAGGGAGTGACCTGTCGAAGGTCAGAGGGACAGGGGAGGCATCCCAGTGCAGGGCTGCGTGTGCCGGTCGGTCCCAGGGAGCCCCCTTCACCGGCTACAGGCCCACGCATCTTAGTATCTTAATCATTTACATCTTTAATTCTCTTGCCTCAGGGTCATTTTACCAAGGGCATGACTGTGACATTCAAACAACGCACATATATTCTTAGGTTATTTTTCCAGATTTAAATCCTTATGATTAAAAAGGAAAATACAATTACAGGTAAGTCACACACACACAATATATATATAAAAAAAGAAGTCGTTTTTCCAATCTTGGTCTCCCCTAAAAGACTTGAGTCCTAATGGAGTGTTAGTGAGCAAACCAATGGAGTCAACTGTAGCCTGGCTTTTTGTTCACTTGTGTCTTGTAGCTGCCCGCCTGGATGCTTCTATCTGGAAATGTCCCTGGTGCCTAGCACAGTGCTGCTGCTGATGCATCTGACCGGTTAGGGTCCGGCTGGCAGCCCATGGCAGCTCCTGTGGGAAGGTGGAGGTGCCCTCAGCACCAGGAAATAAGTCACACGCCGCATCTAAAGAGGCAAGAAAGGCGCCACAGTAGCTTGAGAAGGAGAGTCAACCGGGCAGACAGGTGGGTGTGTAGGAATTTCATTTTGTGAGGGTCAGAGGGATGAAGGAGCCCAGAAGCCGCAGCTGTCTCTGCCCTCTGCTAGGCCCCATGTGAGCAGCCCCCTCCTCGGGAGCCAGAGAGTCTGGGGCAGAAAATAAAAGGGGGGTGGTGGGGTGGGCATGGGGCGCTGCTGAAAACTCTGACTCCCTCCCAGGAGAACCGCCCACCAGTGAGCCTCCAAGCCGCATAGCAGCATCTCAGGAACACACTGTTCTCTCTGTTGGGGCAGAAATATGTTCGATGCTGATTATGCAGGCCGACGAGCAGGCCTCTCTCTCTCTTTCTCTCTCTCTAATCTGGAGCCCTCCTGCTCAGCAGGCACAATTGCATGCAAGCAATCCTGGAAAAAGCACAGAATGAATTTTCTTGCCATCCATTGTTCTCAAGGTATTGCAAATGTCTCATATTCCAGGTGTGGAGGTGTACAGCTGATGAGACTTCAGATGACCTCCAAGTCTAAACCAGGGGGCTTGGCAACCTCTGGAGAAGGTCCCCTGGGCCTGGCCACCACAGGGGCTCTCAGGAGCCAGCAGCAGACCTTTCTCAGAGGAAGGAGTCCTTTTTCAGGTTCAAAATGCAGGTGATGTTTTAAATTAAAACACTGAATTAAAATGCATGTTAAAGCCAACCATTCACCGGTTGCTTTTGGAGTAAGGGGTTGACTGAGAAGGGGCACGAGGGACTTTCTGATGTAAATGGTTGCTTTCTTGATAGGGATGTGGGTTACACCGATGTTTGCATTTGTCAGTGCGTAACTGATAGAACTGTCCACTGGAGAGCGAGGCATTTCCTTATAGAGAAGTTATATTAAACAGTTATTTAGAGAGGAGCTTCAGGGGGCTGGTGGTAAGGAATTCTGGAAGGATGAGTTTTCCAGATAAAAATGGTAACAGTTTAAAAATCAAAAACATTTTTAGTTTCACTGTTTCGAAAGAAAACTAACATGTTGCAACATTCGAAGACTCAGAAAACAAAGAGCACCCTATTGAAACTCTTTTGCTGACATAGTTTCTTCAACCCGAACACCAATGATTGGGCTGAATGAGAATGGCATTAAGCTGCCCTCTGCGCCCACCGCAGAGCTGTTTCCGCCGCTGTCGTGCGCTGTCTCCATTCTCCACCCCCAGTGAATCTGTCCATGCCTGTACCACCTCCTGCTCCATAAGCAGCAACCACAACACCTGCATCTCAGTTAGAGTCAATTCAACCTGTATCAGCCCCTACGCCTGCCTTGGAGAAGCTCATAGTCTAGCCAAGAATGGACCCCAAGATCCCAGCTGCGACCGGAAGGGAAACCGGCCCATGTGTCCATGGTGGGGGTTTCTGACTTGAGCTAGACTGTCAGCCACTCTGAGTCTCAGAGCAGCTCCTATGTCCCGGATCCCTGAAACGACCCAGTTCATCACAGCACCGACACCCCCGAACTACCGCAGGAAGCAATTTTAGCTAATCAAGACGCTCATCAGCTCTCTCCAGACTGGGCCACAACTTTTCCAGACAGCACACACAGGCCGGGAGAGGCTCGGCGGCAGACAAGCAGATGCTATTTCCACTTTTGTTCTCATTAAACAGTAGCATAATCATGATTTATAAAAATATTCAAATCTTGAAAAGCATGTCAAAGTGCAACCTCGTCAACTGAACTCGAAAAAGCTACTCATTCCGCGTGCGTGATTTGAAATCTGATTTTTTTTTTTTTTAGAATAGCCGCAAGGAGATGTGGAGTTGGGGAAAGTAATCAGGTTTTAAAACTCTTTTCTAGGAAATAATTAATTATGTTTCCAAACTCAAAATAGATGGGCTTTTTTTATAAACCTAGAAATGAACTTCCAAAACTGCATTTTAAATCAAAGATGTGTGAAGAGCAGCTTCAGAGTCACAGTTGATTGGCCATCACACAAAAATCATGTCCCCGTTATCAGAGTCTTGTCAGTTTCTCTACCTTTCTGGCCCAGTGGGAGGTGGGTGATGGTCAGGGGGTCTCTAGAACTACAAACCAGGACCTAACAAATGATACCAGGTGGTTTGTCAATTCATAAGGTTTAAACGTAGCAAGCAGATACCCAAATAACTGGAAGTTATACTAATAAAACTTTCCCCATGGCTTCCCTTCACTTATCGTTTCTTTCTCCCACCTGCACTATTGAAGAGACCCCCTCAGTCTTTTCAGACATCTGAAGTCCGCTACCCACGTCGAGGCCCAGCTCCAGTTTCTCCCTCTTCCATGAAGCCCTCCTGCTTGCTGCCTTCTGCACACTGTCTGATATGACTGCCCCACCCTGTGTTCCTTCCTTGCTAACACTGTCTAAATAGCTTGCTCCTCCCACTCAGACCATACTGGGAAGAGTCCGACCTTTCGGGCAGAGGTGATCGCATGCACTGTTCCCTCGCTGGGGGACAGCACAGGGCCTGCTGGACAGTTGGCACCAATACATATCTGGGAGTTTAAGGAGAGTCCCCACATAAGTTAATTATTCTTCCAATGTTAAACCCAAAGCAAATGTTCTTAAATGAACCATTAAGCCTTCTATCCTAGGAAATGCAAACACCCCCATTCATCTGTTTCCACCCTTTTCAGCCAGTGGACAAGGAAGGGGTCTATTTCTAGATGAAGGTTCTGGAATCCTAAGCAGCCCATGGAGAAAAGATATGCCATAAACACAATGAAACTGTTGAGCTATTTCCCTCACCCTCCATTGTTTCCTGAGTCCACACAGGGGTCTGGGAGATTCTGGATCTCTAAGTGCTGCCCCTTGACTCCCTCTCCCCGTAAGATTTACTCCCTGGGAGGTTGGTGGGCGGTAGGCACAGACAAGGTGCTACCTCCACTTTCCCAAAGGTTGAAGGTCTGTTTCTCCTCATCCCGGGTTCTGACTGGCTCCCTTTTCTCCCTAGTATCCCTGCCCGGCTCCGGGAAGTTAAGATTGGTGAAAGCAGGAAGGGATTCTGACTTCTCCATCAGTTACCCCAGAGCCAGGGCACCTCACCAAAGCATCCCAAATCCAGCCACTGCTTGGGCCTGTAGTTCTGGAGCAAGAAAATAAATATCTATCTAGGCATTCCTAATGTACACCCAAAAAGGGCACACATTTTCAGGGGAATGGTCATCAAACAGCCTCCATCTGCCCATTTCCTACGAGTGGTGGCAATCAGCCCCTTGATCTCTTCTCCAAACACCCCAAGGAAGAGAGATGTAGTGGGAACTCTAAACTGGTCTGTGGGAAAACCCCAGCACCCTGGTCAGAAGTGAATCCTGAACAGCCAGAAATCAAACAGAGGGTGGGAACCCAGGTACAGCTTCAAAGAATATGCCAAAGAAATAAAAAAATAATAAAGCCTTGCAAAATCACTTCCTCAGACAGCTGGAGCAGAGGAGACTTTGTATAGCAAGAGGGAAAATGGCTTTGGGGGAATGTGGAGGATCTTCTCCTATGCCGAGCACAATTCTTCTGACTACTAAGCGGAACATGCCTGGTGGCAGGGACCTCTGTCAGCATCCAGCCCGTTCTGATTTTCAGGATAATTTCTCTCTGAGAGATCTGCATGCCCTGCCACTTTGAGGCATAGAAAAGGACAAGATCTCCTGGAGTTTGGGGAGGCATCGAGCAGCCTCACCCAGGTTCTGCTATGGGTCTTCTAGAGTCATGCTGCTAATAATACTGTGGCTACTGGCCCATGGGTCTATTTCGATTGAAATTAACGTAACTTGAATAGAATTAAAAATCCTGTTCCCCGGTAGCAGGAACCACATTCGAGGTGCTCAACAGTACTAGACAACATCACGTAGAATAGCTCCATGACTGCAGAAAGTTCTGGACTGTGGGCATACCATTCTAGAAAGTCCCTGACTGGTGTGGTTGGGTATTGACTTGGGTGCTAGAGCAAGGCTAAATTCTCCTTCCGGTTGGCTTGCTCTCTCCTTCCTCTCAATGCTTTCTGATTCCAGCCGGGGGGGCTTCTCTCCACCTGGAAGCCTGCAGCTCCTTGCCTGGCTGGGTGTGGGCTTTGATTTGTCACATTCATGGGGATGTCAAGGCACCTTGTTGGCATGCCAGCACCAGCCCATTTGACATTGGGGCCAAGGAAGTAGTATACATGGGGATTTCAGAGAAGGGAGACTGACTGCCCAAGTCCCAGACCTCCTGATGGTCAGGGAAATCCTGGCCTGCTTTCCAAGGGATGACTTTTGTGTTCAAACACACACACACACACACACACACACACACACACACACACACACGAAATGATCATGGAAGGATCTGAGTTTGAGAGCTCCCAGAATCTGGCTTTCCCTGCCAGTATATAAGATCCTAGGATTCTGGCTTAAAATCCAGAGTCAACCATTCCTGTAGTCCTTAGACCAATTTTTGTCCCCCTGGACATTCTTGACTCAGTGCTAACCTATACAGACTAGGCTTCAGTGCAGGACCCAGCCCCCGGCCCTCACTCCCGACCACAGTCATGCTCCCAGCTTCATGCCCTCCTCAAGTCACACACACAAGCGCCCACGTCAGGCCAGCCTTCTCTCTCCCCAGCGGGTGGTTTTGCTCTTCTCTATAGATCTCGATCCTATATTGCTTTAGGATCCAGTGGAAGATGCTCAAGGGTTAAACCTTCCTGGACTCCTCCAGCTATTTGTTCCCTTTCTCTGAGACCCCTATAGTACCTTCTGCCTGGCCCTCTCTCTCCAGGCAGAGCTGAGTTCTATTTCTGCCACCTAAGCTCACCCTGGTGGACTCATCCCACTGTCCCCCAACCACCCCCAGGCCTATTTAGCTAAAATGTTTTCTGGGGTGGTGATGTGGGGGGCACGTGCACAAGTGCACGGCCTGGGGTGCTGAGCACCACTCTACTCCAGGAAACTGTGGGCTCCCCGTGTGATCCTGTGATTCAGGAATTCTGAACCAAGTGAGGAAAGGAGGAATGGGGAGGGGTGAGGAAGGAGAGAGAACCAAACGGCTGGCAGCCGCTGGAGAGGCAAAGCCATGGAGAGGGTGATGAAAAGGACAAAAGAGTGATTTACTTTAATCCTACTTTCAATAAACTGCAGTTGCCAAGAAAGAAACCAACTGGCCCAAAATATGTGAGGAAGGAAGGGAGTCAGGAATTTTATACCAAGAGAAACAGCACAGCTGGGTAGAGGTGGCTATGATTGGACATTAAGTTATTCTAAAAGGGCTCAGAGTTTTGTTCTGTTTTGTTTCCTATTCCGTGAGACATTCATGATTCTTATATGGCAGCAAAACAAATATAACCATGACTTATGTTTCCCAATTTACAGAGCTGATTTCATGTGCTTTTGACAGGAATATGATATTTCTGACAATCACAATTCTTCTTGACGCTGGAGTGTTTGGAGGGCAAAAGTCCCATATGCCACACTCCCTGATTTGTTTTTAGGGCCTTCCAGGTATGTGAGAAACTCGCACAGAAATGCAAATTGATGGCATCTAAGGATGCAGAAGTCTGAGCTCCTGTGTCTATGCATGCTGTAAATAACCTTCCTCCCAGCACTGCTGTGGCAGTCATCAGAAGAAGGGGGGGATGCCGGGAAATTCACAAAGCTGAGAGATCTCCTGCCTTGTTGTCCTCCCTGGACTCCACAGAAGAGCTCTGGCCACTCCTGCTGGGCTCAAGGCCACTGATGCCCTGCTTCCTGGCCAGGGCCCCGCTGAATGGGGGAGGTGCTATTGCTGCAAACTGGGGGTCCCTGGGGGGCAGGTCCTTGTCCTCCAGATGGCCACAAGGTGGGGCAGGGGAGGAGAGACGGGCCAAGGCCAGTGCTCTTCCTGCAGACCCCTTTCTAAATGTAAGGGGTGTTGGAAAGAATTGAGCAAAACAGGCCATTTCAATAGGCTGGGACTATTCTAGTTCTTATGTTCAGAGGTAGGGTCATGTGTGCTCATTTTATTGTCAAGATATAAAACTTACCTAAATGTTGCCTGCATTGTTTTGAATAGATCACATGACGCCAACAATTGCAATGTGGTACCCGAGGATGTTTGATGTTTTGGAATGCAGAATCAAATTTCTAGGGTCAGTCTGGCTCCGGGAACCGCGGCTCTCAGACCGTCTTGGCAGGTAAGCCAGAGGCCTCTTTGGCACTGAGACAGGGGAGTGCCCGCCCAGGCAGCGTGAAGCACGGATGGCCAGGTAGAAAGCTAACTCGCCTGGGGTCGTGCTGCAGGTGACGGGCTGCCGGCGAGGAGTGGGGCCAGCCGATACAGCAGCAGCTCCAGATCTGGTCTCTAAGTAAAAACAAGCGGTGGGGGAAGAACAGCTGGTGTTGAGTCTGGTGCTAGGATTAGTCTGCAACGCTAATCACAAGAAGTGGAAAAAATTAGGAGGTCCTGCCTGCCAAGGAGGTTTTCAAACACATGCGTGTGCTGCAGTCACAGTAGTATTAGATTCTCCCAGCGCCAGCGAGCAGGCGCCCACTGCCATGAGCCAGAACCCCTTCCTGGGCATCGCACCCAGAGCCCCGGCTCTGACAAGATGCCAGAAGGGCCAAGTGCCCTCGCTGGGGCGTGACACGGAGGGGATACTGTGTCCTGCAGGCCAGCCCTCCAAAGCTCCTCTGTGATGTCCTGGAGAGAAGCTGGGACCAACGGGCAAGGAGAAGGAGAAGGTCCCCAATCCCAGTGCACACAGCAGAGTCGAACGTTACACCTGTTGCCACCCGGGGCAGAAAATAATGAGAAGATAACCAAACTGACTGAAGTGAGATGATGTGCAGGACCTACCCCCAAAACCAGCGGCAAGCCCAGACATCAGAAGACATGACCTTCTAACACCTCTGCAGCAACATTATTGTGTGCCCTGGACCACGTGGCGCAATGATCCAGACCCAATCCACCAACAAGCGTAGTGTGGAGCTGACTGGGGGTGCCCTGTGACCTTGCCACTTCCTCTGCTGCCCACAGGCTCCTTACCACCTTCTAGAATTGCCACCACAGGGATGCTCCCGGCAGCCCCTGATGCCTGGGTAGAGTTTCCTTTAAAAACGGGTTTCCTTTCCAACAGAGAAGCGGAGGCAGCACTTGGGTACTGGGGCTGGGCGTGAGTAGGAAGGAGAGATGAGCCCGACAAGATGAAAAGAGGACTTCAATGCTGAAGACTGAATCGTGTCCCTCCCAAATTCCCATGTTAAAGCCCTCACGCGCCATGTGACTCTACTTGGACATCGTCTTTATGGGAGTATTAAGGTTTAATGAGGTCGTAAGGGTGGGGCCCTGATCCGATAGGATTAGTCCTTTTATACAAAGAGAAACCAGAGAAAGCTCTCCCTCTCTCCCCTTCCTCCTTCTCTCCCTCATACTCTGCCATGCGAGGACACAGCAATAGGGCCATCCACAGGCCAATGAGAGAGCGCTCACCCGAACCTGCCGACACTGGCACTCTGGTCTTGGACTTGCAGCCTCCAGAACTGCAAGAAACCAAGTTTCTGTTGTGTAAGCACCTGGTTTGTGTATTTTGTTATGGCAGCCTGAGCGGACTAGAATAAAATGGACTTCATAGAAAGCAAGGCCCATACGAGATGCAGGACAGACACCTGACGCTCGTAGGGTGTGAAAAGAAGGCAGGGGGACCAAAAAGCAGGTGACGGGTCACCAGAATCCATCCTGGATGAGACAGGAGCTGAGGGAGTCTTTAGTGGTCCTCAGGTTCAGAGTCACGATGACTGGTCACTCATGCCATTGCCACTCTAGGATGAGAGGTCACTCACACCATCGCCAGCCTAGGATGAGGGGTCACTCACTCCATCGCCAGGCCATGATGAGAGGTCCCTCATGCCATTGGTAGGCCCTCAGGCTGAAACAAACCCTGTTCTCAGAACTCTCCAGAGAAGACTCAGCAGCCTGCACGAAGGTCCCTCCAGTCCTCTATCTTGGAAGCATGCCCCATGGATATTCATGACAAAGCACGTGTCTTTACAGCAGCCTGGAGTAGTTTCGTTTCAGTTTGGACGGCATGGAAATGAAAAAGATGCTTGGGCCTGTGGTGTGCTTGTTCCCAAGGAACTTTCCGTTAAGGTCATGGGAAAGCCTTTCTGTGGAGGAGCTGCTGGTACACATGTTCCTCAACGTCCTTCCCCGCCTCTCCTAGCTCCCCCAAACCCTCGTTTTGGTGTTGCTATTTGCTTCTACAAAATGTGGAGCTTTTCAAAAGATATTCAATTTCCTTTGTTGCTATTCAGTTGCCATAGTCAATTAAAATCTATCAATGCCCCTGAATAAATTTGTGCTAGGTGAAGAAAGAGCCTCAGTGCAATCTCTCGACATGATCTCTATTACCTTATGTTGCTTTAATAGCTAGAGTAATAGTTTGTTATTAATGGAATTAAGTAATTCAGTTCAAGCTTCCCAGAGGTCTTATAAGACAACTATTATAATTTGTATTCTCAGATTTTCCATTGAGTAGATGCCATGTGTTTTACATTACTTGCTAATGTTTCGAGAGATAGCAGTAGTATATTTAATATCTGGCTTTGTTTAATGATTCCAAGCCACTTTCAATGGAGGTAAAGTGCTGCTGGAATTTTGAGCAGTTTAAAAGTCTACACTGTACAAATAATTATCTCAAATATTATTCAGCCCAATTTCAATTTATAGTTTTATTTTGTCATCCATCCATCCAAGATTTTTATCCAAATGTGTTTTCCACTTTTCCCACCCAACACAGTCTCCTGCCCAGAAAACAGGCTTCAAGTGACCACACAGAGGCACACACGTGTGTGCAAACACACACACACACACACACACACACCACTCTCACCTATTTAGCATATTTGAATGGAGTCATATTTAATCAAAGATCTAAAAAACTTTTTTTGATGGTTGCAAAAACCTGTTTTTAGAAGAAATAAATGTATGCACTGCATTCTGAAACAGCTTGAGAAAACAAGATCTTACAATGTACACCATCTCTGTATTTAAATAGTTTCATTTCTATTCATGAGCTCCCTGATTAGATACATGGAAAATATCATCAGTAAAATATGAATAATTCTGACAAATTAATAGCAGATTTTTTTTTAAAGAATGAAAATATGTGTAAGCATTGCGTGCTCATTAGGCAAAGCTGCTGTCAGGGATGCCTGAAAATTGCAGCCCGGCTGGCCTCGGCACAAATCCCTCCTAAACTCCAAGCAGCGAAAGGAAGGACCCTCGGCAGGGGGCCTCCGGGGACTTGTGTGAAAGGTAGGAGCAGGTTGGGGCAAATGCCAGTGGGCCAAGCATGTGCGGGGCTCTACGTTCTGTCATTCCTGTGAGGCGGGCGGGGCAGAGATGACCCAGCCGTGAGATCTTAGAGCAGGCAAGGACCCCAGAAACCATTTCTTCCAACCGCCAGTGACATCTTGGGCTACTCCCGTTGTTGGTGACAGGGGAGAGGCTGCACAACCTTAACACAGACAGGCAGCACTTGAATTCTGGCTTTTGGTCTCAGAGTCCAATGCTTTTTCCACGGGCTGCATGGAAATTCAGCCATAACCATGGCTGGGCAGTGGGCAACCGTGGCAAATGAGACACAGCCCCATCTTCGAGGAGCCCGGAGTGGGAGAGGAGGGGACAGTGATCACAGCTAATAGGATAGGAAATGGTGGTGGCAAGCGCTGAGCAAGAGGCATTGGCCATAGATGAGAAAGACAGGCCCACATCTCGGCTCTCTTCCTCCTCACCCTGTAGACTTGAGCATGTCACCTAACATTTTTTGAGCCTCAACAGACTTACTTGTAAAAACGGCAGTAACAATTCCTACTCGGTAGCATGACCCCGAGGCGCTCCAAAGTCGTTCTAGTTATGGTTCTGGTCTCACTACAGAGAGCCCACCCACACCAGCTCATGTTAAAGGGAGGTGCTGTGCGGCAATGGTGAGGCTTCGGGGAGCCAGCAGATGGGCAGGAACAAGAGCTTTGGGGACGAGCCACGAGGAACAAGGCCTCTTGCCCACGGTTCACCTTCTCCCTCATCTCCCATCTCCTCTCCTCCTAATCACAGAGCCCCAGAATAGTTGCTGTCTTGCATCTGTGTTGCCATTTGGCTAAAGTGCATGGCCCCACATGGAACTGTCTCCGGTTCCCTTCATTCCCATTCCAGAAGACAGAGATCCTACCGGTCTAGCTGATTCTTTAACGTCAGGAGCAATCAGTCCCCTATTGCTGGCCAGCCAGGGGAAGGCCACCCTTGCACTCAGGAATCTGCTCCTAGTCCAGTAAATGAGGCTGAAGGCAGGGATGCTGCATGACCTGCTGTCAGCAGCAGGGGTTGTGGGTGGGCACAGATATTTCCAGAAGGTGGTGTGGGCAAGGCAGGCAGCTCCAAACATGTCTGATATGGAAGGCCCTCAAAGGTTCATTCCCTTCCCTGCGTTAAAGGTATGGACAGCATGTCAGAAGAGCACAAGGGTGGTGGCTGCTTCTGCCTTGGGCCGAGGCCTGGGTGGGGGTGGGAATGGCACTGCCGGTGGAGCAAACAGCGCGGCAAAGGCGCTGTGGTATAAAGCACCAGACTGGGACCACGGGTGGTGCTTTCAGCATGGCCGGTGGCGGGGTGGGGGGTGGTTTCCAGAGGCAGATGCCTGGACTTTATCCTATAGGGACTGGCAGATGGATGTGGCTCGTCCCCTAGAGAAGACCCTGCAGGCCAGCATGCAGGAATTAGAAGGGGGCAAGAGGGAGGTGGGGAGAGAAACAGGGTTAGAACTGATGAAGACCTCTGAGCCAGGTCAAGAGCAGTGGGAATGGAGGGAAGGACGGGGGAGAGACTGGGAGACGGAGCCAGAAGCCTGGGATGTGGAGGGTGGAGAGTGATGGAGGAGGGGGGGCTCCCACATTTCTGACTTGGGATCTGGGGGATGGTGTGACCATTCCCGGAGGTGGGAAGCACAGGTTGAGGAGTGGGCTGGAGAGCTGAGGCATATTCTGTGAGGTTTTGTGTCCTCTGAGGGGCAGCCTGGGGAGGTGCAGGGGGCCATGTGGACAGACCCTGGAGACCGTCCTGGGAGTTGCCAGTTTACAGCTGGGGGACAGGGATTAATAGTGCCTAGAGGACTGGGAGACCATCATAAGGGTTTTAAGCTGCCCCGATGGGGATGAAAGAGGCAGCTACCTGGGAGGGGAGAGAGCCAGGAGTGGGACAGACGGCCCAGCTGGGTGGGACACTGGCAAGCGTGAGAGCTACGGGCACCATGGCAGAGGGCCAGCCCCTATTACCCTCAATCACCGGTCCTTCCTAAGAAAAGCCCTAGGCTACTTTAGGGCCTGCCACCACTTTCCTGGAGGACCTAGGGCTCACCTCTGTCTTTTTCTGAGGAGGAGTAAAGAATCAGTGGAGAAACTGCTTCTGAAACCCACAGTCCTCATGTCCCTGCACTGAAGACCCGTCTATTGAGCTCTGGGCCCTAAGAATAGCCAAGTTAGAGGCTGCAGTGACTCAAACACCCACCCACCTGCAGAGAAGCTCAGAGCAAGCACACTGAAGCTTGGGAGTTCTTAAGGAGTGCAGGGAGAGGGAGAGACTGTCCAGGCCATCCGGGAGTCCTCGGTCCTATTGGAGGCTGTGGGCTTCCCCAGAGCAGAGGTGCAAGCTGCTGGTCTACCCAGTAATTTCCACATTAGGATCTCATGGGAGGGAAGGAGGGGTCAGGTGCCTGCTGGCTTCCTAAACTGGCACAGGGGATAACTCTCTAGACCCAGCCGCTGGGAGCCCATCCATTTCACCAGCTCTGGGGGTAGAGGTGGGGGTGGGGGTGGGGGTTGCAGTGCATAAACCAGCATTAATATTGAACGACTGCCACTCTGTTTACTTTTACAAGCCCCAACTTCCCATAAATCCAAGTCAAAATCAATCATCTTTTATGGAAGATATTAATGGCAATTCCATTATTTAAATCCAATCAATTTTTTTTTTTTTGGTTCCTTTGTGTTGAAGCCAAGTAGTTTGGAGGGCGCTTTTGACCACGCAGTGGAAACAAAGTGAAATGACCTTGTTCACATCTCAGTACTATGGTAAGATAACTGCTTAGGGAAAAGGTTTCAGTTTCTCTCCATTTAGCCTCCAGAGTAGGAAGGCTTTAATTCCAGGGGCCTAGGAAAAATAAAAGTTCTCTTGCACTCACCGCGCCCTGCCTGAGCACTGTCAGGGACACTCAGCGTCACCGCTTTTTAAACTCAGGCTTAGCTGCGATCTACGGCTTTCCAATCAAATTTTATTTATTTATTTAATTTTTTTTTTTTTAAACCATGAACCCAACTCTTCCAGGAATTGAATTTAATGGCCCACAAAAGAGCTAATGCTTAGCAGAAATAAGTGGGGGTTCCTACTTCCCAGAAGTAAAGAGGCACAAAATGAAGACAGAAACCTAGTGAGCGGCTCAGGAGACCCACAGGCCACCAGAAAGGCCCACGGGCCACATGGGCCACATGGGCTGCGTTCATGTCCTGGCCCGTGGCGGCTTCCCCCCAGTCAGATGCTCACCGGAAAGAGAATGAACGGGTGAGGATGTGAAACCCCTGATTCCACTTAAACACTGGAGGGAAGGAGGATACAACTAAGAGAACTAGTTTTCCAAACCCAAACGTGGGACCTGGAGGGAAGGACAATCCTCCTGATATCTGCCTGCAAGGCCTCCTTTTTTCCCGCTGACTCCCCACTGTTTCAGGACTTCACGCAGGATGTCACCTCCTACAAGAAGCTCCCCCAGCTCCCTGGCCAGACTGCATCCTTGCACGGTTCACTGTGGGATGCTGATCCACTCACACGCCATCTTCCCTCCCCCCCCCGCCTCGGCACTCCTGGGGGCCACCTCAGTGCTGCCCGCAGGAGGGGCCCTGCCACCACCAAAGCCTCATCTCCAGTGTTAATGTGAAACCTGGTCTCTTGGAGGCTTTAGCGGCGAGGGATTCCACAGGGCAGGATTCTGAGAATGCTTCAGTGTGGCAGGAGGTATAAAGGACTGTGACTCACCCGGCTTTTGGAGGCAGCTGGGGACTAGCTGTTCTCCATTTCCATTCAAAACAAAACCAGGGAAAATGGGCTTAAATTGCAGCAAGGGAGATTTAGGTCAGATAGAAGAAAAGCCTGCAGGAGCCACCAGAACGGGGACTCTGGGAGCTGATGGAATTTCCTTCCCGGGAGACCTCTGGGAGCAGGCTTTAGTGCCAGGTCAATCCATCCCCAGGGCGCCGTGCAGGAGGAGGCCAAGGACGGCGGGCCCCGGGGGTCCTGGGCTCCTCCTCCGCTGCACATCACCCCGCAGCCCCCAGCACCTCCTCACTGAGAACAGGAGGACAAACGACATGTGAACACATGCGGAACAGCACCATTTCTTGGGGGCTGCCGGGAAGATGTAGTTTCTGTTACAGCCCACGGACAAGCCATGCTCTCTGCCTCATGACAAAAGCCGATTTCTCTCACTCCTTTGACTGCCAGGGCTGAAAACTCCCCCTCCCTCCCTAAATGATAGTTTTGTTTTCTGTCAATCTATCCACAACTGGGTAGGCATGGAAAATCCTGTCCTACTGACTTGAGGAGCTGGCCTGGCAGCAGGAGCATCCCCAGCCCCCTGGGAGCAGCACGGCAGGGTCTCAGACTGTTGCTGCCATGAGGGACAGGAAGTGCAAGCCCCAGGAACAGGGCCCTGAACACAGGTGGATGGATCCCCCTCTTTTTTGGGGTAAGCAAGTGGTGGATGTTGTCCCATTAGTCACCAGAAACCCTGGGTGATTCCAATGGGAGGCCAAGGTCAGAGGCACCACCAAGCCTGGAGGCAAATCTGTGACCCACCTGTAACAAACATATAGAACTTTCTAGATTTGGTTTCAGGAATACAGCAGTGCCTGCATCATTTCCTGCTCCTACACTCATCGGTCCCTCTCCTGCTTTGGATTCACCTTGCCTCCTTACATGTGTCCCTATAAGTTACCTTCTGTCCTTCCTGGAACTGGGTGAGGTGAGAATGGAATAGAAAGCCCCCTGCTTTTCTCTGGCAGGGCTCCCAGCTCAGGCCTCTGAGGAGAGAGGGTCAGAGACCCCTTCCCCACCCACAGGTGCTGGTCAGCGCCCCCCGTTCTGGGAATCCCACGATGGGGTCAGCGCCCCCTGTTCTGCTAAGAGCTGTCCAAGCCCTGAAAGAGGCTCGTGGGTTCACAGCATCTGTGTGCTGATTGGGACCGGGGTCAGAGGGGACTGGCAGGCGGGAGGAGGTGGCGTCACCGTGTCCAGGACACTGGCCGTGCCACCCTGGTCTGCTTCCCTCGGTCTGTGAGACTTGGCCCCTTGATAAACGACATGCTGAGGTCATCGATCAAAGGCAAGAGATGCCCTGGGAGTGGCATCTTTCCCCCTTTCTGGAAGCAAAGGAATTCAGAAAGGGGTCAGGGGATATGTTTTTGTCAGTGTGGGGGCCTGGCCAGTAGGACAGAACCAGCACCTCCCATGAGGAAATTCTGTTCAAAGGTGATGGAGAGTTCTGGTTCTTTCAGGCTATTTTAGGACACAGGAAGGTGATCCCTTTCTCCTGGCCTTTGTTTCTGCCAGTCTTGACCCCCCCACTGTCCACAGTAGGAGAGGTCACAAGGCTAAAGGGGCCTCCTCTTGAGCTGGTGACCACAGTTATCGAGAAATCTGCATGCCTGGGAACCACTGTGGCTTTCTCTACCACCCAGCCTGGCCCTGGAGGTTTGTGCAACATTCCAGATGTGTGACAATTACAGGGCTTAGCATCCAGGAACTCTACCCTGTTCCTTGAAGCTCCCAACTCAGAGGAGCTCTGGTAGTCTGAGAAGTGTCATTAAGACCTTTCATGACTCCAGGCCTTAGGAAAGCCCATTGTATGGGTGCTGATGATGTGCCTCTACCTAGAAGAAGCTAACCTCATCCTAAAGACCAACCCACATGGCCCGGGTTCACTCTATTCGGGCAAAAAGCTCCTTCCGCAGGATAGAGCTCTCCGTGGGAGTGTGGACAGAAGGCTGCAATGTCTTCCTGAAAAGGAAATTGCACCAGGCCTATGAGAAGAAGGGAAATTCAGATACAGTGTCCTGAAGACATGCCGTCCTGCTCCCCTTCTGAAGTGCCCTTGGTTTGGCCTTCACTGCCAAACCTAACCACACCATTAGCCAGGCAGCCGGCCCAGTGAGGCTGTGGTCTGACGCCTCTATGGAACACCTCCGAGGCCCCCTCCTTGGTGAGGAAGACAGGAGAGGGGAACAGAGGCTCTGGGACTCCCAGTTCAGCTGGGAGGGCATAGGTCACATGCCCAGACGCATGCCTGGAGGTCGAAGCTCCTAGTAGGGGAGAGGGAGAGCTCTCCCGTCAAACTGACCTGAATCCCGGCCCAGCGCTTTCTGATCTTGGCTCAGACCGTGGGCAAAACGTTCATTTCTCTGAACCCCAGCATGCTGCTCTGCACAGGGGTATTATAACAGCACCCGCACGCACATACGGCTCTTCGGAGGATTCAAGAACGCGCATGTCTGTCGTTCAGCATAGGCCTTGGCATCATCACTCAGTATTGTTACTCTGGGCACGAACTCCTGCCTGAGCCCAGACGAAGGGTGATGCCTTTGGTCAGGGGCGAGGCGGGAGGCGGCCGAGAGGCTCTAACTGCGGGCCGTGCTGACGCCGGAGGCGGGATGGAGCCACACAGCCGTGGCAGCCCCAGCCCTTGCCAAGCCTCCTTCTAAATGGATTATTGTTTATTGGCGGCTTATCCCATCTCTCAGGTTATGAATTATTTACCAGATACTGACTTCATAATTGTTAATGACATCTGCCCCAAGGACATGCTGACATACCTTTTGAAGCCACAGTGCTAATTGTGGGGAGTTCCAGAAGCCCCCATGTGGCCACATCCAGAGTGTCACTCCTAGGGACAGAGCCTGACTGGCCCTTGGGAATCAATTGTAAACCCAACCCCACATGACACGGATAAAGAGACTGAGATCCAAAGAGGGGCGAGGACAGGCTTCCAGGTCCCAGAGGCAGTCCTGGGTGGGTCAACCCCAGTGTCTCTGGTGGTCATTTCTCACCGTCTGGGTATAGGCTGCTGGGGCAGTTGTGGGCTGAGCATGAGATTAGGTCCTCTCTTCAGGAGGTCACAGGTACATGGGTGGGGAATGAAATGGGTCTGTGATGGGTGCTGAGAGATTCCCTCCCACCCCTGCGCCCGAAGGGAGTAGGAGGGGCTCCAGGACGCTTTGGAGAGCATTGTCCACAGAGAATCAGGATGTAACTCTGGGGCGGCTTGGGGTCCCTGTGGGCTAAGGAGGGCCACCTCCCTGGGAGCAGAAGTCCCCTGCTGACTAACTGCATTCAGCAATGAAGAGCTGCAGGATGACTGACATGGTGGGGGAGGGGGTTGGGGATGGGCACACCAATACCTTCCTTGAAAGTGCATTTGGTCCTGAAGAGAGTATGATGACTCAGTTGGACTCCTAGCCCCTGAGAATAACAATAATAGCAAATCTTTGCAGAGGACTATGTTTCTGGCACTATTCTAGGTGCTGTGTTACATTAACTCATTTAATCCTTACAACCACCGTATGACGTAGGTATTATTATAATCTCTATTTTTCAGATGAAGAAACTGAAGCAAAGAGAGGTTCAATAATATGCTAGAGGTTGCACAGCAGGTAAGGGGCATGACTGGGATTAGGACCAGGCAGTCTGGGTCTCCCATCTGTGCTCTTGACCATTATGCCACATTGCTTACTAGAAATGTTTCCCAAATAAATGAATGCAATGCTGTGAGACCCCTTTGGATATGGGGCACACCTTTCTAAATGTGGCTTGAATGTGAAATTGAGCTTATTGAGATCCTGGGTTCCAGCAGGATCCAGGGAGGGCTATTTCCTCCTGGACTGTGGAGTGTGGACTGTGCCTGGAACAGCAGGAAGGAGAGCTCTAGCCTGGGGTGTGTGGTATCCCCAGGGGACAGTGGCCTTGCAAGGACAAGGTCAGTGCACCGCCCTCACTCCTCTAAGGTGGGCGCCGTGAGCTGTGGCTGGCCCTTGAGCGCACAGGTGAGACAGGATGAATGCCCCCCACACATGCCCCTCACTCATCCTATAAACATTCGAGAGTGTTCTTTGTGCCAGGCTTTGGGGAGGGACCCAGCGACTGATACACAGCCCCTGCCCTCAGGGCACTGCCCGCTGTCTCCCAGGGCAGAAGAGAGAAGAGCCGGGTGCCAGGTGTGAGCGTCCCCTGATAGAAAGGGAGCAGAGGCGCTGAAGGACTCAGGAGCAAACAAACATAGCTACAGGCCACATGAGTCGGCTTTTTCTATCATCAGTTCCTTTTCAGGGCTTATTCTGTGCTTAGCTCGGCAGAGAGCTCGCCTGCCACCCCCCAGCCCAAGAGCTCACAATGGTTGGGGGATGAGCCTCCAGCACACTAGACCGCAAAAGGACCACACTTGACCCGAGAAGATGCGAATGGCTGCCAGGGAGAGGAGCAGCATCAGGAAATCCGAGGAGAAGATTCCCATGAGTGGGTGGGTGGCTGGGAGCTCTTTGCCAGGAGATGGGTGGGGATGGGCGAGGCTTTTCCGGGATATTCGGGCTTGCAGGATAAGTGCCAGAGGTGTGATGCACCCAGGCAGGGTCTCTTAGGAGCACAAGGGTCTGTCTGCATGGCGAACAGAGGCTGTGAGTGTGAAAACATTGAGGGGGCGTCACAGGAGGTGAGTTAGGCTAGCTGGTGCGGCGTCTGATTGACTTTATCTGATTCACAAAGTCGGGAGCGCGTACCCCCGCGCAAGACAGCAGAGCACTTTGAGAGCGTTTCAGAAAGCCTTGAACTGGTGCTAAATAAATAATCATACTGCTTATTCTGGGATGGAGAGGCAGGATGCCTCCTCTACGCGCTAATGGGAGGGCGAGGCTCTCTGCCTGGCTGGCTGAGGCTGCATCGCGCACATCGGTGAGCGCTGATCTAACAGACCCTGGACAGACCCTCTCTGTGTCCTGACTTTCATTTCCCACTTAGAGCACCTGCCTGCCTACCTGGAGAAGGGGGGCCGGGTTAATTGTTACCTCCTGTGCTGTTACTAGGTTACTTTGTAAAAGCAGAAATATGCTTTTAATGATTTTTTTTGTTGTTGTTGCTTTCTTATGAACCAGATGCTTTCATCTAAATGAGTTGCTACAAATCAAAAAAACAAAGAACAACAACAAAAAAACCCCAAAAAACCCAACCCGTGAGCGTTGCTAGGCTGTGTCTGCCGTACGCAGGCAACCCATCGCTCCGTGAGTGAGGGGTAAGCCCCCTACTCTTTCAGCACCCAGCTCACTTACAGGTCAGAGGGGCAGATGTACTGGCAGCTCTAATCAGCACGCCTCCGAGTGGCCTGGACGAGAGGACCCAGTGAGGCAGTGGAGTGGTCTCTGGCTGCTGATGGTGATTCTGTCGCCCGTTCAAGTTGGTGCTGGTGGACGACAGCATAGGTCTGCTGACCTCTTTAGGCCTCTTGGGTCACGGTGGGTGGGAGGAAGGACAGTTTTCTTTCTGGGTTACTTTTGGAGGACACTGAGGCCCAGAGGATGGTCACTCAGTGCTGGGCTTGACACATAATAGGTGCTCAACTATCATTTGTGGAAGACAGGCTGGTACATGATTGACATTTGCTCAGAGCTCTTTCGGTTTTGGTCTAAGGAGCAGCAGTTGACAGGGAGGCAGGAGGGACCTCTGGATTACGACCAGGACAAAGGACTCTAGTTCCCCTTCTGCTCTGACTGGCTGTGTGAGCTTGGGCAAGACACTGGCCTCCTCTGGGCCACAGCTTGCTGCTTGGTGTAGTAAGTGACAACAGTAATTCCTCTCTGTCTACCTCCTCGGGTCTCCCTCATGACCAAGTAGAGGGAACTGTGTGAAAACGCTTTGCAAATGAAAAGCACTAGGTCATGGGAGGAGGTAAAAGAAGTCCTATGACCTTAGCCTGGGATATTCTAATAAATTGGGGTTGAGGCAGTGGCTTCCCAGAGCATAGGCTGCCAGAGAGTCTCTGTTTTGGGGTCAGAGAATGCATTGGAAGCTTGGCTATGAGAGGGCTCTGTGAGCATGCAGCTATGTCTCCATTACCCAGGAGCATGGCTTTCGGAGGCTTAGCATGGCATTCAATGCCCACCATGAGCACGACTTAGTTACCTTTGTTGCTGCATTTCCCAACCCATAGGTCTCCCATAGTACCTAGGCGCTGAGCTCTCCTGTCTTTTTGTATCTTGAGACTTTTTGCACAAGCTCTTCCCATTGCCCGAACATTCCCTGAGTGTGCGCGCGTGCACACACACACACACACACACACACATACAAACTTTATTTCCAGTTTAAAGCCGCCTCTTCTTGGAAGCCTGTAGTTTTGATCAAATTAAGTTAGCGGCTGAGTACTCTCATCCCCTCAAATGGAATCTCCGGGTCAGGGATTTGGTCTCATATGGTCACTGTCGTATCCCCACTGCCTAGAATGATGCATGGCATAGTAGGGGCTCAAGAAATATTTGTTGAGTGAATGAATTGTTCTTCCATAGCACTTTGTATAAATTCCTATTGTTGCATTTATCACATCTTATTATAAGAATGTATTCACTCTCTGATCTCCCCACTGGGCTGCCAGCTCCCTGAGGACAGGGTTTTCGTCTGATCTCTCCGGACCCTGGCCCTAGAACAGTATGCAATGTGGCCGCCAGTAAGCGCTTGAAGGGATCCAGGAACAAATGCTGGAATGCCCTTCATTTTAGCACGAACAGGCTGTTACATCTGCACGGTCATGCTGCGTGTGCACATGAGAGGGAGGGTGCGAGAGAGAAAGCTAGAGAGAAAGAGAGAATTTATGATTGAAGACAAAAGCTTAAAAGTTCTTTTGAGTGACCTGTGAATACATGAGATGATCAAGAAGGGACAGAAACACAGTAGTTCAGGAGCATCCTTGCACGGTCACTGGACAGACGTACGCATGGTGCTTTCCCTGAGCAGGGCTCTGGTGGTGGGGCCATTACTAGCCTGCTTGGTATTTCTGTCCTAACAAGATTTCTGTGCACACTAAAATTGTGTGCAAATTAGCGTACCTCCCTCTGAGAACTCATAGTGCACAGCAGAGCTTGCAAGGTGCAGGCTGGGTCAGTCCCTACACCCCCTGGGCCAGGTGCCCTCCTGTAGGGCACAAAAACAACTGTTCCCAGCAGCTTCGGCCACTAGGGCACATTCAAGGTAAGGAAGGAGACAGGTCGCTTGGAAAATCAAACTTGGCCACAAAAATAAACTCTGAGGTTTGCAGATAAGCTATTTCTAGCCCAGGTGCCAAATGAGGTTTTGCAGCTAGAGTGAACCGCCGTGTGCACCCCACCCCAGCCCTGTTAACTAACGGGAACTGCACCACGTATTTGCTGTTTCCCGAACAACTTTGCTTCCAGAAAGGGGGAAAGATGCCACTTCCGGGGCATCTCTTGCCTTTGATCAATGACCTCAACATGTCGTTCATCAAGGGGCCGAGTCTCGCAGACCGAGGGGAGCAGACCAGGGAGGCATGGCCACTGTCCTGGACATGGTGACACCCCCACCCCCCCGCCAGTCTCCTCTCTGCCCTGGTCCCAATCAGCACACAGGCACTGCGAACCCACCGAGCCTTGTTCAGGGCCTTGGACAGCTCTTGACAGAATGGGGGGCACTGACCTCATCGTGGGATTCCCAGAACGGGGGCCGCTGACCCAGAACCTGTGGGTAGGGAAGGGGTCTCTGACCCTCTCTTCTCAGAGGCCTGAGCTGGGAGCCCTGCCAGAGAAAAGCAGGGGGCTTCTATTCCATTCTCACCTCACCCAGTTCCAGGAAGGACAGAAGGTAACTTACAGGGATGCATGTAAGGAGACGAGGTGAATCCAAAGCAGGAGAGGGACCGATGAGTGTAGGAGCAGGAAATGATGCAGGCACTGCTGCCTCCCTGAAACCAGATCTAGAAAGTTCCATGTGTATGTTACAGGTGGGTCACAGATTTGCCTCCAGGCTTGGCAATGCCTCTGACCGTGGTCTCCCACTGGAATCGCCCGGGGAGCCTCACAAAAATACTAACACCTGGGTCCCATCCCAAGAGATTTTGATCTAACTGATCTGGTGTATCTAGCCTGGATATCAGAATTTTTAAAAATGTCCCCAGGTGATTTGAATATGCAGCCAGAGCTGAGAGCCGCTGTTGTGACTCGGAAGAGGCAAACAAGAAGCTGATGTTACAACAGGATTCGATTTGAGCTACTATGACAAGGCTGGGGAGAAGAATATGTCTGTGCTGAAATCAGGGGCACTTCTCCCAAGGGGCCCAGCAATGGGATCACAGGGACAGGATAAACATTAATCACCACAAAATCCTGAATATGAGCACGTTGGTACGATCGATAGAAGAAGATCTTCTAACAGCCCGAAAGCATTCCGGGGGTGGGTGGGATATGGAATTGACAGCGTGACGACCAAAGTACCCAGGCTTTCGGATGGTGAGATCCAGGGGATAGATTAGATTTTAGAATATCTGAAAGAGTAAATAAATGATCTATCATCCAGGAATGTCATTTTGCTGAATCTCCATAACTTCCATGTCAATTCAAGGCTTAGAGTCCAGGAATTTGGTAACACCTGTGAGTTGGGAGCAGTGTTAAGGCTTTAAAGTACATTGACGCCTATCCTCACAAGAACAGTTAAATTAGAAGGTCTGGGGGTACAACCAGGTGTCTGTAGGTTTTAAAGCTCTCTAGGTGATTCCAGCGTTCACTGAGAGCTGACATCGCTGGCCCAGGAAGACCTGCCAGTGTTCTCCCGGGAACTAGGAAGGTCAGGGGTTGCCCTCAGCGAAAGCAGACGAGATGGGGACTCAGCAGCCCTACAGGGCTCACGCAGAGTTAGTGAAGAGTTGGGATGAGAGCCCAGTGGCTGTCTCCCAGTCCGGGGGCCTGTCCATCCACTGCCTATGAGGTCACTCTGTCCTGTGGCCCTGTGATCTCGGAACTAAGATCATCTAATCTCACGATGTGGAGACAAGAGGACAGTCCCTGTCTTTAAGGAGCTCATGGTCCAGGAAGGAAGGTGAGCAATGCAGCCCAGGGAGGGGCGAGTGGCAAGGTCCCCAAAGGCTACAGAGCATGAGGCGGCTTTGTGTTGGCCAAGCCGAGTCTGGGATGCAAATCAGACAGGTCGTGACTGATTTTCAGGACTCTGGAGAGGCAGTCGGGACCTTAGGACAGAATGAAGCCCTGGGGACAGGTGAAGCAGAGGGAGTAGAGGGACCGCTGAGAGAAAGGAAAGCAGAGGAAAATCTTCTAGCACCAACACCTTCACTTACAGAGAGGAGGACGAAGAGGGGCCACAAAGATGGAGTGACACGGCCCACCAAGCCAAGGGAGAGAGAGAGAGGCTCACGGTCTCCTTAAAGCAAGCAGGGAGGTCACTTGCTGACCCTCAGGTGGACAGGGCAGGCAGAAGTCTTGGTGATGATGGGAAAGGCGGGACTCTGCAGAAGGATCTGTGCGCGGGTGTTGGCATGGTTCTACGGCCTCCTCAGCGGGCTGAGGGCCCAGATGCCCAGTGGAGGTGGGGGCTGCCAAGGTTCCCAGGGTGGGGCCGGGAGAGGAAGCAAGGACGAAGGACAAGCAGGCAACAGAGTGGATGTGTTGGGGAAGGGAGCACTGAGAAGTCTGCCCACAGGTCTGTCTTTGGGTGGGAGCCATGGAAGCCAAAGAGATGGATGAGAAAGAGAAGGAGGGAACGGAGCAAGGCTGCCGAGAGTGAGGGAGCACGGGGGCGGGGGGAGTGCAGGTCGGCAAGGGCACCTTCGGAATGGCTTCGCCAGTGAAGCTGCCGAGAGTGCGGAAGTCCAGGGCACGGCACGGTTGTGTTATTATTTGCAGCGTTCTCTAATGGAAGGGTTCCAAGTCCCATTAGCTCTGGAGGCATCTGCAATGTCCTCTCAGGATGCAGGGCATGCAGGGGGACAAGGGGCCTGGGTGGGCAGTGCTGGGTCAGGGATGCCTCCACTAGGCATCAGGGGGAGGCTGCAAAGGGGCACTCCTCAGCACTGTGTTTGCCTTTCACCACCTCCAAAGTCTAGGTGTCTATTACTGTCATTCTTGGCTCAGCCTTGGGTTCTGCACAAACCAGGTCCTCAGCTCTACCTCCCCTGAGCTCCACCCCTGCCAGGCTCCCACACTGCAGTGCAGGGATCAGATTTCACTCCTGCTAACTGGTCCTGGCACCACACTCTCGGTCACTGACAAGCCCAGCACAGCCTTCCCTGCTTTGCATCTGAGCAGGCCCCACTTTGCAGCAGGATGCACACAGCCCAGTGATCTGGCCCAGTTTCCATAGGAAAGTGATAGCTTCTTCCACTGGTCACCAGGGGACAGACTGGGCTGTGGAGACTTCCTATCTTCTTGGGAATCAATGGAGTCCTTCACATGAGGGAAAAGGGAAAACACGAACTGGCAGCAGGCCACGTGCTACGGTGTTCCCAGGAATAGTTGCAACTATGTGTTTGGGGAGGTGCTCCCTGAGAGCCCCAGCAGGTGCTGTGCGGGCGTGGTGAAGGGGATATGGAGATGAATCAGATGGGATTCCCATCCCCCAGGAACTGGCCAGGTGGTAGGGAAGACTGACGTGAGTTCGCAGCGGGGACACCAGTCCAGGGGTAGATGTATCAGGTATCCTATCAAGGTCCCTCCCTATCCTAAAATATACGCTTCTTGAAGCCTGGGATAAATAAGAGCCATGTGCCACCCTGTGTCAGAAGATCCCAAGATAAAGGCCGTCAAACCCATTCCCCTGGGTCTCTAGATGTCCTTCACCCCCGCCACACTCATAGCATCTAAGACTGGAGGGCTTCTCCTTGGAAAGTTGATTTCTGTGAAGAGCATGCCTTAGGCTCAGACACTCACTTCCACATCTGCCCCCTCTAGGAGCTGGGAATGCCACCATCATGAAATCCAAAAGGCCACTGTCACCAGATCTGTCTAGTTTTCCAATTCTCTTCCTCTCGCCCGACAGTCACAGAAGCAAACGTTACCCAGGGCCTGGGACGACTAACCAGGACGGCTGTCCCGCGGCTCAGTGGTGCTGTTAGATGCGTGCCAACAGCCCACCAGCTCCCAAGGCTGGAAACCCAACTGCCCCCACTGGCTGTCGCCATTGCGCTGCTCGGTGGCGGCAGGCTGGATGCCCAGTGAACATTTCTTCCACTTGGGCAGCTGATCCAGGCCCAGCCTGGAGCCTCCTCCTACTTCTTGCTGACAATCATGGCTACCTGCAATTTGGAATCCTAGAGCTGCAGAATCCTGGGGAGCATCCATCTCCAGGCTCCCCTGCTTCTGCAGGCACAGTCCAGGTCTGCTGGGTGGGTGTTCAAGCAATCTTACCAATTCTTTTCAAGTAGGCCACGTTCCCCCCCAACTCTCCTGGCTACCTGGTCTTTATAATCTAGGTTTGAAAATCCTGAACCAAAATTTGAGGCCAGACCTCTATACATTTAATCCAAGGAAATAATCAAATCACTATGCAAAGATATATATGCAAAAATGTTTGTTGTGTTATTATTTGCAGGAATGAAATTTAAAAATATGCTAATGTCCACCATTAGGGCACTGGGTAAGTAAATTGTGTAGATTATTATATCCAGATGTTATGGAGAGTTTAAAAATGCTATAGATTTGCACTTACTGATATAAAAAATGTACATGTGACATATCATGAAGTCAAAAGAGTGCATTGCTAAGCCATACATACAGTGTGATCCTGTGTGTGTGCGTGTGTGCGTGTGTGCCTGTATGCATGTACGCTTTACGTATGTGCATAGAAAGAAAGTCTGGAAAGGGACAGTAAATGGATGATTGTAAGTAATTTCTATAATTTTAGGTACTATCTTTTAAAATATTTACAATGAACAAATAGCCTTTTACTGATACTGAATACTACTACTTTGATAACAAGAAAAGTTAAATTACCAAGGAAGCATTACAGTTTTTGAGGCATTTAAAGGTCACCCTGCTGCTGGCTGCCCCCAGGTCCCCCCTCCTGGGGAGCCAGAAGAGCTACCACAATGCTCATAGATTGATTCCAGGAAGATTGGGGCCTGGTGGCTTTGCTAGGTTCTAATCCCACATCTGTGTAAAAATCTCTCTAACCAAAAGGCAGAGAGGACCAGCTATGTACTTCCTCACTGCCCCTGGAAAATCAGTGTTAGAGAAGATAGCTGTCAGTGCCCAGGTCGGACGCTTTTCTTATATGCAGGAGAGCTGAGCAGGGACGTACCTTTTGATGTCCGTCTCTGGCGAGCTCAGGATTTGTCCCCAGGATGCAAAAACCTCGATGGCCACCAACACTTAGCACAGTGTGAGCATCACCAGGAGGCCAGACCGTCTAGAAAGAGAAGGAAAAGGTTGGGGGTGGGGTGGGAAAAGGTATCATTTTCTGCAGAAAATCTCTTTGGAATTCCAGTATCTTAGACAGTCCCCACCCTAAGGGGACAATTGTCCCTGTGTTGAATTTCTGAGTGTGGACCCTCTCAAACGGGGTGTCCCCAAACACTGCCATGGGCACTCTCAGGCAAGGGGGGCCAAGCGGGCTGCAGAGAACCCCAAGGGACAGACCCTAGATGTCCCTCCCCTGCCCGCCAAACACACAAAGCCCTAATCCCCACAGCACAGCCACTAGCAGTGGATAAGGGAGAATAATGGCATTGCCTTCCATCTGATTCAAACCAAGAGACTCCAAAAACAGGGAAAAATACGAAATTTAGGTCTTAAATGCTGAAAAGAGAATAGGACACAAACTCTAGAATTACAAAAACAAATCATTACTTCTTTTAGATAATGGGCAAGAAGACCTTGAGGAGGCAAGGATGGGTTCCCTGGAGAGAATTCATTTTTTTAAAAAAAATATAGATTTAATACCTAGTATAAAGAGCCTATCTGTTATGGTGAGGCAGGGCTATTCCCAGTTCCCTCTTTCAAATGTAATATATGTGAAAGCCTTCTTCACGACAAGGAATGGCAAAAATGCACGGCTGTCATTACCTGGGAATCAATATATTTTTCTAAACTGAATATATCATTATCAATTGATTTTCCTGTTTCCTCTTAGCACTCCAGAGTCCTGGATAGCAGGGGAAAGCTTTAATGTGATATGAGGGATTTGGACAGGTAAATAAGTTATTGTAAACTAATTCCACCTTGCGACAAGCTTCTCTCCTGTTGGAGACAGGACCCGCAACGGGTCTTTCTCAGAGCCTCTTTCAACCCAAGCTTTTCCAGCTACCACCGACAGAGACACATGCGAGCCATATCAAATAGCCATTTTCAAGCTGAAGGTGGCAAAAATATTATTTTTCCCAAGGAGAGAGTGTTCCCTTTACGATTAAGAAATAACCTCTGTGGGGAAGCGAAGTAAGCCAAGGTCACCATTTAATTTTGACACAGAGCCAAAGTCGTGAGTACATTTCCTCTACGAAGCTGATGTGAAGTATGCGGATAAATGGATCGCTTTGGCCACAAAGTATCGACAGTACTGGTGATAATAAACGATCGATGTATTTCTGGGAAAGACCCTTGGCAGATATGTGTTGGTGAAGAGAGAGGTCTGGGAGACAGTGGTCAGATTGTTTTTAGATCCTTGAGAATTTTATTCATTCATTTACTCATTTATTCATTCCGTAAATATTTGTTGAGCGTCTGCTGTGTGTCAGGCAATGTTCTAGGCACTGGGGATACATAAGTGAACCAAACAGAAAGAAAAAAAGAATTCCTGCCCTAAGGGAGCTCATCTTCTAGTGGAGGGAAACATAGAATAAACAATAAGCTTAAGAAATAAGTACAAATTATACAGTATATTAAAAGGTAGGCAGTGCTATGTCTTAGAGAAGACAGAGCAGAAGATGAGTGTCAGGGAACTGAGCTCATGTGAAGGGGATGAGGGAGTGGGCCATGCGGGAGTCTGGGGTTGAGCGTTCAGCAGTGAGAAGAGCCAGTGCAAATGTCCTGGGGGGTGCAGGGAGCATACCTGTCATGTTCCTGGGCCAGCAAGGAGCCCACTGTGGCTGGAGAGTCTAGTAGGGACAGGGAGGGTCTAGTAGGACATTCAGCTAGAGAGGTGAGTAGATCGCGTAGGGCCTTGCAGGCCACTGTAAAGGCTACTAACTGAGAGCCCCAGATCCTGGCACCCGGCTTTAGATGGAGCTCTCATTCTCTTGAGACAGACCTCCCAGGTCTGTCAGCTCAATCTGCTTGCCATCCCTTCTGCCCAGATGGCTCAGCACTCTAGGCTGTGCGAGATGAACAGGGCACAGGCCAGGCTGGGGCTTGGAGGGGCAGTGGAAGGAGGTGAGCCCCCAGGGCTGCCCAGCTTGTTCTGATGACAATGGTCTTGTCTTTCCTCCACTGTGGTCCCCAGAGGCCACTTCTAGAAGAGGTAACTGAACCAAAGTCCTGAACAAAAATATACTGCATGTGAGGCTGAGCTCTTTGGGACTTTTCCCTAACGTGCTTATGGAGAGATCCTGACATGAGCTGACGCATTAGACATTACAGGTTGTGCTAGGTGTCTTGCCCAGGTCTGCCTTCCATGCTGTGTGTCCCCAGGGGGCTCACTGATCTGCACGGAGGGCATCACTGGAGCTTGCAGACCCTGAGACTCCTGGTCAGGTGCAGCCAGTGCAGACACCAGCGGGAGACTGGGGACTGGCGTGGGATTGGGTGTTTACTCCCCTACTTGCCTCCCTCCTTACAGTGGCTTCCACTGCAGGCCACGGGTACGGCTGGTGTGTGGTAGGCCTCACAGAGCGTCCTCTCTGCGCCCCGGCTTCCAGCTGGAAACGGCCCCACCCCGTTGTGGGCTGGGGACGGCCCTGGCGTGGTCTCTGCAGCCCGCGCTACATCTTATGAACAGCCCTGTCTGACTCTCTTCCAACCACACATTTCGACCTGCCGATTTCCTGTTAAGACCCTAGAGGGTACAGTCTTGGGGGCAGTGCAGAGCAGGGCTTGGGAATCCGGGATCAGGCGGAATCCTAACACTGCCCCTAGTTTTGTGACACGGGTTAAGGTATTTAATGTCTATGAACCTTCCTTTCTCACTCTTGGAACTAGAGAAACGGATGCATAATTAGCAGCAGCAGGATCACTGTCTCAGCATTTACGCCACCTACTCTACCGCCCAGGGCAAGGAGCACCTCCTGGCTGACATCTTTGCCCACCCCAACCAGAAACTCCTCCCTCGAGGGGTTTTTAGCTGTTCTCAGCTCCTATTTGGCATCAGTTGATGTCTCAGGGATTTCACTTATTTCCTTTTGCACTTCTATCCACCCAACCTCTACTCCTTGCAGTCAAATCCCAGGCATCCAAAGAACAGACATTATCTTAATATTTGAATCTCTGGTCCACAGCACCCATCAAGAATGAACCCAGGAAAGGACAGGGAGACAGCTATGGTCTTCCATCTCCAGGTGAGGGGAAGGCGCTGTAGGCAGGCTTGACTTTGACATTTGTGGTCAAACTGACCCTTTCTCTTCCACTCATTTCATCACCAAAGGGCAGCTTCCAGGGTCAAGGAAAATAAAATTAAAAAGCCAAGGGATGAGGGGCTTTTCACATTCATTTAAAAAACACAGTGGGTAGTTAGTCAATGCGTGTGAAAGGGGTCTTACATTGTCCCCGCCTTGTCAAGGCACTTAAGACATGCTAATTGAGTTTGGCAGAGCATAAAAGGCCAATATGAAATTCCCTCCAATGGGGTCTTTGGGTTAAATAACTGCTGAATGATGGGAGATCTTTAAAATTAAACCTAAAGAAATGTTTGAGACCATTCTCACTCTAAATCTATAAATAAAGATGGCTCCTGACATGCACCAAATTGATAGCCAAGAGAATTACAAATAAGGGCCCCAGGATTTTTTTTTTTTTTACTTCCCTATATAAGATACCAATTTTTGGAGAGAAACTGCCCTTAAGAGAGGATAAACCAATTAGGGAGGCTCCCATTTGATGTAGGATCAGAGACTAGCCCTGCCCGGGTCTTGACCAGGCTACCCAATTATTGCTCCAGCAACCAGGCAGCTCACCAGCCCTCACCCAACTGGGAAGCAAGGATTCTTTCTTCCTCGGAAGGAAAAAGCAAAGCAACTAGAGGTTGCAAACTGTGGAAGAAAACCAACTCCCACACCCACACCCAATTTCCTGTCAGCCCAGACTCAGGACCCTGTGCGCCAGCCAACCCCCCCCCCCCCAGTTCCAAGAGTGAGAAAGGAAGGTTCATAGACATTAAATACCTTAACCCGTGTCACAAAGCAGGGGCTTTTGGGCCTGCTCTGAATGTATCCTGCAAGGGGAACTCTCATTCACATTAAGAAGAAGGAAAAAACAACCCATCCATTAATAACATCAACCACGGGTTCACCAAAGCCCTCAGGCATCTTGCCAACCCCAAAATAAACACTCTCAAAAGGTTTATCCATCAGGTTGGTGACAGTTCACGGGCTGAGGGGTCCAGAAGGCACTGCTTTTAAAGAAGAGAATGGACGCACAGAGATGGAGTGCCTTGTGAGGACCCACCCAACACAAGGCAGAGGTTTCCTCTTTCCATTAAGGAGCCAGAACCGGCCACTGATGAGATCCATTACTTATTCTCAAAGCTAAGGATGCACCGGCTGGCCAGTTTTCATGCAGGCATGGGTTCTTCAGAGAAAGAGAGGATCTTCAGGGGCCAGGACTCCTGACTGAGATGGAATAACGAAATTTTCATAATGCTTGAAGTTTACAAAGCCTCGCTCATGTGCATTTCCTGATTTACCTTTGCTCAGAAGTTTGTATGAGTGGATTACTATTATTATTCCTATTTTATAGATGGAAAATAAGAACAGCCCAAAGTTACATGGCAGATACATAAGCAAGGGACTCAGAATTGGAACTCTAGATTTGCACTTTGCATCCCATGCTTTGTTCCAAATTCTTCAGCTGCCATGACCCTGGAGCCCTGATGGATGATAAGATTAGAGTTGTCCTGGGTTCACTCTGCAGTCCCCACCCCTGGGCTGGATAAAAATACAGGTGTCAGTGGATATCCTCGTTCCAGTCTGGTCCCGGTGAGCCCAAACCAACCCTAAGACCCGACTGGCCACTGCCTCCCTCCCCCTCTCCCGCTTCTCCGCAGCCCTGGTGGTGGTCAGGTTCCCAAGTGACCCCCTCCCCTCCCACACCAGAGAAGCCACACTGGACCCCACGCCTACCATGAAACCTCTGTCAGCCTTAAGGTGGCGCACTGGATTCTTCATTATTATTACCTCGGGGTTTCTCAAACTTTTTTTGTTATCACTCCCCCCAGCAAGAGAAAAATTCCATTCCATTCCATTTAAATTCTTTCTAACAAGTGACATTCAATTCTGAAGGGGTAAGACTTTGTCGGGGAGGGTGGCGCTGCTGAGGGGCATAAGCCATTGTGGCATCATGAGTTTTTGTGCCCTCCTTCACTCCTGGAATCGATTTACGACCCTCACCCTCGGCCCTGGCCCCTTGCATGTATTCACTGACTTTCTCCAGACCCGCTGCTTCTGGACCATTTCCTCAGGGCCTAGCACTGCCACCTCCTCTACCTTAAAAACCCCAGTTCCTCCTTCTCTCTCTTGCTCCCCGCCCCCAGCACTGTCCTTAATGGTGTGCAGTCACCTGTCCTCTACGATCTCCACTACCGCGGCCGGGGCCGGGCCTCCCCACCTCTCACCGGGATCACAGCAACAGCCCCCAAGGGACCCTGCTGTCGCCACGGGGATTGTGCTCCATCTCAGAATAGTCATGGCATTCCTGCCCTAAATCCCTCCATGGCAGGGGCCCCGGGGAACCCAGGCAAATCCGGACTCTTTCCATGCCCTGAGCTGTCCAGCCTCCACTGCCTGGGCTACCCACCCCGCGGACACCCCCAGCTCTCCTACTGTGACCACACACCTGCTTGCCTCCCTGAATCTCCTCCCACCTACCTTCACTCTTAAGGAAAACTGCTGGAAAATATCAAGTGCATGCATGTCATCCAAAGAAGTTTCTTGATGGCCCACCTCCAGTTGCCTCTTGGCTGGTCTGGGCAAGGAGAATGGGCAGAGGAGGAAAATGGGGTGCCCACACACAGACTGATCAGTTCCTAAATTATGCCATCATAGTGCTCTGCCAGACACAAGGACTAAAACAGTTCAGAAAAAAAAAAAAATCAACCCCCTCCCCTACAAACCCAGCCCCCGTTGTCTTGTTACACAGCAGACCCCTCAGCAATTGCATTAACCAGGACTCGCCTAACTGGGCCCCACCACTCAGCGCCAGTACACATACCCTCCTCCACCCCCAGGTAATACACATGTGCTTATCCCTGGAGCCGGAGCTGACAGGACCTTTGCATTTTCTGAAGACCACAAGATGAGGAGAGAGGTGGAGGTGCCAGGGGACCCCCCAGCCTGACTCGCCTGTGGTAGCATTTAAGATGTTGGCAGAGTGTGTAGCCCCTGGCACGTAGTAGATGCTCAGTAAGGCTCTGTTGAAGGAAGGAAAATGCCTACCAGACTCAACTCATTTTCTACAATTTTGCTTCACACATCTGGAAGTTCACACCATGGTTTCATGACTGGAATACAAACCAGCTAAAAAAAAAAAAAAAATCAGACATTGCTTCCAGATTTCGCTCTTACGAACAGGCTTGCATCCTCCCTTTAAATTGCAATAATTCTTTCCCAGATGTTGCTTCTCCTTCAGACCCATAAATTTAAGCTTTTCATGATGACGCTTCACATTTGCCTGGTGCTGTGGGCTCTTTGGAGAGCTTGTGCATCTTCTCTCCTTCATTAGACCACCACACGGAGCCCAGGAGAGGCGGACAGGCGCCAGCATCTCTAATTCACTGACAGGGAGGCCAGCTGCCGATACCGCCAAGCTGGATTGCAGTGTGAATGGGTTCCCCTCTCCTTCCTGCTGCTGCGAGACCTGCACTACCCTCTTTTCCAGCACCCCCCCAGGTCTCCGTGTGGGGTGGGGCATCCACAGAGGCTCCCCCCGCCCCGGCCATGTTGGCCTCAGTGGCGCTGCCCACTTCAAACTCTGACTCAAATGTGACAAGTCTCTTCCCTTGGTTCTCCCTGACATTCCTGAGAGGCCGTACCATTTCAGGAAGACCTGTCTAGAATCTTGGAGGAAAACAGAACGGTAGGCCCACTGGTGGGTGACAGCCGTGGACAGAGGAAGTCGTCTGTGGCCAGACAGGCTGGTTTCCCGGCTGTCTCCAGGAGGGTCTCCGGTCCTGGGCAGGCTCGTCCCAGCTCCAGGGGGCGGCCCCATCTTAGCATCAACCACAGAGGAACGCACACTCAGGAAGAGCCCACCTCCAGTCTGGACCACACAGGCAGAGCCCAGGAGAGGGGGGCCTCCCTTTCTTTCCACCTTCCCTGTTCCTGTTTCTTGTGAGGCCTGTCTCCTTCCTGGGGATTGGCCCTGAGGCTGTTTGTTTAGTTCTTTGGGGTGGGGGGGAGCCTTTGACCTGTACCCTAAGCCCTCAAGTAGCTAACCACATCAGAAAACACCTGAGTCCTCCATCTGGGCCACAGCCGTCCACGTCAGGGGGCAGGAGACAGTTGTGAGGACAGAAGACACAGCCACCAAACCTGTTCACTGGATCTGGTACCTGCTAGTGCACAGGGGTCCCACAGCATCCCCTGCCCCCTAGACACCCCCCCACCCACAGCTTTAGAGAGAAGTGATGGGCAAAAGTGACTTCACAGAGTAAAACACGTTGAGCTTTTAGACTCAGTGTGTTTCTGGTCTGCTCAGGGAGACACAGAGAGATCTGACAAGCCCTTCTCCCACCTCGGAATCCCCGTGGCCTGCGTGGCACGGTCAGAGCTGCCTTTTGGATTGACATCCTAGTCCCTGTCGCAGCGGTTCAGTGGCTGGCTCGGCCTGTGTGTGGTCGAGAGCCTGTGGGAAGGGCACTCAGTAGAGCCCGTGGCACCGAGAATGGGCGGCTATAACCATGATATAGCCATGCTAACTGAAGCACACGAGAGGGGCCCCTAAGATACCTGTAGTGCCACGGGGAGGGCTGGGACTCACACGACGTGGGGCTTTCTCTCCCGGCACCTCTCCACAGAAGCGAGCGCGCAGGGACACGTGCGTGGACGGGGACCTCCCCGGGAGGCAGTGGAAGCAGTGGGCTGACCATGGGCACAGAAGCCCTGGATCCAGCTGACACTGGTCAGCTGCCATGCCCCGCCCCCTCCAGCTATGTGTCTGAACGTCCTCTGAGAGGGCAGCTTCGGCCTCTCCCCCTCCCCCACCTCGCCTCCCCCCTGCCAGCTGTTGGTCAACCAAACTCCAGGCCTGGTGCCACGAAGGCTCCCATTCCCTCGCTCCACCTGGGTTCTGAACCCAAGCCTACAGGGCCAGAGTCTGAAAACCACTGCTTCCTCACCCAGTAAAAAGCTGTTTTATTTGAGTAGATTTGAGGCTGTTTCTATACTCTCAGAGGAAAAAAAAATTGTGAAAGAAAAGCCTTTGGAGATTACAGTACTTTTTACCCAGATATGATGAGTTATCCATTTAAAAATAAACCACAGACAGGCATGTTTCTCCGTACCCAGGCAGAAAGCAGTCATTACCAGGAATTTCTCTAAGTTCTCTGCTTTTCTTGGCCAATATAGAAACATCCTAGGAACTGAAAATAGAATTAGGAGCTAATTCTGTTTTCCTGATCTCTACCAACGTGTGCAGGCAAGTGGCTTGATCACGCCATGGCTTCACGTTCCATCCGAAATAATAATAATAATAATAATAATAATAATAATAATAATAATAATGATAATAATAATAAAACATGGAGCCATGGCTCACCAGCTTCACGGCACTGCTGCGATCTAAACCAGCTACCGAGGAGCCGGGCCAGAGCCCAGAGCAGTCGATACAAGTGCACAGAATCACTGAGCTGCGGCCTGGCATGGCTTGATGTCCAGATACAGGCAAGAAAGCAAAGGCAAGTGCGGGTCAGTGACAAGCTCAAGGTCACACAGCTGATCAGCAGGAGAGGGAGGAGTAGTGCTGGCTTCCTAACTCCCCCGCTGATCTCTTTCTCCCCCTCCTCTGTCTGTGGTTTAACTGGACCTGAAGATTCCAGGAAAGTCCCCTAGAAAGGTTAAACAACTTATCAAACCCAGTCTTCATTCCTTCAGAAAGCCCCCCGTCTTCCTCTCTCCTCTCCAGCGAGCAGTAAATCAAATATTCCTTGCTGCATTACTTTTCAAGCTCGATGTTTCTAAATCCAAAGACATCTATAAATAATACATACTCATTTATATGTACATTTAAAAGATTAAAAAAAAAGCCATAACAAAGATACCTGTAGATTCTTCTGAATACTAATGGCCTATTTAAGACACAGTGGGAGCAAACGGCTACAGAGCTCAGGTAACCACAGACACGAACCTCCTTCCATTCCATCTCAGGCTGCACCCCGGAGCGGGGAGCCTCCATTCGGAGCACTCCATTCACTGCTTCTCTCCCACGGTCACATTTAGCCATCTGCTTCTTCTTTTATATGTGGGACTGTGTATTTTTTTCCCTCTTCAGTTTTATATGAAACATTTAGCAATGAAGTAGCAAATAAAAATACTACATATCATCTAGAATTCATATAAAATCGTAGTTGGCTTGAACGCATCTAAAGGTTGATAAAAAGAAACACATAGATGCTTCTTAAAGGCTTATTTATATTTTATTACACATTACACACATCACACTCCATTGAGAAAATTTAGAAGTTGATGTGGTTCACTCTGTCACATGCTGGCATGGCGAAGATTAGAGAACATTCTTCATTTGGAACACAATGCACTTGCATGCCGTTACCCCAGCCAATGAAAATGGCGCAAATAATCCAGCAGCACTCAGTCTTTGGAAGGAAGGGTTTCTGTACTCCCCCCGCCCCCCTGCCCGGAGTGTGCACTCTCGGCCTCGTGGAGCTACCCCACCCTCCACCCTGCTGATCCTCACTCCAAAGCGAGGATGTGGCTGGAGAACCACCGCCTCTCAGACAGACGCTCAGGTCAGCTAGAAGCCGGCAGAGCTGGCATCCACCCCGTCACACACCCACATGCAGAAATACAGGATGTCACAAGGCTGCGGATGCTAAGGGCTAAGTTAACAAGACTCCTGGGACTGAAGGTAGTCGGAGGAGGGAGGGCTCCAGGCTGCCGGAAGGCTCTGTGTCAGGGCGACCTCTAGGTCCTGGAGGATGAGAGAAACTGCAGGGTCAGCCTGGAGACCAGAAGGTTGACGGGTGCTTTGGGGATATCAAGGCCCCCACACCTCCATCCTGCCCTCCCACAGAGAGAGGCAGGAGATGGAAAGTGTCAGTGGGTGACCCCCAGGCTGGGGAAGGGGCCTCTGTTACTACCGGTAAGGGGGGGGCTCACTTCTGCACCTCAAAACTGCCGGGGACTGCATCCTCAGCACCGGTTCTGTTGCTTGGTCTCTGGGAACCCCCCCTTCTGCATAACAGGGAGACACACACCACTTGCCACAGTAGGAGACCTTGAGTTTGCTCATCCCTACAGCACATGCCATGTCAAATGTGTTTGTAGCAGGATCATTGGCTATCTGTCGGCCGTGCAGCAACCATGTACGAAAAATAACATTGAGGAGCAAATTAAGTGATCTGTCTGCGAGCAGCCTTTTAGATGAGGAAGGGCTGCTGTTGACAAATCTAAGAAAATTATACATAAATTATCTAAAAGCACATGGACACATGTTCAGAATGAGAACCTTGATTATGGGCATTTTAAATACAACCCGGATTAAATCATCTTGTCTCCCTTGAATGGAGGAATAATAATTAAGAGAAGAGGTGGGAGAAATCAATTATACCCATCACCTTCCTGACCCCCCCAAAAAAGTCAAGAATTTTCACTTTTCAGGATGGGGATGCCTTAACACACCGAGACATCTGGGGTGTTGCCAAGATCCCTACAAAATGGGTTATAGGACAGAGGGATCCAGAGAAGCCCCTGGGGGCCCTTAAAATGGGAAGAGGAAAGTAGGGAGATCAGGGGCACCTCTCCCTGTGCAGCAGGACCGGGACAAGGATTTGAGGCAACTGGTTTATTTGGGAAGTGATTTCAGAAAGCTAGGCTAGTGGGAAGTCACACAGGTAAGTGAAGAAAGCCAACATAGATTGCCCTAAATGAGCAGGACACCACTGTGGGCACCTAGACCAATCTCACTGGGGACCTCTGGGGGACAGAGGGGGCATGTCTCAGAGGCATCCCTCACATCCTGGGGTGCGAGGCAGCTGGAGCATCTTCCACCAACTCCCCTTTCTCCTAGGCTTAGAGCTCCTGCCAGAGAATGAGCCCTCCTGGCATTTCAGATCTGCCCCAAGGGGTCAGCAGAGGCTCTGGGGGTGCAGGGTTGGGGAGGATCCTGGGACAATGAAGTTCCAGCATGTGCAAACACACTATGTTGGAAACTTATAACCTCTGATTGCTTGGATGGAATTCAATTTGCCACTTTCAAAAGTCTAACAAAAACAGACTCCTCCCCCCCATGTAATCACTGCATAATATTATAATCATTTTGCGTGGAAATTGCATTATTTCCCTGATGGAAGCATAGGCTTTGCACCTCTCAGGGCTTCACCCGCTACATTACTTTTCAAAGTATGAAGTAGCAGGTTCCAATTATCTGAAAAAAAATTTAAAACAGTAACAGTACAATACATAGTATGATCCAGATGGAAAGAATACACATTTTCCAGGACAGGCATCTTGATTGGTGGCTGTAACCGTTAAACACATTTCAGGTAATATAGTGATAATGGACATTAATAGTAGCAATAGTGCTGAAGTGCTGGAATATAATCATTTCTGATTATATTACTATTTCCTTTTGTGGAACACAGTGCATATTTCCAAATGACTCTATGCTCATTAAAAGACACAAAAGCCCAGCGGCGGGTTGGCAGAAAGGTGGCCGGAAGGGGCTTGCAGTTCCTGGTGCTTGGAATGTGGGGAATGATGGGGGCCAGAGTTCTTGGCGGGCCCAGCAGCCTCAGCACCATCCTCTGTGATCTGGCCCCATCGGAGACCTCTGCCTGTATTTGCAGACATCAGCTGCTGAACAGCCAGCAAGGAATGCCCGTATATACAATGCAGTAAGCTGATAGGTTTTAAAGGAGAATTTGGTAAATTAAAAAATGCTTGTTTATGCCCAAATACATGACCATCTTTCCCTTCATCTCCCATTATGCCTCAGAAAAAGGAGGCTGCCTTATCTTCAATATGCTTCAATATGTTGATTTATTAATTCTTTATCAAGAAAAGGACATCTCTCAGTGCACTCTCTCGCCTAATTTAGCAAAAACAGATGCAGTAATTATTCTTGGGATTATGACTTCATAATTTTAGCTTTTGGATGTTGTTGTAAAGAAGACTGAAAGGTCACTTTAAAAAGACACCCGACAATGGGTAATTGCTGCAAGAGATGGTGAACATTCACCTGTGAGGCAAATGGAAACAATGCAACAATGTCACAACTCATAGGAATTGGGACTGGTGGCTTGGGACAAAATTGTAAAGGAAGGTGTAATCCCCACATTCAGAAAGTGGCTTCTTCTGAAAATTTGGATGGAAGTAAGAATCATGAGCTCGGGAAAACTGTCAGAGGACTCAAAAAAGGGGCGCCTGGCTGGCTCAGTCCATAGGGCACGTGACTCTTGATCTCAGGGTCCTGAGTTCAAGCCCCATGTTGGGCATGGGGCCTACTTAACAAACAAACACAAAAACAAAGCCACTCTAGTGATAAAAAGTACACTGGGAAGAGAACACTCGCTGGAGTTGAAACTGCATGCGACAGGCTTGAATGATGACTTGTGAAATCTATCAGTGGAAAAGGTAGTATTTTAAAGTTAGCCTGGGGCGCCTGGGTGGCTCAGTAGTTAAGCGTCTGCCTTCAGCTCAGGTCATGGTCCCGGGGTCCTGGGATCGAGCCCCGCATCGGGTTCCCTGCTCGGCGGGAAGCCTGCTTTTCCTTCTCCCACTCTCCCTGCTTGTGTTCCCTCTCTTGCTGTGTCTCTGTCAAATAAATAAAATCTTAAAAAAAAAAAGTTAGCTTGTTATAGATTCTGTCATTTTAAAAATGTGTAACTAAAGCAATTAATTATGTATTTTAAGTAAATGGTAAGTTATCTATACTATAACAATATACTCTACGTCTGTGTATCATCCTATAGATGTGGATATCTATATTCCAAAAAATTCATATATTCAGGCTGCCTAAAAAGGCTTTTTCGGAGACCTTTTCTTTGGGAAAGTGGGGAATATCTTATATTTGGGTGGAAAGTTAGTTTTCTTAGCACTGTAGAGGGGTGGTCACCATCCTGCCAAAGGCCTAATTTAATCTGCAAATCAAAGCCATCAGGGAGACTAGACAATATTCAGTTCAACGATTCCTTCCTTGTAGGAATGCGAAAACAGAAGCCAGAGAACTCTCTGTCCTACCAAGGAATCCTTAAATTAAGAAGTGAAACCTACAAGAAAATCTGGAAAATCTGAACACGGCTTCGCCCATGGATACCCCATGTGGCAGTGGTTCGGCCTAAGGCTCTTCATCAGTCAAGCGGGGGTAATTTGGGGCTAACCTCAAAGAATCTACCTGTAGTGGGTTATTCTAGAGCACTGCGGTGCTTGCCTTCTCTTCAGGAGGTTTTCCCTCTGGATCACAGACAAGCTGGCATTTCCAAAGCCCTGCCAGAACCCTAACACTGCCTAAAAAAAATGACGACACAATTATTGAAAAATCTATCTAAATATGAAAATGTATGTCTGGTCCTCTTTTCAAATGGGAGGAAAGGTGAAAGGTGCCAGGCAGGAGTGGTCTTCTGATCCTATCACTGTCTATCACCCTCAGCCTCCCCAAGCAGCAAACTTCTCCCCTCTGGCCTGGAGCAGTCCCTTCCGTCTGCAATCCTCGGGCTCCCGCTGTTCATGCCTGTCGGTGCTGGGCCGGGGCTGCCCACTGGACCACCCATCCTGATGGAAGGAGGGACTGCTGTTATTAGAACGGGAGAAAGCCGGATCTGCACTGGCTCACGATGCAGCTTTGGGTGCTGAGACCCACTCTAAATTTTATGAGTCATGCAGATCCACTTTTCCCCCCAGCAAAGATGGAGGAGGAACGGTGCATGTGATGATAGGGTGTGGTGTCCTGATGGAGGAGTTACACGAGGTTCCTGGGGTCCACTGTAAGTCCCAGACAGCAAAGAACAATTCTGAGTTCCCGGAAGCACGCTTCTCTCAAGTGTTTGTCTTTCGATGGGGTATTTCAGCCACATAGTGCCTAAAAATTAACAGCTCCATGAGAACTCCTAATAGGAAGGATTAAGCTGGCTACCTCAAGGCCACACTCCTCAGAGCTGCGGGCGTGGGATTCCTGGAGAAGCTGCAGGAAGCGCTGGAATGTATGAATTACGAATTAAGACCCTGTGGATGCTCAAGTCTTGTTCCAGAGCCCAGATTCAAAGGGGAGACAGGAAGAACCACATCTCATGCTTGTCTACGAGCCCAGTCTCAGTCAGTCCTGGCTCCCCCACGTACTAGTCATGTGATGTCGAGCCAGCCTCATGACTTCTTTGCCTCAGTCTCCTCAGCTGTAATATGGGGTAGCCAGAGCACTTCCGCCATACGGTTGTTGGGAGATCAAATGAGGTCATTCAATAAAGTACTCAGAAACCTGCCTGACGCATAGTAAATGTTCGTGATTTTTGTTTGATCTCGTCTGCCACCAGAATGATCTTCCTAAGACACAAATCTGGTTTGCTCTCATTTGGATTCCTTCAGTGGCCTCCCACTGAATAGGTAAAATCTGAAATACTTGGCACGGTTTCTATGGTCCTGACCCTATTCTAGTGACTTCTGCCCTTTCTGCTTGTGGCGCCTCCTGAGCGTGCACTGTGTTCTCTCACACCTTCGTGCCTTTCCACAGGTGCTATCTCCACCTCCTGTCTGTCCCTCATCTTCTGCTTGGCCAGCTCCACTGTGCGTGCTAAGTGCCCGTCCTCTGAGCTCCCGCAGTCACCATATGCGCACAGTTACTGAGGCACCTTGTACTCTGTTCACATTTTGGACCAGATAATTCTTTGTGGACGGGGCTGTCCTGTGCAATGTAGGATGGTTAGCAGCATTCCTGGCCTCTACCCACTAGCTGCCAGTAGCAGCCTCTCTCCCTTGCCCCCGAGTTGTGACAATCAAGAATAACTCCAGACATGGCCTACCATCCCCAAGGTAAAAAAGGGGATAGAATTACCCTTGGGTGATAGCCACTGCACTAGACTATAAGTCCCTGGGACACCTAGGCTGTAACTTACTCATTTCTGTATCACTGGGGCCTGGTCCAGTAGTTGGCAAATAGTAAGAGCTCGATAAATGTCCCATTGAAAAAGAAAGAAGGAAATAAAATGAATTTATGCTCGTAACATAGTAAATACCTGCCCCCCCCACCCAGGATGAGACAGGCATGTGGGATCAAATAATGAATAAATGAACAAGACAGCGTTTGATAAGTCACTAAACACACAGTAAGAGTGTTGAACAAACAAGTGCCTCCCATCATTTCAATATCTTAAAGAAAAATGTCAACCCCCATTGCCTCCCAGTTTCCCCACTGTCTGACCTATTCAGCTGTTCTGCATCCCAGTGAAACTTCTGCAGGAGTTACCTGGGCTTTCTGTCTGCTTCCTTACCTGCCATTCCCTGCTGAGCCCATCGTTCTCTGTCCAGTTCTCAGGCTAAGGGCACCAACCCAACTCCCTGTTGCTAAATCCGGTGGCATGTTTCCACTCTCCAGCTCATTTGCTCTGTCGAAAGCCTTCAACACTGACGACCACTCCTGGGAGGCGCGGTTGATAGTGTGATATTTAGTAACGGCCGTGGGTGGGCACCAGCCCATCCCAGCACATGCGCTGACCAGTCAGAATGGCCGCGGGGTATCAGCGCCCAGGTCCGCTGTGCTGTGTGTACCGGCTGAAGAGTCTCCCATTTCCTCCCCTCCCTCTGGCTATTAAGTATCAGAGTCCCTTGAAGATTTTTCCCAGGCTCCCTTCTTTTTACTTGATTCTCTCCCCCTGGATAATCTAAGCGATGCTCAAGGCTTCAGGTACCCTCTCATGCTGATGACTCCCCAAAGCATATGACTTGCAGTCCCCACCTCTCCTCTGGGCTCCAGATCCGTACATGTCCCTTGCTTACCTGACACCTCTAATTTGATGTCTCAAAGGCAACTCAACCTATCAGGCTCCTTCCTCTGACCAAAACAAAATACAAAACCAAGCACAACAAAAAACCCAGGGGACTTCCCCAGTGCTGCGGATCTCAGTAGACAGCACCTCTAACCCTCTCATTGTACGAACTTGACACCTAGCCATCCTGCAGGTTCTCTCCCTCCCTAACTACCTTTCAGCACTCCTTCTGAAAGATCTTTTATCTCCATCTACTTCTCCTTACCTCCATTACCATTTTCCTCTCTTGCAATAGGCCTTCTACTTGCTCTCCCTGAATCTTCACTTGTTCTTCTCTGATCTCTTCTCATGTTGCAGCCAGAGAGATTTGTCTCAAAATGCAAATCTGATTCTTTTTCTCCCCATGCTTTAAGACTTCCTCATTAGTCTCAGACAGACTGGAGCTCCAGCATGGCCCCAAGCCTGTGCATGGACTGGTTACTGCCTCATCTTACCCCTCCCCTCTGTTCTCCTCTACCCACCACCACACTGGACTTCTTTAAGTTTCTAGAATGTTCCATACTCCTGCCATAGGGCCTTTCTATGTGCTGTTTGTTTCCTCTCTCTCTCTTCACCTGGTTATGCTGATTCAAAGCCCAAATCAAGCCTCAAGCCTTCCTTGACCTGAGACTATATCACATCCCTGTTTGTGGAGCTATGAGAATATATCTTTCCTACAAACACCAGTGCTCATAATTTATGCTTGTGATTATATGATTTATTTCTGTCTTCTTAGCCTAGAGTGTTAAGTCCTAACAGGTAGAGACTATGTCCACTTTTGTTTACCTCTGTGTTTCTAGCCCAGGGGTCAGCAAACAATGGTCTTTGGGCCAAGTCCAGCCCCTTACCTGTTTTTGTCCATAAAGTTTTATTGGAACAAAGCTACACCCATGCATTTATGTATTGTCTATGGTTGCTTTCCCCCTACAAGAGTTGGGTAGTTACGACAAAGACAATATGGCTCTCAAAGCCTAAAATATTTACTCTACAGAAAACGTCTGCCAGGCCCTGCTCTAGTCAGAACACCAGCACCTAGCAGAAAGCAGACATTCGATACACATTTGTTAAATGAATGAGTAAACGGGCAAGCTGAAAAAATGAGCTTCTGATATATGCCTCAGTGTCTGCCGAGTGAGTATCTCAAATAAGCCCTCTCTAGGGCAATGCAGGCCACCTGCAGACCTGTGTTGGAGCCCATAGGGGCTGGTATTAATGTGCTGACTCTCATTCTCTTCTTTAGGAGCAGGATTCCTAAAATTTTCTTTGGATTCCCTGCCAACAGGTCACTCTAGGCAAAGAGGGGGCCTTTCATCTGACTACAGGGCCTTTGCTCTTGGTGCTTCAAAGCCCGAGAAACTCTCATTGCCTATCCCACATCAGCCAGACCCTGTGACAATCCTATGACAGCCCTAAAGGAAGAAAAGGGAATTCCAGAGCCACCCCCAACCTCAGGGACACTGGGGGGACTGCATGGATCCAGAGAAGTCTCAAACACCCTGTGGGGACTCTGGGTGGGGAAGGAGCCCAGAGCCACACCAAAACCCCTAAAGGGACAAAACCAAAGCACAGAACCAAAAGAGAGAACTAATAACTCCTGGCTCTCTCTCTTCCTAGCTCAAACCTCCAGAACCCTGCAGCTCAAGGCTACCACTACCCACAGGAAAAGATTGCCTTAGTCACTCCGGCCCCCAAAGACCTGGCATTTCCTCATTCAGAGCCCACTTTGAGTTTAGCCTTTGGTCACACATTTTCCTATAGTGGTCCCCGGGTTTGCATGAGGCTCCCTGCCTCGATATCCTGCACTATCTCAGAGCGGGGCCTGCTTTATGCTTCTCTTGCCTGTCACCACCCTTTCCAGCTCCAACCCCTGGATCAGGCAGGCACAGAGTAAGGCACAGAGGAGGGTCTCAGCAAACACCTAGGAAAGGCAAATTGACTCCAAACCGCGCTGCTTCTGACACCTGAGAGGCTGATCGCCGCCACCCAGCTCCCTTCTGCCTGGGCCTGCTTCTTCTATGGCATGCCTGACCTGGAGTGACCCTGCCTCCCTCCTCCCTCTGCTCAGCGCCATCCCAGCTGGGCCCTATCAGCACATTTCAAACCAGCCTGGGTGCATCCACTGTCCAGTCCTGTAGGCTGATTGGCAGGGAGCTTCTGGAACTGCCGTCCTGGTAAAATGTCCAAGCCAAAAAGTAGCCACCATTTTTTTTTTTTTTTTTTTTTGATGGGGGAAGTCTCCAGAATTTTAATACTCATCAGTAAGTTGTAGAAAATTCCCCAAGCAGTGATAAAGCTGGATTCAGGCTGAAGCGTTAAATGTGGCAGGAACAAAAAATGCAATGTGAGCATTTACACCAAAGCGCAAATAGCCAGAAACCCACAGAGTTGGTGCGGGAGAATGTTTCCGGCTCTTCACTCATGGGTGCTAGACGCGTGCATCACGTGGCTTTACTAGAAAAAGAGTTTCACATTTAGTTCTCAGATGTTTTGTTAAGATCCACGGAAAAGAGAACGAATACTCCTGAGCAAAGCTCAAAGCACTGCTCCAAATATTCTAGAACATCCTCTTCGACCTGCGTCTTCCCGGGTCCCTGGTACGGCTCCATGAACACCTGGGCACTAAAGGGAGCCCACTGGGGGTTCTGTGGAGGCAGCTCCCTCTCAGGCCTGTCCTGGCCACTGCCCCCCTGGCATCAAGGGCTCAGGGTCCAAAGTCTTCTCTGCCTTGGCTTCTCCATTTAAAAACATGAAGAGGATGCTGGCTCCTGTCGTCCATCATGCAGGAATCTGCTCAGAAAAGGAATCCTTTGAAACAGGCTTGGTGGCTATATGAGTCTGCTAGGGCTGTCATAACAAAATACCACAGACTGGGGGGCTTAAACAACAGAAATTCACTCTCTCAGAGTTTTGGAGGCTGGAGGTCCAAAATCAAGGTGTGGGCAGTTCTGGTTTCTCTGGGGGCCTCTTGCCTTGGCTTACAGATGGCTGCCTTCTTGCTGTGTCCTCACACAGTCTTTCCTTTATGTGTCCACATCCCTGGTGGGTCTCCGTGGATCTAAATTTCCTCTTTTTGTAAGGACACCACATGACCTCACTTAACCTCAACTACTTCTTTAATGTCTATCTCCCAATACTGTCTGTCACATTCTGAGGTGCCGGGGGCTAGGGCTTCGACATACCAGTTTTGTGGGGAACTGTTACACAATTCAGTGTATAACAGTGACTAACAAATGCGCCGAACAGTATGTGTTATCTTGTACTAGCAGAATTAAGGAAAGTGGGAGGCCCCCTTCTGTTGACACTTCACCAAATGGCACACTTGTCTGCCCTCAGAGGAAGTTTTTGAGCAGAAAGGTGAATAAAAATCATAACCAAAATATCTCCGGTTAACTGGATTTCCATTTATTTATTTGCTTTTTACAAAGCCCTCACTAAAAACAGACAAATTAATGATGACGATAGCAGTAACAGTTAACAGCAGACCAACCAACCACCAACCATACCAAGCAAAGCCACAAAAACATTTAACTTAAAATAGCTTGAAGTTGACCCAAATGTCACTCCGAACTACAATACCCAGCATTTATAAAACGTATTAGTTAATGTTTCTAGAGAGCATTGTAAGCCAGTCACAAGGGACCACGGACTATCTATCGATGGTCTGATTTTGCAGGCGAACCAAAACTTTTTCACCAATTATTGAAGAGACGAAAATTAGACAACACTCCTACCAAATGGAGCCCGACCCGAGAAGAGGGAAGAGGCTGGTCTGGAAGCACCACAGGGTGGTCTTCTTTCATTCACAGTAAATGTGTCTCCAGAGACACATTACTGTGGAGACACAGTAAATGTGTCTACAAACCGATGGAACACAGGGTGTGGACGTGAGGAAAAAATAAATGTGCCTCTGCCTCTCGTTTCTACAAGTGGTCAGACTCAGCATAAAATCCTCAGCTCCATCAGCAGGAGTGTCCGGGGGATGCGGCGCCGGGCACTGAGTGGGGGGCGGCTGGCTGTGCGTCCACCTTCTACACCGGGCCCTTGGCATGGTGTCTGGTAGGCAGTGGGTTCCCAGAAATACTTGTTATATGGAATTATAGAAACATTCATTGCAGAAGAGACCTGCGCAAGGGGAAGAGTGCCGAAAAATGCAGGAATGTAGGGAAAGCAATACCCACGGAGAAGCTCGGAGCAGAGCAGTCTACCAATCACGAGCAACTGTGCAAATCAATCATTATTCAGTTTTCTGATACGATTATAAAAGGAGGCGGAATAAAGTGGAATAAGTAACTGCTTTAACATGTGTAACCTGCATCTTTTCAAAAATGAACTCCGGATTTTGTAAGGGGTGTATATCAAAGTTATAGAGGACATCAAGACGAGGCATCCTCTAGACCAATTTAAAACCTGGGGTGGGGGTTTAAATAAAATCCAGCCTACGAAGCATAAAAATAAACTTATTTTTTTAAAACAATTACTCTGTGAAATAAAGAATAAACATACTAGATTGTTCTTTTACTGAGCTCACCCTACAATACGATTCAAGCAGTCTCCATCACCATGTGAGTGGGATGGGAGGAGAGGGGAGGCAGGAAGCGGCTGAAACACAAGGATAAGAAGAAATATTGCAGCCAGAGCATAAAGGGCTTGGGCATGAGGTTAAGGATTTTGCATTTTCTCCTTCAGCCAGGGAGGAGACAACAGAGGTTTTAAAGGAATAAGTGACACATCAAATTTGAATTTTTCAAAAGATGACTCACCAATGAAAAGCCACTAATGAAAACAGTAGCCATCAGCCAAAACAAATACAGAACAATTAGGCATTACACAGGATCTTCAAAGCAGGCATGTTCTCCTGATTTGCTGCCTTCAATGACCAGTAGACAGTGAGCGAGCCACTGGTCTCATGGTTAGGGCTCGCTGTCCTGATTTCAAACGCTATAACTTCTCCGCAACATAAATTCCCTTCAAACGCTGCTCTAAAACATCTTCCTTTTTAAAGAGTAAATGCAGGTCCAGTAAAAAATGCTGCAGTTTGCCAATCCTAAGAGTAAACCTGAATTTTCTTCATCAAAGGGAAAAAAAACCCTAAAATACCAGGTCCTTCTCATTTCATGATCTTGCTTTTTTCTAAATATTCATATAAGCTGACCTTTTCAAGGCATCACCTGGAACTGAAAACATGCTCATAATAAATTGTGTTTCTCTGGCTTAATTGAAACAGTGTCTTTGCCATGAGTCAGGGGCACTGGTTTTCATTTCTCAGGGTGGCTGGGGGAAGCAGAGTCAGCGAGGCATCACGGGGCTACTGGGACCTGGCAGGGGCTCTGGTTCTAGGGGAAAGGTCCACTGCACTCTCCCGGCAAGGATCCTGTGTGTGTGTGTGTGTGTGTGTGTGTGCATCCACATGTGTATACAAGACCCTCCTCCTGCATTTCCCATCTTTGAATCCTCCGAAGTGCTTTCCTGGGATGGTAACCAGGGACCAGGGGCACCATTGGCAGCCTGGGGAAGCCTGTGGACACCTTTCAGAATAATGCATTTGAATGCATAAAATAAAGCACATAGGATGACGAAGGAGACCAACTTTGTTTAAGTATAGTTTTCAAAATACTAAAAACCAAAATGTTAATGTGGTAGTAAATGTCCTTCCTTTTTAGTGCATTAAATAATAAACTCTGGTGTCATGTTTAAACTACCATAATTTCAGAGCAGTGATGAGTGCAAATGATATTTTGGGGCGTGAGCCACAAGGATGAAAATGTCTGTGATCCTACTTGTGACAAAGTCACGGGTCTTGCTTATTACTACCGTGGTTTGTTGCCTACATTCATAAATCGAAGAAAATGCTAACTTTCATTGGAAAGAAAAGACACATTCCCCCCCCCCCATTCATATTCACAGACTTCCTGTGCTAGACCAAGTATAGAAAACAATTAACCCAATAAATGTGCCATGTAATGCTCTAAGGTGGGGATGCTGTTGCACAACCCTATTTAATCTCAGAGCACCTCTCTTAAAGTCTCTGGGAACACTGAGGCTCCAACGCTATGGTGTGAAGATTTAATGAGAAGTTCCTGCCCTTATTTTTGAATGTTTAAGGAAGAGGCAATAAACGAAGAGATTAGGAGCTGGTGAATATACCTAAGGCCTGGACAGATACCCTGTGGTCATTTGGGCCCCTGTGACATGCTCCTACAAGGACGCTTCTGAGACTCTGGAGAGGAAACGGGGCAGCGTGCTTTGCCCACCAGGAAGCACTGTTCCAGCTGGAAGGACTGCCACTCGGGAATGCCATTATTCTGCATTCCAGTGTGGGCTGGAATCCTGGTTCAGCCATTACTGGCTCTGGGACTTTAAGGTCATGTTTCTTTTCTGTGTCCATTTCCTTATTGGCAAATGGGCATCTCTCTCTCTCTCTCTTTTTTAGTTTCAGAGGCAGAGGTCAGTGATTCCTCATTGCATATAACACCCAGGGCTCATGACATCAAGTGCCCTCCTTAATGCCCATCCCCCAGTGACCCCATCCCCAGGGCATCTCTTTTTCATACAGTTTTGTAAGGAGGGGATGAAATGACACTACACATCAATGTTTAGAACAGCCTGGCACATGGTAAGCATTCAATGAAAGCTAGCCATTTTTATCATTTATTGTGGCCCCATCTCAGGCCATGATGGCGCCTTGGTTACTACACTAACGTTTCCTCCTTCATCCTCCAAGTGTCTGAAAGGAGGCAAAGGCCTAGAAATAGGGGGTGGGTTCTTTTCCAGAGTCCTTACCTGGCACAGAGGAAAATGCTATACCCCACAGTTTTGGTTTTTTTTTTTTTCAATAGTATTTCTGAAAAGGTCTCAATATGGGATATGCACTATAAGCCAACGAAATTCTGAAGCTTCAGAGAAATCCTACCTTTTGGCCCTAGGCTGGCCACTGCTGCATTTTCTGTCACCTTACACAGCACGGGTAGTTCTGGGGGCCAAAGACACAGACAGAAGTACATGAGGATTAAGTTGTGCTTGGGTTATATTAACCAGCTGATAATGGCTGGGTGAGGGAGTGTTTGTCACACAATTTCCAGAGACCCTGGACCCTCATGTCAGTAAGAGAACATTGTAGGTGTAGATAAGAAACACTTCAAAAATTTTACTTTTACTTATTTTTTTGTGAAACACACACATTATAAAAGGAGACAACACAGTTCTTGTTCTTTAGAAGTTCACAGTCTCTCAGGGGAGACAAACCCAGACATGGAAAGACATAAAAATGCACAAAGAAACCACAGTCCCCTAGTACAAATGGGGTGGTTACACAGAAGCGCAGCGCTAGGGCTCTGGGGTGGGGGATTCTGTTACTGTCTCCTGAACACAGCCTCCTTGATCTCCTCAAGTTCTACCCACCTGGAGCCGGAAAGAAGAATCCTCCAAAAGGAAGTCAGTACCTCAGACTCGAGGGATATGTTTTGTTTTATTTTATCCTGCGACCTTTGTATATGTGTTTGTATCACTTTTATAGTTAATAATATTAATGTATCACACCTCGGCAAATAAGAACAAAGGGGCTGGCTCCTTTCCACGAGGGCTGTGACAGGACTTACTCTCTCCCAACTTGAGAGTGAAAATATTGAGGACATGAAGGGTGGCGATAGTGAGAGTAAAGAGGGTAGTCGCCCTCCAAGTGCCATTCCCAGAACTATCTAACTCTTCTGAACCTCAAAGCCCATAGAAGGGCCATAAGACTGCCTTGGAAAAAGGGGCTGGGTTCAGGAGGCTGTGGACTTGGCTGAGAACTTGCAAGGCACATGCAGGGTTACCCAGACCCTGGGACACAGGTGCAGCCCTGATGGGAAGAAGTGTGCAAACTGCAGTAAATGTTTGCCGAAGGAGTGAAGGAGAGAGGCAGGGCGCCTCAAGGGGAGCTAGACAGGTCTTCAGGGAAAGCCAGGACAAGAAAGATGGCAAGAACTCAGGCTTACTGAACTCTGTGTCCCAGGCTCGGCCTTTACGTGTGTTAACCCAGTGAACTTTATGGGACGGAGCACTGGAACGCTCCTCCTATTAAGATGGGGAAACTGAGGCACAGAGCTGTTAAGCCGTTTGCCAAAGCCCACACAGCCAGTTGGCTGTGGAGTCAGGATTCAAACCCACTCATCTGCCTTCAAAGGCTAAAAAAGTTACTTAATTTATGTTAAGTGAAAGAATCCAGTCCCTAAAGACCACATATTATATGATTCGGTTCGTTTGGTATGTCCATAATAAGGAAATCCGCAGAGACAGAAGGTCGATTAGTGGCTGCCAGGGGTTGGGGGAGAAGGGAATGGGGCATGGGTGCTAACAGGTGTGGGTTTCTTTTTGGGGTGATGAAAATATTGACCGTGGTGAAGGCTGCACATATGTGTGAATATATTGAAAACCACTGAATCATATACCTCCAGTGGGCAAACTGTATGGAAGGTAAATTATATCTTAATAAAGCAAACCAGAGAACACACAACTCTCCTTTCATTGGGGGCCTAGGGAGACAACTCAACTTGGCTTCAAAGGGAGCCAGATGAAAAAATGGGAGGAATGTGTGTTTTCCTTAGAGTCTTCCAGTATTGACGCCGCTAACTGAACCCTCAGGCCTGGGACTGGGGCAACCCCTCCTGTTCTGCAGGGAAGGAGGGCCCAAAGATCCACTGCACAGGGGACCCCAGCCTCTGCTCTGTCCTCACAGCACAGCCACCACACAGCACTGTCAGGTTATTAAATATGAATTAAGAAAATGTGAGATCTGCCTGCCGAAATCTAAGCTAGGGAAAAACAACCCTCAGCCTTCACATGATCCTGCAGAGCAGGCAAACCATCTTCGCCCAGTGGCACGTCTTGCCTGAGCAGAGTGGCCAGCGTGACCCGGGAGATCCTGGGAGAGTGCTGTTCTGTCTCACCAAGAAGCCAGATGGAAGCTGGACAGCAAGGCCGGCACCTGATTCATGATTAACTCGCTTGTGTTCTCCCCACTTGTGCTCTGAATTGTGGAATTGTTTTCCCTGGTATTTGTCACATTGAGGACATAAGCCTTTTAATTGGAGAGCGAGCAGACATGCAGCTTGAGATGTCAAAAGACTGTCTTTGTTGAGAAGTGTCTCCGTGAGGCAGGAGCCTGCAAGTGAATGGCTGTGTCCCTGAGTCAGCTGGTGAGCCTGACTTGAGCACAGAACTGAACCAGCCAGAAGAATGGAAGATTCAGTTTATGTAGAGCTTTGCTAGATGGCCCCCAGGGGGCTGACTTCTGCATTAGATTGGGCCCTGTGGGGTTCCAGAAAGTTGGACCCAGGTGCGTGGGCTTGTCTGAGAGGTTAAATATTTGTGTCCTAAGGTTGATGGTTCCCAACTAACTGCCTCCCTGAGGCACTCTGTGCCCTGTAACTTTGTAGTGCCCTTTCTACTGTGACCCTGAGCATGACCATGTGACTTGGCCTGGAAAAGTACAGGTACATTTCTATTTCCTCTCTCACTTCTCAACAAAGGCTGGAAGAACATGCTGGCCAGACTTGCTGGAGGATGAGAGGCAAGCCTACCCAGCCAGAGATTTGTGAGCTGAGCCCAAGTCTGAGAGAACCCAGCCAAGATAACAGAGCCACCTAAGTGGCCTGCAGCTGCTGACAGAAGCACGGATGAACCCAGCTAAGGCAGAAGAACCAGCCAACCTACAGACTAGATGAGCAATACTAGATGTTCACTGTCTTTCTCTTTTTTTCTTTCTTTCTTTCTTTCTTTCTTTCTTTCTTTCTTTCTTTCTTTCTTTCTTTCTTTCTTTAGAGAGAGGGAGAGAGCATGTGTGCATGAACAGGAGTGGGAGAGGGTGGGCACAGAGGGACAGGGAGGGAGAGAGAGAGACTCTTAAGCAGGCCCATGCCCAGCGCAGAGCCAGACATGGGGCTCAATCTCACGACCTTGAGATCATGACCTGAGCCAAAACCATGAGTCAGAAGCTTAACGGACTGAGCCACTCAGGCACCCCTAGATGTTGCCTTAAGTCACTGAATTTTGGGGTGACTTTGTTGAACAACTCTGTTGGGTCAATGGGTTACTGATACATCCAGCCAGTACATGCTAGTTCCCAGACCCTAAAGGATTCAGAGTCTAGTTCTAGAGGCCCTTTTGGACATACAGATACATGGACCAGCTAACTGAAGATCTCTTGAAGGAAGAGAGCTTGGAGAAGACATGTCATGGGGGCCAGCCAGGCCAGATACGAACTCATGGAGTAGGAAAGGCAGTAGAATTTACAGAGCTTGGACTCTGGAGCCAGACAGCCTGGTTTCAAATCCTGGTTCCACCACGTCCTGGGTCATCTTTGTGAACTTACTTAATGCATGGAACCATAAACTGGCCTGATCAACATCCATTCAACCCTACTCCTGATGTGTCTTCCTGTATTTCAAAGTCAAGAAAGCTAACATGGCATACTCCTTCACACCTCCAGGGATCTAGATGTGTGTAAGATTCTACCAAGAGGCGTGCTTGGATATAATCTGAGAGGCGAAGGAAATGAAGTGGGGCCATATGGCTATAGATTCTGCTATTCTCCTGCCAAGCAGAGGTGAGGAGACCAGCCACCGGCTTTGTGGATGTGTTGGGAAGCAGAGTACCCCACGTAGCATATGCAATTCTGAAGCCAACAGTTGCAGTGACCCCTCCTGGTCCCTGGATGGCAGCAAAGATGGGTGTTCCTGAGGTCTGCAGTTCCCATAGTGGGGGTCCCAATTCCCAGCCTTTCCACCCTCGGAAGTACAGCTCTGCAGTGTTGTGTTGCAAATCATTCCTGGACACTGAGCCAAGATCCTGCATATCTAATGATTTTGGGAACTCCTAATCCCCTCTATTAATCTTTCCTTAAATAGCCAGAGAAGTGTCTGTTTTCTGGCTCCTAAACTGTAATGGATACACTTAATCTCTCTGGACCTTAGTTTCCTCGTCTGTAAAGGGATACTGACACTTTATGCCTCAAAGGGTTGTCATAAGGATTTGCTTAGTTAATCCAGTTAGGCAATTAGAACAGTGCCTGACATACGGAAAACATTTAAATTAGGTTTTGGAAAACTGCTGGTGTCAGGGCACCCAGAGTTGACAAATTGTGGGAACTGCAAGACATCCAGTGACATTCTGATGTGGGGACATTTTTCTAGGCTTCTTGCATGTTTGGTGGATCTTCCAGGGATGAAGAGGTTGTTGGTATACTGATTGGGTTTGGGTATTTTCAAAGGTTTGGGCATTACATCGTTTCACTCTTTGTGGCCTGGGTCACTTCTATGCATAAGTTGTCTTGTCCGTCACATGGAGGGAAATTATAGGCATCTCAAGCCTCTGGTTTTATCCAGGTCCATAATCCCTGAATCCATGTCCTTGGGACCGAACCTGCTTTGGAATTCAGAATACAAATGCTGTATTTCATGATCCTCCCAGGAGGGTCTGCAACAGCACCCCCGAATCAGACGTATTAGTATTTCTATAGCAAAAGGTGTGAATACTTACGTTTACTGGGAGAAATGAGAAATCTAAAGGCCTTGTGTCAGTTTAGGTCAAGTTTTGCTGTCAAATGATTTCTTGTTTCCAGAGCTTTTTCTATTTCAGTTTTGTGAATAAGGGATATGGGCCTTTGCGTAAGGCCTAATGATATGACAACGACCTCGGTGCTGAGCTGAGTGGGGGTAAGGTTAGCCACGAAGGGCCAGCTGGGTCCAAGTCAAGGCAGTCAGCACTGTTCAGAAGACATAGTGAGCTGATGGACAACTTTTTATATTTGCAAGGCTGCCTGACCAAATGCAACAAAAGCGGGCACCCCCAAGCAATCACTTGGGCAAAACTGTTCTCTCTCTTCATACACTGAAGAGAACAGGAGGACAAGACACCAAAGAAAGACCTATCTGGAAGAGTAGAGGGTGGTGCCATCACTTTGGGAGGACAGTGATGAACATAACAGAGCCCAGGAGGAAGGTGCACGCTCTGAACCAGCAGTCCCCACTTTGGTGGCGGGAGTTTAATTTTGGCATTTCTTTTAACTACCGCTCCAGGCCTCCCCACGGAGCAATCTCGGGACCATGACTCCCGCTCACCGCACCCCCCACCCCTTGCAGAGCCTGCACCCAGGCCGTCTTTCTCGGCACCCCTCTAGGGCACGGTCCCTGTCCTACTCATCTGTTTCCCTCGACACAGGACTGACCACACGGGGCACTCAGGGCATGCCGTTCTAGTTCTGGGATTCTGTGAGCACACAGGCAAGAAAGATGCAAACGAATTTATCAAGCAAGAAAGTAAGGTCAATGCAGTCACCTCAGGTGCAAGCAGAGCCCGGGGCTGGGGAGACTGAAGCAAATGGAATTTAAAAAGAATAAAGCAGCCATGGCATCCTATAGGGGTATGCTCTGCACATGGTTAAAAGGGCTGCTGGACCAAAGGAGAAGAGCTGGGAAGTGAGGGAGACAGGACCAGCATAGTGATGAATGCCCACAGAAAGGACTGCATTTGGTCCACGGGGCAATGCAGTGCTCACCCCAGCACAGGCCCACGATGGCAAAGGCGAGTTGGGGTGCTGATGCATTCAACGAAGTTAAACACTAATGTCTCAAGCTGACTTTCGTCCCTAAGAACGCTTGTCCGAACCCGCATCAACTTTTAAAATCCTTCTGCATTTATTTCTCCCGGATCTAAAATGATAAGATTTAAAGGATGAAACTGCTTGACCTGGAAGCAAAGGTGTTTTTCTGCATTAGGTAAACCTGTCAAAGAGAAGTTCCTTTGAAAAGTGCAGTAAATCTAGCCTGAAATCAAGGATTGCACATTGTTTACATATTTCAGCAGTACAAAGCCCTCAGTCTCGTCTAACTCCCTTCCTTCCCTCCTTTCTCCTTTGAAAATATATCCCCCGACTCCAAAAACAGCTTCCAAAGATGCATTAAAATAAAAAGAAAAGAAACAAGTAAAATAATGTCAGGAAACCAGGATAAAGACAGGAAAGATAAGATCAGACTGGGAGTGAGAGAATAGTATAGTGAGTGCTCAAAAACACTCTCGAGGTTCACTGGGCTTTTTTCTTAGCACAACCCTCAATACAGGACCATGACCTGTCACCGAAGTGTTCTTCATCAAAAGCAATTCCATAGGGAGCCAAATAGTAGAGATTGGTACATGGTAACTAATAGTCCAGAATGACCTTGAGGAAGAACTTTTAGAATATCTACCCCCAAGGACTAGGTGTGCTGGCTATCCCCAGACCCGCTCTGTCAATACTGTCACCCTTAACAAAGCTGTTGGTACCATGTGGGTTGCAGAGAGATGCTGTGATGTCACTTACAGTCCGATCATCTGGACCGAAGCTGCTCTCTGCTGAGCTTAAGTACTCTGTCATAAGCTTTGCCTTCTGGGGTTGGGCTGACTCCGGACTATGGAAGGAATGACAGAGACACACTATCCCTCCACTCAGAGGTGGGTCAAGGTGACCTTCATGAATCTCAGGTCTGACAGATCAATGAACAGAATAGAAAACTGGAAAGTAGACCCAAGGACATGTGGAAATTTGGCATATGACAAAGGTGACATCTCAAACCTTTAGGGGAAAGATGCATGGCCTTTTGGAAAAACAAAACTAACTCCACATCTCACAGCATTCACCAGAATAAACTCCCCAAGGATTAGATGATCTAAATGGACAATGAAATTACACATGTCCTAGAAAAAAAAAATGGGTGAATTCCTTGATAACCTGGGGGATGAAAAGTCTTTCCAATTTTAACTTAAAATCTAGAGATAATACAAGACTGATAAATTTGTCTATGTAAAAACGTAAATGCACGGCAAAATACATGTAAGTCAAGTCAAAAGACAACAATAAGAAAGGAAAACAGTTGCAACTTCTATCAGAGACAAAGGTCTAATCTCTCTAGTATTACGAAAAGCTCTTAAAATTGGAGAAGAAAAAGACCCAGAGCAAGACAGAGAATGAACAAAAGATGTATACCGTTCACAGAAAGAGAAAGGAAGATGGCCTTTAGACCTAAGAAAAAATGCTTGGTCTTCCTCAACGTAACATAAATATCACAACTAAGCTGAAGGAGCACCTCTTCCTCATGATATTGGCAAAATCCAAAAGTTTGTGGAGACCCACTTACCAGCGAATGCAGGGCGGCCTGGTCCCAAAGAGGGGCAGTTAGCAAGACCTGATGAAATGATGTATGTTTTTACCTGTGACCCTGAATTCCACTTGAAGTCATACCTTCACATGTATGAAAAAACACGGGCTAGAGATCACTCATTACAGCATGGTTGGCAAAGGAAAAGATCAGAAACGATCCAACAGGCCACTGCTGAATCTACTTCAGTGCTACCACCTGGTGAAGGGGAGCATTCCCAGCTCGAGAGAAGGGGGACAGCCTCGTGGGCTCACGTGGAGACGTGTCAGGACTACGCTAAAAAGTGGACAAGGCAAGAGGAAAGAAAGCACAGGCCCTCGGCTACTCTTGTCTAGCAAACAAGTAGAAATCAGAATGCATATAAAATCTGCTTATTTTTACAAAAAGATACAGGGGAAAGAGAAATAAAAAGCTGACAAAATGGTGACCGGTGTAGGGTCACGGGGTGGAAAAGACAGGTATGGAGTCAAGATTTAGATGGGGCTGCCGTAATTATATAGTGTTCACTTTTAAACCATGTAAATGTTTTTTATTTTCCAAAACACCCCCACAAAAATTAATTTAAAAAGGACAGGTAAACCTGATTTAAATAAACCTGTTTATCGAATTGATAACATAATCACACAAAGAATAACTTTTGAACACTGTACTCTATTCTTGCATAATGGGATAGATCCCAAGGTCAAAAAGAAATGCAAAGAAAAGCTATACTCAGTAGTTTTACTCTAGTAATAATATTGGTGTTTTAAGTTTGAAACTATTTTATGTGTTTATGTATTATTATGGACAGAAGGTACATCTGTTAATGTATGGCAATCAAATTTTCAGTTTGGGAAGAGAGATTCAAATATAAAAAAAAACCACTAAAAGCCTTAAGAAAAATACCCTGAATATTAAATTTGAATCAGAAATATCAATGTGAACACAACATTCAGTAAATAAATATGTTTTCTGGTTCTATCCCCTGAACGGTCCTAGAATGAGCATCCCTAGTGCCGAGATCTTGGTTTTAACTCCCCACTAAAAAGAACTAGGATCCCTCAGGAAAATGGCTGAATCTAGGTCTAGAACAGTGAAAATACAAGGTCTATCTGGGACATACTGTGCCTAAAAGCAAGGAAGGGCTCAAAGAGGGACATGAGGTCTTCTTTACAAAAACCTTCACCTAATAAATGTAGAAAGAATGACAGAATTAGAAAGTCACCATCTATACTGGAAATAACTGGTTTGAGTACAGGTTTTCAGGGATGAAAAGTTGTTGGAAGCAGCCTATTTGCCCCATGCTGAAGGACCACCCCACAGGTTACCTGAAATCACAAAAGGAAAAACCTATCACCACTTTTAACCCAGTGATTAAACTTCACTTTACCAACCGGGGGCACTAGACCTTATGCACCTCTGTGTGTGATGCCATAGAAGGGCACAGCACCATTTACGAAGTATTCTTGACAAAAGTGTAGAACGCAAATCCAGCCAAGTCTTTAAAACTAAATTCCAGTTTATGGGAAACACGGGATGGAGGAACAAGTCAGGCACCACTGCAAGGAAATAACTGGGCGAATCTAGGATGTGGGACATTCCAGAAGAAAACTTGCATGGTCTCTTCAATGTCATGAAAAGGGGAAAAAAGGTGTGGGGCTGTTTTAGAATAAGAGAACAGAGAGACATTAACAACTAAATGTAATGTATGAATGAATAAAAATTTTTTTTGGCCATTGGAGAAATGTGAACGTAGAATGGATGTTAGATGATAGTGGGGAATTATTATTAATTTTCTTAGATGTGATAATAGCAATGTGGTAATATACGAGAATGTCTCCATAGTTGGGACATATATACTAAAGAACTTAGGGATGAAGGGTCTGGGTATTTGCAACTTTCAAAAGGTTCAGCAAACAAACAAAAAGTGTACACACACACACACACACACACACACACGTACATTAGATAAATATGCACACAACTATAAATTAAGCAAATATGTCAGAATGTCAACAATGATGGAATCTAGGTGGTATCCAGAAATTCATTTTATTGTTCTTTCCACTTTTCTCTATGTTTGCAATTTCTCATAATAAAAATCAGGGAAAGGAAAAAGAATCTTAGCTTGGTTCCAGCACAAGGCCCTAAAGTGGTGTCCCATTCATGGTGGCAATAACAACTTTAGGTTGGAATACAATGAGGCACAGAAAACTAAACGCTCACCGTGACCAGGAGAAGTTATGATAAGGCACCCATAAAATATTTAACTCTGGCAAAATCACTTCCTGATGAAAACCGCATGATGTTCTGGTTTGCAGGAAGTACCCTGTTTTGAAGAGTAGACAGTTCCCTTGGTGACCCCCATGAACCCGGGCTCCTGTTTTCACTCCATGTACGTCCGCCCCACACGGACTCTGTGCTTAGCCCTTGTGCATTCCTTTCCTATTGCTGCTGTCCTAAATCACCACAAACTTGTGGCTTAAAACAACATAAATTTTTTTATTTTGTGGGGCTGGAAGTCAGGAGCCCAGAATGAGTCTCACTGGGCTAAAATCAAGGTGTCAGCAAGAGTGTTCCTTCTGGGGGCTCTAGGTGAGAATCTGTTTCCTTGCCTTTTCCAGCTTTGAGTGGCTGTCTGCCTTCCTTTGCTTGTGGCCCCTACTTCCAACTCCAAAGCCAACCTCTGCATTACTCCAAACTCTGCTTCTGTCCTCTCTTCATTTCCTCAGACACTGACTCTTCTATCTACATCTTTCGCTCATCAGGACCCTTGTGATGGCATTGGACCCACCCATATAATCCAGAATAATTTCCATCTCAAGATCTTTAACATCCGCAAAATCTCTCCTGCCACAGGGAAGATACCAAATTCGCAGTTTTCAGGGACTGGGATGTGGACATCCTTAGGGGGCCATTATGCTCCCTGCCACACCATGTACCCGGCTTTAGCCAATGACGTAAAAACAAGCAGGATATGAGCAGAAGCTTGATCTGTGCTTGCACAGTGGGGCTTGTCCTCTGAGAACTTCTCCTCTTAGGATATTCTCAGAACCCAACCACTGTGCTGAGAAAAACCCAACCTAGCCACCGGGAGAGGCCACAGGGGAAGGAAGCGAGGCTCTGGTCAACAGCCCCAGCTGAGCTTCGATCCGACGGCCAGCAACAACTTGCCAGCCCTGTGAATGAACTGCCTTGGGAATGCACCTTTCCACCTCGGTCAAGGCACTCAGCCGACATCCTGAGGAGCAGAGATGAACCATCCTGGCTGGGCCCTGCCCACCCTGCAGGATCCTGAGCCAATAATGACTGTTGTTCTTATAAGCCACTACGTTTTGGTTTGGATTTTTGCCTGGAAAAACTGAGACAGGACGTTTGCTATAGGCCAGTTAAATGCCGGAGAAAGTACGTCAAAAGTGTTGACTCTGGGTTTAGAATTCAGCAGCCGTCTTTATGGTAATAATTAGATAGCAGAGCCCATGCTCTATGAAGCTCTTTCTGAATCTGTGAAAATAAAACCATGTCACCCCCATAAAAGACAGTGCCCTTTTCCCTAGTCTCTCTAGCAAGAGGGATGCCAACTTACCCATGTTAAGGACCTTGTTAAAATAAAGGAGGGCCAGAGTTCTGCAGAATTTTCACAACTGTGATAGCAATCTGAAACCCACCTCAATCTCGTGGCATTGAATGAGATCCTCAGATACACTGCTGCTCCCCGATGAACTAGATTAGGATGATTGTTGATGTCACCCAAGTCTGTTGTTTTAAGTAACCGATTCAGAGGCTGGTTTGCATAGACGTGGCCTACTTACTACACCTTGCCCACACATTCCTGCTGAACTAGGACTTTCAATCAAGCCAGCAGCCCAGCTGAGCCAGAGAGCGGGGGATTGATTTTCAGAGAGTCTCGATCTCGAAATGAGCTTTTGCTATAGTGGGTGGAAACCAGTTACTTTCTGGTGTGTGAGAATTTGTGTTTACAGTTTCATTCCTCTTGGAAAATATGCTTAAAATCATTCATCTTCTATTCCCTTCCTTCTGGTCTACGATGCTCCTAGCAACTGCAAGGGAATAAACAGACCCAGCTTCTAGTCAGAGAAATGGCACCCAAGTCTGAGGCATATTTTTAATTTATAGCTCCGGGCATGCAGACGTTGACCTAGCAAGACATGGGCTTAAATGGTGCCCCAACAGCAAAGAGCAGAAATCACTCTCATTTTCTCCATGGCTGTGGAAGGCTGGCTGCATCTCCAAAGCATTTTCAAGTCCACACGTAACTAACTTGACCCGAGACCCTCAAAATCATCAAGTCCCCTCATCCGGCTTGGCAGCTCTCAATGCACACCTGTGGCTTTGTATCGCTAACAACAAGAGCCACCCAGCGGATCCACACCTGTGACTCATCTGTTTTTCTCTGGGCTGCACTTGGCGCCTAAATCCACAGACAATGAGAGGCAGTGCTATTCTGCTCCCGAGGTGCAGACTTCCACAGTGCCGCAGGCAATCGCCAAACAATTAACACCACATCTAAAGGGAAGAAAAACCGGCTCTCCAAATGGCTTTGTAACATCAGCTTTCAAGGGACTAAAGGTAGACTCCTTTGATGATAGGGGGCAAAAAAAAAAAAATACACAGAAGGCTATTTACATCTCTTAAATCCATAGATGTTTACTGAGGACGGACAATGTGCTCAGCCCCGTGCTAGGCACTGTGGGTAATACCGAAGGCATAGGAAAACATCCCCATGCACTCAGAGCTCAGTTATCTGCAGTAAAACTGGGGAAGTAATGGAAGGAACCCGCCAGTTAACGAGGGAAACAACCCTCACAATGGCCATGCACTTCATTTTAAGAAGAGCTGTAGATTGGAAAAGCTTGGGGCAGAAGATTAGAAATAGCAGGAGAATGAGTGTCCTAAAAGCTTGAGGACTGAGAAATGACAGCGGGAAGCAAAGAAGGGAAGAACAGGGAGAAAGCAATAGCGTTTTTTTTGTTTTGTTTTGTTTTTGTTTTGTTTTCTTTTAAAAGAGAAGACCCAGAACTCTGCTAAGTACAATAGCCGGGGGGCAAAGGGTCCCAAACACCTCCACAGGCCGTGAGGCTTGTGAGAATGAGGGCAGTTACAACTATTCATAGCAGTGGTCTCATCAAACTCTAGTTAAGTTATGCTCTATTTCCTTTGCTTAAAAAGGCAGAGGGTGATGTTTGGTGGTCACTAGTTAGAAAGCTTTCTACCAAAAAAGAGTTAATTTAAGTTTGGGCACTTAAATGAATAAACTTAGTGGAGGAGAAAATTGATTTACGTGCCACAGCGGCTTATTTCCCAAACTCGGGAGGTGAACTTGACTTCTCCTTCACCATGTCACCCAAACGGATTCCCAAGCCCTGTCAGTTCTTTGCCATGGCCGCTATAGGATTGTCCCGTTCAGGGTCGTCATGTCCATCTGGACACCACAGCTCTCAACGGCCTGTAACTTCTCTCCCATCCAGCCTGGCCACGGCCTTCGCTCGACAGGGCCATCTTTGTAACGGGATGCCTTCACTCATAGGCACAAACCACGCCAGAGACTCCAGGACATACACCTCAGGATGGCTTTCAAGACCCAGTCTACCGCCCCAGCGTGGTCTCCCAATACCCCTCATCTACTAACACCACATTTTGTGTCTTCCAGTTTTCACCACACATTTTCACACCTCTGTGCCACTGGGGCATGCAGCTCCCACTACCCAGAAAGCACCTCACCGCTCCACCATAGCTGCTGACATGCCCCATTCCAAAGGCCACACTGAAATGCTGTGACTTTTAGGGCACTTTCCCCAAGGGGTTCGTCACGGCCTCCTCACCCTTCAGTCACACCCAGCTTCTGCCTCACACTAGCCCCCAGCGCATCAAGCTATGGGATGATGTGAAGGCAGGGGGTGGGGCTTGTTTATGACAAGACCACTAGTCCCCTTGGCCAGCACCAGCCCTCACCTCCTCTCTGCTTCCCAGATCCTCCCTCAGCCCATGTCCAGGGACACTCACTAGCCCCGCCCCAGGCCTTGGTGGGCACAGGCTGCCCAGACCACATGACAGAGCATTGGTGTGCAGCTCACAGCTGGACCGAGAGCCAATGGGACCTGAGGAGGTTGAGGATTTAATCACAGTAATGGCTCAGTGTAGCCAGTCTTGCCCCATTACGGACAACTATTTACAGCATGTCAAAACCCAGCCCCCTGCAAAGCACTTCATCTGACCCATATATTTGTCCCTTTGTAAAAATGTGTATAAAACCCCAGTAACGGGTTCACCGGAGGCATCTCAATCTCTCCATTTCTTTCTTTCTTCCTTCCTGTCTAAAAGGCCCAAGCATGAAATCAGGAGAACTTCAGTCCACTCTGGAACTATACATTACGACTGCCTGACAATTAAGGTTGTATTCGTGATTGGTGCCCTCGCCCGAGCGGAGGGTTTGGACAAGGCCTTTCTCTCCCACAGAACAAAACCATCCTGTTTGCTTTGTCAAAGCACAGAGTTCCTGGCTTTGGACCGTGACCCACAGCCTAGCTTTTGTTTTTAAGGACTATACACTCACACACACCCCACCACACACCCCCCCCGCCCCCAAGAGGAGGACACTTACTGCACACTGACAGTTGCATTTTTCATCGTTTAAAAAGACACCGTTATTGCTTTGTGAAATCAGGTTGGGAATCTGTTTGCCTCTGTGATGTGCCTCCTATCGGCACCCTTCTCCTTCCAGCTACGGCAGGGGATGCAGGTTATTCCCAGTCCTAGATCCCCCAGGTAGCCAGGGCACCTGGACAGCACTGCAAGTAGTCTCTGGCCACTGCTCTGCCCCCCACCCAACCCCACACTCCCCCCTGGGGCCGGTTGTGCAGCAAAGTCTTGGAACAACAGGATCCCGGCAACATCCTAATAATGGGTCTCTAGCCCCTATAACTCAGGTGCCCTGGCAACTTTGTAAAGAGATTTCAGTACACGCTTTGTAGGATTTCCTTGTCACAGAGCTAACCCTTCTGCTCTTGGAGACTCAGGACTAGCATAGATGTCCATCCTCCAAGGGGGTGGAGAGACCCCGCAGAAGAGGCAAATGTGGACATTCCCGTGGGCATTCTCCCTGCCGAGGGGGCAGGCCAGAGGCTGGGAGGCTTGCCCTTGCCGTCATCAGGACAACTCAGGGCACTCACTCTGGAAGCAAGGAGGCAGAACCAGGCTCCTCGGGATGAACCCAGAAGTCTCCTTTGATTCTTCTCTTTCCCTGCCCCTTCCCCCCAGGCCCACCTCAATGTCCTGTAGGTTCCAGTTCCAAATAAATCTCAGTGCCTTTCCTGTCCCTTCATCCCCCGACCACTGCCATGTCATATTGTTCCTGGCATGAAATCCACATAGTCACCGCAGCCCCTGGGGTCCCCAGTGCTCCAGTCCCCCCTACTTCTCCAGTCTCTTCTTAGGTCAGCTGTTTCCTGGCTCCCTGAGCTCTATGCCTCCCTCCCATTCCTCAGCCACACCAGCCCCCCGTTTGTCTTGCTCGGCCCTGGCTTCTTCTCTTGCAGGTCTCGTTCAAACGCGCCTCCTCAGAGAGGCTTCCTCTGACCTCCCATCCACGGTAGCTGCCCCGCCTCCTCCCTCAATCCCTCTATCACGTCATCCTGTTGGTTTTGTACCGCAGTTCCCACAAGCTGCCGTGATTTTTAAAATTTACTTGTTTCTTGTTTACGAACCATGTCCCCTTTCTGGAAGTGCAGAGACGGGGACCTTATCATCCTGGGCATTACTGTAGCCCCAGTGTGTGGCACCATGGCAGGCCCCTAGCAGGAGGAGTTTGGTAAATATCTGGCTTGAAGGGATGAATAAATCAGCTTCACCACTGACACAATAACCAATGAACTAACCAGGTAACTGGGCAGTACACAAAGATGGAAAGTTTGAAAATAATTTAAACAGCCAACAAAAGAAGATTGCATAAATCAATGCTTCAGCATTATGAATTATTGAATGCTATTTAACAAGGATGAGTTAGATATTCAAGCATTGACATGGAAAGGTGTCCAAGATACTCTAAGTGAAAAAATCAGGTTATGATATGCATAAGCATGATTTCATTTATGGTGAAAAAAACAACAACCCTGTAACACTAAATACCGTGTTTATATGTACACAAAAACCTTAAATGAGAGAGAGAATGAGGAAAAAGAGAAAAGCTAATCTGGAATTGATACCTATAGTTTTATACAGTGGTTATTTTTGGGGTAGGTGGTATATTGAGGTATTTTCATACACTTCTTTTTTGTTCGTATTTTCTGGTTTTTAAATAATGAACGTATATTGCTTTTGTAATAAGAAAAAAATAAGGATAGATTTGAAATGAAGAATAATCTTCCCCCATCCGTATTCACGGTGGCCACCGAGAAATAGCTGCGGGTGGAGGGGCTGAGGGAGCAAGGCCAGCCAGGAGCCTGTCACAGCGGTCCCCCCAGAGGACGAGGCGGAGGTGGGGCTGCAGGGAATAATTATTCTCACCCCATTTTGAGCCCGCTTCAGAGAAAATACACTTGTTAGATAATAAAAACAGAAGCCTCCAGGCATATTTCCCTCCCACAGAGAAAGACCAGCTGTGGCTTTCTTCCACATTATTCACCCCATTGCTGCTCTCCACCCGGGGCTCTGCACACAGATCACACACACGTTTGCATAAAGGACCCATCTGCAAACTCTGGACACCTGTAAACTCAGCTCGAGCCCCTGGGGAGTCAGAAGAGCCAAGGGGGTCCTGGCTCCGGTGGACCCCTTGGAAATGTTTGGAATAGGATCCAAAATCCGGTGCCTTCTCCAGTGGCTACCCACACAGGGGCTAGAAAGCCTTCAGATAATACTGTGGCAACGGCTCCAGAAGCGTCCCCAGGCTGCACGCAGGGAGGGAGGGATAGATGCTATACCCAGTCTGTCTCAAGTCTGAATGCTTTCCATGGAGCGATATCTAGGAAGGCATCTTAAGCGGTAATTGTAAATCAGTTGTAAGGTCAAAAAACAAATCTACAGTTGTCATGAATTAATTCAAAATGGAGTTTATGGGGACAGTGCTGGGTGTGACCAGCGACAATTCTCTTTGCCTCTGGGCCTCAGTTTCATCATCTATACAATTGGCGGGGGGAGCAGATCAAACATCCTCCAAGGGCCCTGCAGGGCTGATGGTCTGTGGCTCTGGGATTTGAGGGTCACTCTTGGAAGAGACAAAATTCATTCCCAGGCTCTAAACGAGGCTATCAACCACAGCAGCACCCATGTTACTGTTCTCACAAGGAAGAGATCCCTAGGGGCTGGTGTAAGCAGGGTGGGCTTCCTGGTGGAGGTGAAAGCTGAATTGTGCTTTGAAGACTGGGTCAGATTTAGGTAACTGGAAATGGCCGTGGGCACGGATTGACCCAAGGTACTGTCACTTTGGGACCAGTCTGAGGGCCCCAAGAGCCCTTCTCAGGGAGGGCTATAACTGGGGTGGGGGGGCTTCCAGAGCTCAACACATTTCTTTTAAAGAACATGCACCATACCATGCAGCCACAGAAAGTGATGTTTGTGAAGCTCAACAGCCACATCGGGCGATGCCTTCTGAATCAGTCAGGAACTCAGGAGCTAGGTCTATGCAAGGAAGAAATGTAGAGCAGTCCAGTGGTTCTCAAAGTGTGGATCCCAGGCCAGCAGCAGGAATAGCATTACTTGGGAGTTTGTTAGAAGCAGAATCTCAGGCTCTGACCTACTGAATCCCAAACTCCAGCTGGGCCTACTGATTTGTGCTCTGACAAGCCTTCCAGGTGATTCTCACATGGGTGACGTTTGAGAACCAGCGCATTAGTGGAAGGAGCGGAAGTTCTGGGATCCCAAGGCCAAGGTTCGAATCCCAGCCCTAGCAGCTGAGTCTCCTCAGCAACCCACTCAACCTCTAGTCAGTTTTCTCTTCTATAAAATGGGGTCTGTTACTTCCTTCCCAGAAGGACTGTTGCAAAGATTCACGTCATTAATATACATCAAGTGCCTAGGATAGTGCCAAGCATGAAAAAATTATAAAATACACATGTGAAAAATCATGAGAAGGAAACTTACAAAGTGATGGTGGTGGGTGGCTGCTGATTTCCTTCTCCTCATCTCTACTTCCTAAACCGTTGACAAGGCAGTTACGATACTTATAAAGCAAAAAAAAATCCCATTGACATACTGCAGTGAGAGTCCACATTTGGAGGCTGCTCTATCCTTCAGGGCTGGAGGGCGGCTTGCACGGCGAGAAACACAGCTGTGCACTGCAGACTCTCCTGGGACTGGTGGGGGCCCAGGCCCAGCGCCAGCAGCCACTGCTCCTTGGGCTGCAAGAAGCGGCTCACATGGAAAGGACAGATCTTGAGCTCATCAGTGAGGGATCAGGACCCAGCTGGGCATGTGTGTGTGTGTGTGTGTGTGTGCGCGTGCGCACGCGTGCATATAGGTGCCCAAGTACAGGCTTAAGCTGGTGAGAGGTGAATGTCCACAATTGTTAACTGAAAGAGTTGGTCATTTGTTCCAAGCCCCCTTGTTGTGCACATGGGGAAGCTGAGGCCCAAAGAGGAGAAGACACTTGCCCAAGCAAGGTTATATATACCTTGAATTAGCAGCAGAGTCAGGGAGAGAACCCAGAGCCCAGCCTAGCTCAAGCCCAGGCTCAGAGGGGGAGCACAGAACTTTCCATGGATTGTCTGGAGAGGTGCCTTATAGGGAAAGCAGGGCATTTGGGAAGTGAATACTAAAGAAGTATTTGGAGCCTCTGCTGGCTCTGTCAGGGGGAGCCAAAGTCCTCAGACCATGCTTTGCATCTTGTGAAATCTTCAGGGTATGCTGAGGTCCTGGGTTTGGGTGCAAGAGAAGGGGGCCCTCATCCCAATTCAGCCATACATTCCTGTTTGCATTGAGTATGGATCTCAGCCCAGGTAACAAACATAACGTGAAATGTGTGAGGGGTGTGGGAGGCAGACAAAGTTGCCCTTCTTGACCCCAAGAGAATTATAACCCAGATGCACCCTGGCAATGGGGCTACACACAGCGGGTGTGTGGTCACTGTTGGCGTGGGTACGTAAGAGGAGATGAGACTCGCACACCCCTCATAACATAAGACAGGTTAAAGTGATTCTGGAATGCAAGGAAAATCGGATGGACCTTGGATAGAAGAAATCCTCTGCCCGTGTCAGACCCTAAACACCTCAAAAACATTTCTAGGGCAACATGGGCCTCAAGCTCCCAAACGTCACATGCAGGGGACAGAGAAAGACACAGCAACCTGTCCCAGAGCGCCTCTTCCTCTCCACTGCTGCCCACGCAGACTCCTAGAAGCTTGCACACCTCCCCATGCCAAGGCCTCCTGCAAACACAGCCAAACACTCCTTCCCCTGGATGGCTGCTCTCGTGGGTGAGGCCGTGCAGCAGGTGCCTTGTCATTAATCCATCAGCGGTGACGGCCTGCAATGCTCCATCGGGGTGTGACATATTTCAACACCAATCAAGAAATGAGCTTGCGAGCATGCTGATGGCTAATCAAGGCTCCAGACAGGGACACACTCCGGCACGCTTGTTAATGGCATTCTCTATTAAGCTGGAACCGCCCAGGTATAAAATAGCTGCCCTGAGAGGAGCCTCCATGAGCCCAGGAAGATGGGCAGACAGACAGCTGATGGGCTTCCAACATTGTTTTACTTAACTACAACACGCCAGACTATTCCTGCAGAACAGCTCCCAGTGTTTAAAAATATGTCACAAAACTGACATCAAAGACCTCACTCGTGAACCAACAGGATTTTGCATTTTTATCTTTAAATATTTCCCAGTAGGTGAATTACCCAAATTAGTCAATAATAGAACCCAAAATGACTATGTTTAGCCAATTGAGTGTGACACCAAAATGCCTGGCCGCGTGAGCCATCTCTCCCTCAAAGCCATTTTTACGTGACCGTCCACAGGCGCTGCTGACAGCTTGCAATTTTGCTCTGATGATGGAATGCTGCCAAGAAGGTTACAAACTCATAAAACATGCATGGGGGCACACGGGACATGCCTTCCCCCTGCCCCTCACGCGGAACACTGAGTTACTAGTAATACCTACAAGTTTAAAAAATGGTATTTCCACCAATGCCAATTTTTCATCAGGATATATCACCCAGAGCACCGCTTCTTACTGTCATAGACTTCCTGGCAACCCAGGTTAAAGAAGTTACCCAGTCAAGAGTGATTTTTGACAGATTTCATTCATTTCCTGTGAGCACGCCATATTGTGACGTTCGCCTCCATTTTGGTGCAAATACAGAACACTGTGAAAGTATTTGGCCCACAATGATCAACAGGACGTGCGGCCCGTCTTAGAAGAGGCTCTCACATGATCATCCTGCTGTGTAATTAGCTGGCACCTTTTTGTGACATTTCAGGGGACCCTGAGCTCTGGTTAGGTCCTTGGGTTTGGGAAAGAGTAGGGACATTCAGAGGTACCTCTGGCAGTCACCTGGCCTGTGGGGTGCCTGATCAAGAGGCCTGGCTATCATTAAAGAAATCACTTAACATCTCGAGTCTGTGTCACCCTATGGAAGGGTGACATTACTTCTCTGGTTAGAACAGAAACAGGCCTTGGAAAGAAATGTTCTTTCTGAACAACACATGCAGTCCTTTCCGGGGTCAGATTCTACTGCCCCTCACGGGCTCCTCACCCCCATGCCAAACTGCATCGTCCCCAGTGGAACACAGAAGCTTCGAGAAGAGCTGTCACCTGTAACTAGGCCCAGCTGTTCCCCGAGATCCTGGCACAAAGAGCTGGCAACCCTGCCCTTTGCTGTCCTGGTTATCACTCTAAGCACTGCATGTGGTTCTCGGGCCACGCCTTCTGTGGGATGTGGACAAACTGCAGCCCACGGAGTGACAGGTGCCTGGGACGCTAAGAGGTCGTGAAAAGTCTGAGTGAAGAGCAAGGGTGGGAGATGTTGTTGCTGCCTCGGGGTTTATTTGCAGCAACGGGGAGGGGCTCATCACTGTCCGCAAGCATCTGAACGGCTCTCCTGTGGCAGGCGGGCAGGTGTGCTCTCGGTGACCCCAAGGGGTAGAGAGAACCGGAATCACAGGAGACAAGCTAGCAGAGGAGGCTGCGTCTGAAGGAACGGACAGCTGCGTGGGCAGGATTCTCCTGCCCCTGGAGAAGACCCACAGCGGCTGGGAAGTCACTTGGCAAGGGAGCCCTTGGGGAGCTTGAGAGTCAATGATTCTATAAATAATAGTACCTTGGATTGATACATTTGAGGATGGGCTGTGGCAGGTCAATCAACTGGAATAGATACAAATAAATGTCCCCGCAGGATGGGTCACAAAATACCTACAGAGCCAGACAACAGTGAAATGGTCTCTGCTGCTCCTGAAGTTAATCCTCTGTCCCGAATGTACTCCTTCTCCCCAGTCCGTGCTGCCCCTCCCTCGAGAGGGCCCCCCCCCCCCCCCCGCCCCCACGGCAC
>NW_022589766.1:2221588-2378361 GCF_004348235.1 Phoca vitulina | reverse complement strand
CCCCCCCCCCCCCCCCCCCCCCGGGCGCCCCCCCCCCCCCCCCCCCCGCCCTGCCGAGCAGAGCCTGAGGCCAACCCCCAGGGAACAGGAAGGGCACAATCAGCCTGTGATTAGTACCTTCCACATGGAGCATGCTCTTGAACTCGACCACTCTTAAAAATTCCCTGCACACAGGACACCCTCTTGGGCCACCACAAGGCCCTGGGCAAGCTCTTCCCACCTCTGGGCTCCCGTCTGTCCCCTAGACAGCAAGAGAGCTGGCTTGGATGACCTGTGCCCCGGGGCCCTTCCAGCTCCTATGAATGGTTCTGGGACAGAATCTGGCTGGGCTGCTAGCGTCCTGCCAAGTCACGTGACAGCCAGTTCTTGGAAATGACGTCACCTGCATCCTGTCCACTTGGTCTCTAATCTAAGGCAAGCTGGCAAAGCAGCTTAGCTGGGGATTAGCCTCGGGATGCACCTTTTGGGGCTGCTGTTGGGGAGACACACTTCATCAGTGGCTACAGAAATGGGACTTGGTCCATCTTTGAAGAATGTACTTTCCACTGGGACTTAGTTTTAGGAAAGAAGAGGTAAAGGCAACACTGAAAAGTGCCCTGGCCTCTCTGGCTAGCGTCTGGCATTTGCAGTGGGGCCGGGCTCTGGGCTCTGGCAGGTGTGAAGTGAGCAGGAATTTGCCAGAGCCCAGAAGAAGCTGCATGCTTCGTACCCCACGGGGCCGGTCCCTCCCCAGCCTCACAGTCCTCAGCTGGCCTCTCCTCCCTGGCTCGCCCTCCCTGCTGCGAGCTCCTGGGTTTTGTGCCTCTCGATCAGCATTTCCAATCCTGTTTTTGACTAATGAACTCCATTCACAGTAATCTATAATTTCACAAACTCCCTACAATTAAAAAAAATCATTTTATCATTTTTGCATGGCTTACAGTAAAAAAGATTTTTAGTTAAATATTTTGTATGAGTATATTATTCAAAGATTATATTAAATGAACATTAAAAGACAATTTTTAATAACGTTCATTATATATAAGGACACATTTCAACATTTTTCTATTTAACAAGTTATACACAACATTTCATTTCCTTTAAATTAGTTGTGCAAGGCAAGACTGATTTGTTGACAAATAAAAAACGACATTTTGGTTCTGGGACCAACATATATTTAAAACATAATTGAAACTTAATTATGTGCATCAGCTTCAAAAATAGAAACTGTTTCTGTGACCTGATCTTTAGAATACTTGCATTTTGAGCTTAAGAAAAATCAACTGCATTATTTTTGTAATGTTCATGTTATCTAAATGATAAAGTAAAGCAGGATTCAGACAGAGCTGTAAGTTCTTCAAAATAACACATTGCTGGCAATAATTTTTCCAATCAATGAGAAGACAAGCTAGGGAAATTATCTCTGTATTTTCTGTACCCACCCCCATCCCCACCAATTTCCTTCTCTCTTCCTCTCATTTAATGTACTGAAGACATTTAGATGACCTAAATAAGAACTCGGATCAGATGAGCACAACTTATGGATCTAGAAAAAATGCCTTTGAGGCAAATTTGCAGAATTATCGTTCTTCGACTCCTCATTAGCTTGGGGAGGTTCAACATAAATGTTCTTTATGTTTCCTGTCTTTGTCACTTTTTACAGCCAAAGAGATCCACTTTGGCTATAAATGAAACCATATATGACAAATAATAAAAACAATTTAAAAGTATATAGCAGTCAAAGTGAACCAAAGTGATAAACCAATTGGCGACAGAGTAATGAGCATGGTTGCCTGATCTCTATCAGGCACACATTCTCACACGATACACACACACATGCATGCGTGTGCACTCACGCACATGCACACACACACATTCAGAGGTCCCAGGGTTCCATTTTAGGAAAACTGTGTAAATAACCATCTACTGGCTTTTAAAATACGTAATCTGAAACAAATGCATTTACCACTTTTAACAACGATAAGCCACAAGCGTTCATGCCAGAAGTCTCAAGGTTCTACCCATCTTGGGCTAGAAAAAGAGTGGTGGGCGGTGCTTTCATTATAAGAAGACACAGCCTGTCCTGTAGGGAGCTGTGCACGGAGGGGCCGGCAAGTCAGGCCTGTGGGGGTGGGAATGGTGGAGGGCTGGGAAGGAGGTGAGTGTGGCGTGAGGGCCACATCAGCAAAGGCTCTATGTTTGGTGAGTGGGAGGGGAGAGGTCTGAGTGGTGGTCTGGATTGGGAAACTTCCAGGAGGTAAGAGGTTCCAGAGAGATTTGGGGAATGCATCTTGGGGATGTGATATGTGGGATCTCTGGCAACCCTTCTGAGGAAGGCTGTAACCAAGCTCCCATGATTCTTCAGGAGAGAGATCTGCTGTTTCTTTCTGTGCATCACTGCTGGAGACTGGGCCATGGCGGGGGCGGGGGTTGCCTAGCTGAGCTTGGGTTGCCTGCCTAGGACACTCCAGGTTGGAAAAGGATCTCAGGGGGTGTCCCTGAGCACAAGCCACAGCCCAAGAGGGTGAGAAGCTCCAACCCAGCATGGCCCCCACACCCGCACCCCAGTGAGTGAAGAGCTGGATGAGGTTCCATGAGTTCGCCCTCCCTGTCCCAGGCAAGGCCTCTCCTGACTGACCTCACCGCCAGTAACAGACCCACCAAGCTGTGGGGGAATCAAATACTCCAGAAATCCCTGAGGCCATTTCCCTTTGTGAGAACAGGAGTCCAGACTCCGTCTTTAAGCTGCTTGGGAATTGGAGAGGAAGAAGCAGTGATGCTGCAGGTGCTTAAGAGATTCTCAAAGGACATTGGAATGCAAGGGCTGACGGAGCCCTGGGGCACAGCCAGTGGGGCGGAAGGAGCCCCTGTGTGAAGGGAAGGGACAGGGACTCTGGCATGAGGAGCCGGCCCCCAGGGGTCCGTGGGCGAGGTGACCACGCAGGGGCCCCTCCTTGCTCAGCACACGCTGCTCATGACGGCAGGCCCCAGAAGAGGCCTGCCCAGCCCCAGCGCCAGCACGGGCGGTTTAGGGGAATCACACGGGTTTCTACATTCCTGCAGGGAAGAGAAACAATGAGCAGGTGGGTGAAAACCACTTCCCATAACGCAAGCTTCTCTGGGGGCCACCTGTGGAAGCCAGCCAAAAGTTCCACCTCAGCGGGGCCTACGGCTCCAAGCCGGGTGGGGATGGAAGCCAGCCGTGCCCAGCCCCTGCACACGTCCCCCACACCCGGGAGGCCGCCTACCCTGGACGATGCTAGAAGAGCGCCGGCAGCCCCCACCCCCGCCCAGGGGAGCCCCTCCCAGCACCCACCCAAACACACCTCTGAAAGCACATCTCAGCCACCCGGGGCTTCGGCGTGGGGTCCTGCTCCCACGCATGGTTGGATTCAGCGGGAGAACTACCCCATCCCGGGGCGGAGGCCTCCCTAATCCTCCGCAGTCCTCACCCACCCCCGCTCAGCCGGGCGCAGCCAGGCACTGGGAAGAGCGACACCCCTCTCACTGCAGAGCGAGCCACGGGAGCCACAGAGCCAGACGACCACCAGGCCGCAGTGGGCTCCTCTCTGCTGTGGCTCTGCTCCCTGCCGGGCGCCGGCCTGGCTCCTGGCAGAACCCTCGCAGAGGCCAGCCCCCATGGTCCTGAAAGAAAAATCTCCACACCCATTCATGCGCTGCTTTTGTTGAATGACTTGAGTTTTTCATTTTCTAAGAAACAGGGACATAAATGGCTTATTGGCATTTTACCGACGGAGGTGTGGGCGAGTGACTGGATCCCTCAGAGGCTTGGCACTGAACGGGAATTAGGGGCCTGCTAGAGGGAGCATGGCGTCATCGGTCAGGGCCTCACGGGGTGCCCCTGCCCGCTGACTGCCTACCTGGGGGTTTGTGCATACAGACACACACACACACACACAACACACACACAACACAGAGAGACTTGCACAGAACCCCCCACATACAACATACAACACAGAGACGTGCACAGACCCACCCACACACAACACACAACACAAATGTGCACAGACCCCCCCCACACATACAACACACAACACAGAGAGACGTGCAGAGACCGCCCCCCACATATAACACACAACACAGAGAGACATGCACAGACCCCCCCATACAACACACAACACAGAGAGATGTGCACAGCCCCCCCACATACAACATACAACACAGAGAGACGTGCACAGACCACCCCCCACACACAACACACACAGAGACATACACAGACACACACACAGACACAGGCACACAAACACACAGAGACACAGAGGCATACACACACACAGAGACACACACAATACACACAGAAGCACACAGAGATACATGGAGACCTGGAGAGACACAATACACATACAACACACACAGAGACACAGAGGCACACCCTGCCATACAGACACACACAAAGACAGACACATAACACACACAGAGACACAGACATATATCACACACACAAAACACAGACACAAAGATACACACAACACACACATAACACACACAGACACAGAGACATACACACAGACATGGAGAGACATACCATATACATGGATACAGAAACACACAAAGACACATTAACAGAGACACAGACACACAGATAATTGACACATACAGACACATAGACATAGAGAAACATAGACACACTCATATACAGAGACACACAGACACACACACACACACTGACACCTACTGGCAGACACACAGAGACAAACATACAGAGACAAACACAGAGACAGATGTGGCTATACAGAGACACACACTCACACACTCACACTCTTCTAGAACTCTCTTCCTAACATTCAGGACAAGCAGAATGTACTTTGGCCCAGGAACCCTTCACTCCTTCCCCCAAGGAGAAGACAAGCATAGGCAGAGGTCAAGAGCAGAGGTGGCGAATGCCGAGCATCTGACCTCCGTTTACCTGCCCTCCCTGTGGCGACCTAATTGGGGGAGAAGCAAACATGCCTTCAGCAGTGGACCAAGCAGAGATCAGCACAACGCAGGCCACCCCAAGAGATGGCACAGAACGGGTGCCTAGTCTGTTGTCTAGTGTACAACAGACACCAAGGGCTCTAGGGGTTCAGAGGCCCTGGGATAGGATGGAAGGACAGGCGTCACGGGGTGGACTCACACCTCGGCTGTCCCACTGAGAGAGGCATCAAACCTTTCCGAGCCTTTTTCCCTCTCTGTAGTGAGGGAATACAGGGCTACCGACTTCCCAAAGGGTTACTGTGAGGACTGAATGAGGTGAGGAGCCTCCGTATCAGGGCCTGGTCCCGCCTCTGCACAGTCTTTGTCAAGGACTGAAAGAGAATGAGAAAGAGACAGGCTTTGTAAGGCCTGGGCTCTACGCTGGGATGTGAGGGCTAGCTAGGATTTCGGTGGGCGGCCGGCCAGTGCAGGAGCTCACGCCACCTGTGGGGCCTGCGGGGATGTGGCCCCAGAGGCCATTCCTAGAGCACTGGGTGGACACAGACAGGACTCCAGATGCCAGTGACCAGAAGGCAGTCGGTACACAGTACGACAGGCTCTCTGCCCAACTAGCAAAGCCCACTGGGCCCCCTCCTGTGGGATTCTCACCAGAAAGCACACATTATGCACCAGCAGATTGCAGGAAGAAAACAAAGCTTGGAAAGGCAAGGCCAGGACCAAGAGGGCAACAGTCACTCTGTGGGCAGACCTGAGATGAAGGTGCGTGAATGACCCCTCACGAAGGGGAGGACATCAGTGGCATGACCTGGTCCTTGGAGCCGGCCAGTCTTGGCTCCCCATGGGATTCTGCCTCCCCTAAGTGAGCCTCTCTGACCCTTAACACAATCAGTTTGGGGGCAGCAAGGGAGACAGGACACTGGGTATTGAGGTGCAACCAAAATGCTGGGTGAGTTCCAACCTTGAACAGCTTTGAATGACTGAATTGGCTTTCATTTCATAGAGTGTGGGGGAGTCCACGAGGGGACACAGCCGTCTGGCCCAGAGTATCCCAATGGGGGGCCAAGACAACGGTTCCCATGTGTGTTGGCAGACAGCCCCTCTGTCCCTGGGGCAGCCAGAGCCGCCAGGCTGGTCACCAGGAGGAGCCTGAATCTCTGTGTGTGGAAAAATATTCTGCCCGTGTTCCATGAGGTGAACAAAACGGGAAAGTGCTGATCTAGCTTCTGTGACGTGTTATATACGAGGCCCTTGAGGCTCACACAGAAGAAGGGAGTTGTGGAAAGTCACCTAGCCAGTCAAGAGCCAGCTGGGATGAGGAGCCAGCCCAATCCCAGAATAACGGACAGGCCGCAAATCCTTTCCTCTCCGAGGAAGACCTACGGGCCGGTACAAGAACATCCTGAATATGAAGACGTCAACGCACAGAAGGTGGCTGTCTCCCAAAGTGCAGCCTGACCGGGGGCCACTTCTACTCCGCTCAAATGCACCACTTCGGGTGCTGAACAGAAAACTGGACTCCTCATTAAGGCCACTGGTATCCTGAAGACTAATTTTGTTCAACATTTTTCAGGGAAAGGGCAATTAAAAATCTATCCTGAAGAGAACGAAGACATATTTTTAGGATGAGATTGAGGAGACTCCCTGAAAATAACATAAAACGTCCAAGTCCAAAGTGATTAAAAAGACATAAATCAGCTGTGTGCTCTAAGGAGTCCCAGCGCTGGGCCATTCCCTGGAGCCACAGGAAGAATGGCCTCTGGGGGCTGGCCTGGGACACTGCCAGCCTCCTCACTCTCATACCCAGAGCCGGCTTCTTGGCTCCCGCCAAGCACAGCTCAACAGGGATGGGGGCGGGGGGGTCACAGTGCCACACGGTCACACTGGTGGCAAAGATCCAGCTACTGGCCCAGGCCGGGCTCCCCCAGGTAGTGTGGGCAAGCAGACCCCCCAGCAGCACCTGGAAGGTCAGGGGTTTTCTCCTGGCCTCGGCCTTCCCTCACTCCAGACATGGCAAAAATGAGAGAAAGCCAGAAGACAGGGAGAGAGCTAGCTTGTTCTGAGGTGGCCCAAGGATGGGGCCAGGGTAAGCAGGGTTCAAAATTTCAAGTTACACGTTACACTTCCTGGACTCTCTTCTTTTGGGGTGAATCATACTGGCCTGGGGATCTAGAAGCCTAGTTTCTGACTCCACCCATTTTAATGTAGTTAGGAGGACAATTTACTCGTATTTGTAGGTCTACGGCTCCGGGTTCTCAAAGTACTTATGTGTAACATGGCAGGGCAGGAGGCAGTAGTCTTTCAACATTAGAAAAGGAAGCCCACTCCTATCTGGAAAGTATCATCGGGCACATTGGGGAACAAAGGTTCCAAGGAGCCAGATTAACATGGGTACTAAGGGACAACTGGCAGGGGTAAGTATTTCTTAAGCACATACTATGAACCAAGCACAGTGTATTGCATTCTTTCCCTTGTGATCCCTGTAAGAACGGTAAGGAGAAACGTACGGTTAGCCCTATTTCACAGCTGAAATAGCTGCGACTCAGAGCCGTCCCTGCTAACAAAGTTAGCAAGTGACAGGGCAGGTGTCCGCTGAAGGTGTGAAAGTAGCTCCTAGAGCTCAGCTGGCCCCAGTACCCCACACTGGTTACTGTTTAGCACAGGCTGAAATCTAATCAACAGAGAAAGTTCCTGTGTCAGCAACAGTCCGCAGAGGGGAAAGTGAACAGTAACAAATGCTTGATTACTGTAAACTAGCTCAGAAATACCAGGGCACTAAATCATGCTGAAGCCTAACATTTCCAAACGGCAGCACCAGACCTGCCGGCCCCATCGGAGCTTCCTAAGTCCCTCTGCAGGCCACAGGTGGCCGGGAGAAGGGATCTGCCCCCAGGCCCAACAGGGGAGCGCCAGACTTGGGACACGCCCTCCCAAGGGGGTCCTAACAGAGCCGGTGCCCACCCATCCCATGCTGGGTGCCTGGCCGCAAAGACCAAAAAGGAAGAGGTCTGGAGGCGGGGTTGGGAAGAGGGGCGGGGGGCTGAGGGCTGAAACAGAGAGACATCCAGGGAAGACAATCCTCGGAGGGCTGGTTTTATGGACCGCACGATCAGCCATGGGAGCTGTGAAGATATGGATTTAGGAGCTGTTGTTTTTGGGGAGTACAGAACATTACTCAAGGAGAATATGTATAGTGAGAAGAACAAAGACGGAGCCCCGGGAGGGGAAGCCAAGTGAACCTGGCCAGGACGGTCACTATGTGTATTGCTGGTGATGTGCTGAGACACCTGTGACTCCTGACAGACCACAGTAGATTAAAAAAAAGCAAACTCGGGACGAGTTTCAATGAATGCATAGACAACCGATCTACGAAGTGTTATTGATGGAGAGTCGGGAACATCTCAAAGGACCTGGTAACATGAACCTCACGGGCAGAAGAGGACTTCAGTCCTTCTAACCCACGACTGTGAGTGCATGAAGCACCTCCTACAGTTGCGTGAACAGAGCCTGGACTTGAGTCTGGGGTTTGCCACCCACTCACGGGCCTCTTGCCACATGAGGAAACTGAGGCATGCAGCTGGAGAGGGTAACACAGCCTGCCCCGTCCATCCCGATGAGGGCTAGAGAAGGAGAGACAGACACCAAGTCCCCTCACAGGGTGGGGCCTGGGTCGCCCGGGAGTGTGGGCAGTAATGGGGCTCTGTGCGCTCAGGGCTGCTGAACCTGGCCTCCATCGATGTCTGCAACACAACAGCTTCTTTCCAGCCTCCAGGTGTGGAGCAGAGAAGAAATAAGTGAGGCTACCTGGGGGTTAAGGATGTCCCCAGATACCTATTATTGTGATGTTGTACCTCTAGCAGACACAAGAGCAGATTCTCAGGTGTCCTGGGTTATCTCGGATCTGCTTCTAGAAAGCCCTTCAGGTCAATTTTGATCCTTCAACCTCGTAGTATCACCAATTCCTTATTGGCCATTGATTATGCACTTTATCCATGCTTTCTTATTCACTGCTCACCACCACCGGAGAAGGGAAGATTATTATCTCTATTGTACATATAAGAAAATGGAGCCTAGAAATCTTTTTTTTTTTTTTTTTTTTTTTAAAGATTTATCTATTTGACAGAGAGAGACACAGAGAGAGGGGGAACACAAGCAGGGGGAGTGGGAGAGGGAGAAGCAGGCTTCCCGCGGAGCAGGGAGCCCGATGTGGGGCTCGATCCCAGGACCCTGGGATCATGACCTGAGCCGAAGGCAGACGCTTAACCGACTGAGCCACCCAGGCGCCCCTGGAGCCTAGAAATCTTGACATCACTCACGCAAACCTACTCAGCTAGTAAGTGGCAGGTCTGGGATTTGGACCCGGCTGTCTGGCGCCTGAATGCATTGTCAAAACCATGGTTCCCAGTTTTGTGGGCTTCACGGACTACTAAACTTCCAAAACATTTGGGGACAAATAATAGGTTGCCAACTTCATATTCTTCCAATTAACAATCATGTTTTAAACACCAAACAAACCTTCCCTCCACAAAAGGAAAAATGTTTGTGACACGCACATGCACACACAGCCACGTGGTTACACCTGAACCCCTGTCCTGTATCTGGGAAATGGCAAACACACTTAACCTCCCTCACTTCACCAATCAGACCCATAGATGCACACTTTTTTAAGATTTTATTTACTTGACAAAGAGCGCACAAGCATGGGGGTGGCAGGCAGAGGGAGAGGGAGAAGTGGGCTCCCTGCTGAGCAGGGAGCTCAATGCAGAGCTTGATCCCAGGACCCCAGGATCATGACCTGAGCCAAAGGCAGACTCTTAACAACTGAGCCACCAGACACCCCTAGAGGAGCCCTTTTAATCAGAAGCCAGGGATGCCAAGAAGTTGGGATGGTGCAGAATCACGACAGGATCAGCATCCATTGTCTGGAGCTGGTGATGTTGGTGGCACAAGCTGGGGTCTGGCCCAGGAGGACAGCGGTGGCGTCCTTGCTGGGTCAGGTCTGGGCATGACTGGTTGTCCTTCCTGGCTGTGTGGCCTCTGAACCTGGTTCTCTACTCTCCTGGAGACTCTGGGCTGCCTTATATCCTTTTAATAAAATCCTTTTCTGCTTTAATTGGCTAAAATTGGTTTCTGTTGCTTTCTAGTTAGAATGGTGACAGATAGAACTTAATCTTAGAATAAAGGACAGCACTTTACATGGAATGCATTTAGTTCTATGAAAACCTCACCACACAGCATCCCTCCTTTTCTCCTTTTGTTGCAGACCAGTCTGTGTCAGGCAGCGAGGGACCTGGAGGCTGGGGCCAGGGACTGCACTCTACTGCTTCCCTACCCTCAAGCGGTTAGAAACTAGAACCAGAAGCCCCACCGTGGGTTGTGCCCTTTGCTGAAGGATCACCAGTGTGTCCCCACTGCCCACTGGTGAAGTTTAAACCCAACCTCTCTGGCCCCATCTCTGCTCCTGCTCTCCCTCCAGGAACTCTGGGCTTTAGCTAAGATAGTTTCCCCCCCATCTGCAGGATGCAGACAGCATATCCCCACTTCTCATCTTTATTCATATTGCTATCCACTCCTCGCCTCTTGTTTTCTGCATTTAAAAGTTCGGCTCATCTCTCCAGCCCTCCCACAGCCCAGCTTCCTCAGCCCTCGGAGAGCTCTCCGACTCCTGAGGTCTCGCGGTCTTCCTGTCTGTTAATTCCTTGTTTTTAAAAATTTTTTTTCAAAGGGAGGCCCGAGATACCGCCTTGTCCCACAGCAACCCCTGAACAAACACGTCTGCCAGCAAGACCCTCCGGAGCCGCCCAGTCTGCCTACCCAGGCTCCCTGCATCCTGCAGGCAGGGTGCTAACTGGAAACTTTGCTTGCTCCTCAGAGATCCACTTTGTCTTCTCTCTCTCGGTGAGATGCAGAACAACTCATCTCTGTGCTCCTCAGGAGCATCCTTCAAAGACAATTAAGTCCCTCCTCAGCCTCTTTCTTCTGAAATGAAATTATCCCTAATCCTTTCTCCCGTCTTCAAGAGTCCTGTTTTCCGGTGCTTTGATGGAGTGGACTCCATCAGAGGAACACCACAGCCGGGAGGGCCGAGGGGCTCAGGAATGGGGTTCGCAGACGTCTGTGGGGGCCGCAGCCTCTTCTCTGATCATTTGTGAAGTGAAATTACCTGCCTATTTGCCGAGCCTGCCTCTAGTTCAAAATCTCTCTGGCTGATGTCGGCTTACCCCACGGCAGGGCACCCAACCCTCACCTCGAGCCTCCGACGAAGGGGAGGAAGGTGGCTTGGGACAGACTGGGGGCCCTGAATGCCGAGTTCCCAAGCTGGTCCTATGGCTGGCTTCTGCATGGAGATGGCCTCATTTGACCAACTCAGTGCCAGCGTGATTCTGCAGATGGATGGTCTTTACTCACAAGTGATCCCTAACACGAGGCCAAGGACTTGCTGGATCTGTTTCGTAGCGCTGCCACACCCCACAAGTTCACCAGGGCCCAGCAGCCTGTAGTTCAACCCGTTCATTACATGCATCCTGGGCCTCCCCTTTCCCCAAATGAAATGGAGAACTGCAGGCATTTTCTTGAAGGCAAACAAGAAAATTGCCCAAAGAACCAAGTAATCTTCAAATGTCAAAAACATCCAGTGCGTGAATCACGCTTAAGTAAGAGCACAGGAATTTGGCAAAGTGACAAGCAGTGGTTTACAACATTAAAGGTGACTTAGAGACAGTCAGTCAGAGGCAGAAGGGGAAGGAAGCCTGAGCCAGCCCGAACCAGCCTTCTCCCTGACAGGCCCAGCACCTGCCATTTCCCCATTTGTGAAAGGGCACTCCAGCTGTGAGCATCTTGAGACGCAGAGAAGTAATCCCTGGAGCATCGCGTGGACCCCGTCAGCCTCGTCGGGCCTGGCAGAAGAGCTCTGCAACTTTGCCTTTGACCCTTGTGCAGAAGAGGCCCGGGCATGTGATCATGCAGTGGCCCGGGCATGGTACCCACCACCTTCCCCCTTCACCAAATGCAGGATAATTATCTTCCGAAAGAACCTGTGATCCTCTTTCATCCAGGCCCAGGTGCTCTGAAGGATTTCCCAGATGCTTCTGGTCCACAACAATCTTCAAGCCCTCTGACTCTCATCCCAGCTCTGGGGGTCGCCGGCCTTTTTCCCCGAAGACAGTGATGGGCAGTCCTGCAGCCTCTCCCCAGCCTTGGAGGGCAATTCGGATTCGGCCGGTGTGGCACCATTTGCATATACAGGACAAGCTTTAAGGGCTACAATCTACAGGCCAGTGATGCTGACCTCCCTGCCTTATCTCCAACAAGCTTCTTGATTCCTCTCCTCCCCTTCTTCTGCCCCCCCCCCGGGGCCTACAGCCAACAGGGCTGGGAATTCAATAAAGAGCTGGTTCAGAAATCATAAATTGGGACCCAAATTCAGAACAATGCATGGATTTGTTTCTATTCCTTCTCTGAAATTCCTCAACTATTGACAAACTCCAAGCAGATCCATGTGTGAGCTGGTTACTCCATGACCCTGAAGTACCCTAGTCCTTGGATCAGTTCAGAGGCACTGGAGGAGGTGAGCCCCAGCTGCCTTTGGTCAGAGCCCTAGGACATTTCCTAAGAAGCCTGGGAGTAAGATCTAAAGGGAGCTAAAGGTCATTCTAATGAGAACGTGAGTCGGGAAACACCCGTGACTTAAATTCTGGCTCTTCCAGCAGGTTATTTGTGCTGAGATTGGGCCCATGCACAGGGCCTAAGTGACTCAGAGAGAAACTTAACTTCCTTAGTTTTACCAGAAGAGCCCAAGGAGCCCCTCAGAACAAATCACTCAAGGCTGCTGATGTGGGGAGCTGCTGTGTTCACGTCTGGAAAGTAGAGGAGGCAGAACCAGCAGTACCTGTTACGATTCCAGTCCAGGCTTTCATTTCTCAAGGCAAGAAGAAGAAACAGGATATTTTTGTCTCATCTCATCTCCTGAAAGCAGGAATGGATGAGGCTGAGAAAAGTCTTCTGGCACATGCAAGAGAAGGAAGTCCGGCCAACCTTACAACTCTGTCCTTGAGGCCCTGCCCTACCTGGGTGCGCCCACCTAGACAGCTTAGACATCACAACCCATCTCCCTGTATCTACCCCCATGACCCGGGCCTGTCCACCCCAAGCACACATCTTTCCAACACACATACGGTATACTCTGGTCCTGAGAACCACCTCACAGTCCCCAAATACCTTCTCTTACCTGTCGTCTGTTTCTCCTGCCCCAAACACCCTCCCTGCCCTGCCCCTGCCCTTACTACATGTCACAATTCCACTTGCCCTAGTCCTCCCCTAACTCTGCGGACTAGGCTCCTCCCTTGCCTGGCCTCATGGGATTTGGGATGTTCTATTTTAGCAGGGTCCCATCAACAGGATAATCTCATCTCTTCTGTTTTTTGTCTCCTCTTCTCCACTGAAGGTTCCTTGGGAGGGGTATGACCGACCATGTTTTTTTCACTATTTTTATCCACGTTACTGAGCCTGGCATGTAGTAGGTATTCAAGAAATATTCATTGAATGCATAATTATATAAATGACCTTGAATTGATGCAAACTTCATGTTCTTGCCTCATGCAACAAAATGATCAGGCAATCAGACCATCATTCAGAAATGAGGGTCTGTGGGGAGGAAGGAAAGGCTCAGGCAGAGGAGGGAGGGACAGGAGAGAACCCGGCTCCATTGAGCTACCCTGAGACTCACCGTGAGGCATGGGACTTAAGAGCCCGAAAGGCAAACAAGAGTTTATAGACTGGATTGTTGACATGTGTGGTTCCTCTGAGTTTGTGCCCCTTTTAAAAACTGCCTCCAGGGCTGATTCAGCCAGCACATGGTAGAGAGTACACAGGAAATCTCCTCCTTTCCTAGGAAAGTGCCGCCTCTGGAAGCCAGAGTAGCAGGAGGTCCCAGGAAGACTGGGTCCAGCTGGCTGGCCCAACAGCTTGTCCCTTACCTCTAAGATCCTTCCTCCTCAATCCTGCCTGAGTGATTCCTCCAAATGTCTGTCCCCTCTGAGTAAGAGCCAGGTCCAGACATTTAATTACCTACCTGACACCAGTGTCATGTCTCAGGAACCCTCACACCTGGTTCTGAACAAAACTCAATCTTCTCCAGCACCCCCGAGCATCCCAGGGCTCCCAGCACGCCACCATCCATCCACGCCTCAGGTCAGAAATCTCGGGCCACCCCTCTCCTTTACTTCCCCACATCCAACCCACCACCAAGGCCTGACAACTCCACCTTTTAAATGTCTCAAACTCACTTACTTCCCTCCATCTGCAACATCATGGCAGTCCCAGCTGCTGCCACCAGCTCTCACCTGGACTCTGGCAATCATCTTGTAACTGTGCCCCATATTCTTCCTTGGTACTCTTCAGTAGGTCCCACATGGTGGCCTGTGCCATCATTTCAAAATGCCATTCCTTGGGGCACCTGGGTGGCTCAGTCCATTGAGCGTCTGCCTTCAGCTCAGGTCATGATCGCAGGGTCCTGGGATCAAGCCCCATGTCGGGCTCCCTGCTTAGCGGGGAGTCTGCTTTTCCCTCTCCCTCTGGCACCCCCTGCCCCCCGCTCGTGTTCTTTCTCTCTCTAAAATAAATAAAATCTTTTTTAAAAATGCCATTCCCTTGCTTTAAATCTATCCAAGTCACTCAGTGCTCTTGCAATAAAGATAAAGATGCTATATGTGGCCTACAAGTCCCTGCATGGTCTTTCCCTGCCCAATTTTCTGGTCTCCTCTGGGACCACGCTCCCCCTTGCTTTCTCAGCCCCAGCTTCCCTGGCCTTCTCTTGTTCCTTGAATGTGCCTGTATAGGGTTCTCTCCTACGGTACACCCGTGTCCTCTGTCTGCCATGCATCGTCCCCTCCCCACCCCAGCTCAGCCTCCCTTTAAATACTCATGTCAACTGTTCCTTGAAACCCCTGAATCCAAGAAGAGGGAAGGCTCCCTATAACAGCACCGGACGACTTCTGTCTGAACTCTCCAATAACCGCGTCTCCCCTACTAGACTGTAAGCTCCTTGCGGGAAAGAAGCAGGCATGCTGTTGCTCACTCCCAAGCTCCGACACCCAGCATGATGCCCGGCGCGCAGAAGGCACTCAGATATTTGTTAAACCATGAATAATGGGTTTGGGTTTTATGGAGGGAAGCCGCACTGCCTTACAGTCTGGTTTCATAGGAGACAAGTTACAACATAGAGGACTTGCTGATGGCAACATATTCCTTCTGAGGAAGATTTTCAAGTGGGTGAAAAACAATCTTCCTAAACTGGCATATGAATCAAAGAGTAAAAGATGAGTCTTTCGTCCAACGGAGGAAACGCACACCATCAGTACATTCACAAGCAGTCTGTGTGGGGACGTGGGGAGATTCCGCCCCCACCAGAGCCATATGCTAGGGAGAATCAGGGTAGGAGAAATCCTTCCTTCCCCATAACCGGTAGAAGGCCTTAATTTGGGAAGATGGCAATGTAATGCGAGCTCAGCACAGCTGCTGAGGACAAAGCGCCTGGGTACTACAGTTAGATATCTGCTCAGCCTCTCTCTTCCTTTTTCGCTCACTCTGAGGGGTGGTCTTTGTGCGGTGAACGGGTCTTGAGCATCCTCCATGGCTCCACAATGGGGTAAGTGGTGTCTCTGTTTCTTCACGTTCAAGTTTGTCTAGCTGGGAATGTACATCTGGGTGAAATTAAACCTAACATCAGTAACAGCAGACTCTACCCAATCAGTCTGGGACAAGTGTCCGGAGCCGGCTCCTCCGTCGTTCTTTATGGCTACCCTGCCCCACTCCCCACAAGGCAGGGCTGTGAACCTCCAGTCCCGTCTGAGGAGTGTGCCGGGTGGCACATCAGAGCTACCGCGGCTGCCTGTCACTGCAGGGGAGGCTGGAGTGCTGACTTCACGCACCAAATAAATGATGGGACCAGGGTTCCGACTTGGAGCCAGAAAGAAATTTCACTGGAATGGCATATAATATAACACAATAAGATGCCATTTTCCTCCAAATTAATAAAGATTCTGAACGATGATAAGCTCTCCCAGATACTAGTGGTTGCACGTACATTTGATAAAATGATTAGCATGTTTCAAAAGCCTTTAAAAAGTTCCATTCATGAGAAAATTCGATAAGCTTGCAAGATACAAAATACATAAGAACCAAGAGCTTTCTTATTTGTTAGTAGTAACTCATTAGAAAATATAACCGGACAGAAAGATCTTAGTCTAACTATACGTAGCATCTAGGAATGAAGTTTCTAGAATAATGCAGAGCTCATAGGAAGCGATGTTTACAGAGAGATATGAAAGTAAATTTAAATAAACACAGAGTAAACGGGATGGCACGTTCCTGAATGAGAAGACTCAATATTGCAGTCGGATGTCAATTCTTTATAAACCAATTTATAGACCTAATCTAATTCATATGCATAGCATGTAAAAAAAGTCAAGAATAGAGTTGTTTTTTTTTTTTTTTGGCCTGGTAAAAATAATCCTAAAGTTCACCTGGACTATGAGATGCGTCAGAGACAGTATCTAAAAATATTTTGGAAAATAACGCTAATGAAGATGATCCTTACTACCAGTTTTTAAACATAATATAAAAGCTTCTATAGTTAAAACAATGTGCTATAGCATTTGGTCAGATAAAAAAAAAATACAGAAGGAAATAGCCTGGAAACGTATCCTAGCCTATACAAGAATTCAGTGTACAAGACAGGTAGCATTTCAAATGGTGGGGGTGGGGTGGGGGGAATCATTCAATAAAAAGAACCGTAAGAATTACATAACCACTAAGAAAAAAGTTAAATTCCTATCTTCTATCTTAAAACAAGATAACTTAGAACTGGATAAAAAGTTGAATCCGTAAAATGAAATCATGAAACAAACAGAAGAAAATGTAAATGAACAGATAGGGAAAGCCAGGATAGGGAAGGATTTTCTAAGCATAAAAACGAGAATAAACATCAAAGTGAAAAAGGCTTATAAATAGGATGACAAGCAAATTAGAGGCTTCTGTACAACCAAGAAACCATAAATGAATTTAAAAGACAAATGACGCACTGGGAAAAAAATATTTCTAACATTACACCAAAAGGTTAATATCCTCTTATGCATAAAGAGCTCTTACAAATCAATAAGAGAAAGATGAATATAAATAGAAAAACAGGCAAAGGAGAGGAATGTCAATAAACATAGAAACAAATGCTCCAGCCCACTGGTAATTAAAGGAGTGCATATTGAGACCACGGGATACCATGACTCACCTATCCAACAGACGTAGATATTTTTAAAAATTATAATAGGTAAGGGTGGGGTAAAATGGGTGCTCCTGTGCCATTTATGGGAAAGCAAACAGCACAGGCTTTCTGGGAGCAATGTGGCAATACAGATCAATGTGTTCAGTATTTCCCACCTCTGATTTGATAATACCAGTTCCAGGAATTAATCCTAAAGCAATAATCCCAAATGTCTGCATATATTTATGTTCAACAATATCTGATTGCAACAATATTTATAATAGCAAATAGCACCTGAATTATCTAAATATATGACAATAGGAAGTTAGTTAAATAAAATATGGCACATTACTCTAAAGGCATATAATGAAATGTAGCCTTTTAAGATCATGTTTCTGAATATGTAATGACAAGAAAAAATCAGTACAAGGTTAAGAGGGAAAGAAGTAAGAGATAAATTTATATATATATATATTTATATATATATATAGTATGATACCAATTCTGCTAAAAGTGGCAAATAATAGATTCTAAAATGTTAATTGTTTTTATGTCTTAGTGATGAGATTAGCCATGGTTTTTCTTTCTGTTAAAAATTTCCATAAAGAACATTACTCTTGTAATTGGAAAGTTATATAATTTTTAAAACCTCAAACGTTCATAATTCTATTTCTAGAACTCTGTCCAAAACATTCTCTCATGTATCTCTCATAACCACCCCATGAGGCTGTTAGTATCATCTCCATGTGACAGAGGCCTGGGTGGATAATGTGATGAGCCTGATGTTGCCCTTAGAGCTGGGTCTTGTCAGATCTGTCTGACACCAAAATTATGAATCAAAATGATACACAAGAATACACACCAGAGTATTAGAGTAGAAAAAAAAAAATACAGCTGATGGCCCTGGCTGAGTAAATAAGATTGCAAGCATGATGGCATACCATGTAGGCACTAAGGAGTGATGTTTAAGAATCATTTTTTTTAGAGTGGGGGAGGGACAGAGGGAGAAGGAGAGAGAGAATCTTAAGCAGGCTCCATGGGTGGAGCAGGACACAGGGCTCGATCTTCCAACCCTAAGATCATGACCTGAGCCGAAATCAAGAGTTGGACACTTAACCGACTGAGCCACCCAGACGCCCAAGAATCATTTTTAATGACATGGGAAAATGTTCTAATGTAAAAAAAAAACAAGATGCAAAATTTCGTATGTAACATAGCCCTAGCTATTGTGCAAATGCAAAAAAAGATTAGAAGAAAATATAATAAAATATTAACAATGGCCATCTCTAGGTAATAGGTCTTTTTTTTAAAAAAAAAAGACATTTATTTATTTGTTTATTTGAGAGAGAGAGAGAGACAGAGCAGGGGGAGGGGCAGAGGGAGGGAATCTCAAGCAGACTCCCCGCTGAGCGGGGAGCCTGATGCAGGCCTCAATCTCACAACCCTGAGATCATGACCTGAGCCGAAATCAAGAGTCAGATGCTTAATTGACTGAACCACCCAGACGCTCCTCTAGGCAATATGTCTTAAGAGATTATTACTTACTTCGTTATGCTTGAAAATATTACAAAATGGATATTGCTTTTATTACCAAAAACTGTTCCACATTCACTCGAAAAAATGAACCATCCATTATAATCCCATCACCCTCTTTCTTACACCTATCTACCCTTTAAGGTCAAGTTGAAGACTCACTTCTTCTATGAAGCTCTCCTTGATTTGCCCAGCTCATATAGCTCTGACCTTCCAAAACGTGTTCAAAGTAGAGCTTTGACTCCTGGCTTCAGAAATGCTTCACATGCATCTCTAAGGGCATCACAGCTCTTGGGCTCGACTCCCCATCCAGTGTCCCAGAACCACAAGGGTGGGGAGCAGGCAACCTTCTACTCATGTCTTATGTATGTAGCTGTGAGCTGAGCAGGCTTGTGGAATTCGTGCCAACAGAGCTGCCATTACCATACTTTCTAGGGTTTGGACCTCATGGTTGGGAAAAGGCTGGATGATTACTTATGACTGGGACCAGGCCATGATAAAGTTCCCATAGTCCATGGAAAGTGAGAAAACTCAAGAGTATGCAGCAATTTTTCCAAAACACTAAGTTTATTCAACTCTCCTTGTTCTGGGATTATGTCCTTCCTACTCTGGTGTTAAAACATTCATTGTTTTATCACAGCAATGGGGTGAAGAGTAGATGGCACCCCAGTGTTTATAGCAGCAATGTCCACAATAGCCAACATATGGAAAGAGTCTAGATGTCCATTGACAGATGAATGGATAAAGAAGATGTGGTGTATATATACAATGGAATATTACTCAGCCATCAAAAAGAATGAAATATTGCCATTTGCAATGACATGGATGGAACTAGAGGGTATTGTGCTAAGTGAAATAAATCAAAGAAAGACAAATACCATGTGATTTCACTCCTATGTGGAATTTAAGAAACAGAACAGATGAACATAGGGGAAGGGAAGGAAAAACAAAATAGGATGAAAACAGAGAGGAAGGCAAACCATAAGAGACACTGAACTCTACGAAATAGACTGAGGGTTGCTGGAGGGGAGGTGGGTGGGGGATGGGGTAACTGGGTGATGGGCATTAAGGAGGGCACGTGGTAATGAGCACTGGGTGTTGTATGCAACTGATGTATCACTAAATTCTACCCCTGACACGAATAATACAGTATATGTTAACTAAACTGAATTTCAATAAAGAATAAAAAAGAAGAGTAGATGGTAATTTTAAAGTGTTTAGCAAACTAATAACTGTTACTCTTCAGAGAAGTATTCCTAGCTACCCAATCCAGAATAGTTACCTCTTCGCTTCTCCCAATGATCCTTCCCCATAGCATTTATAGTTATCTAGATAATACTCCAGTATTTATTTGTCTCTGTTTTTTATGCTAAGTCTCCTACCAAGAATGTATGTAGGATCTTAGCCAGGCTCAATGCTGACACACAGTAGGTGCTCAATAAATGTTTGTTCAATAAGTAAAGGAAGGAACTTGGAACTAGGGAAGGTGCAGGGTCATGATACTGGGGGACTTTGGCCAGAGTCTTAAAATAATAGAAAATGAAATTTAGTACTTAAGTCACTGACGGGTGACACCAGCTCTAGGAATTAATCCTAGCTCCGTGCTAGCACGTGGAATCTCATATCTGGAGGAAACTCTTGTGAAGGTTTCCTTTGGTTCCCAGTCATTCTGGGAATAAGACATTAACAGCACAGTGAGTAAACACAGTGAGCTGAATTCCTGGCCAGCGGGTAGCACTGGCTCACAGGCTGGCAGGACAGAGTAACTGGAAGCATACATACAACTCAATTGCAAGCTCCTCTCCATCCCTGCTTTTCATTAACACTCTCCTCCCCCCAGGCCTCTTAGCTTCTCTTTGGGAAACAAATCCTTTTTCCAGAAGTTGATGAGAAAATGCCCTCTTGTGGGCGTGACAGTGGACCACCTCGACAGTGTCAAAGATTTCTGAAAATGTGGTTATTCAAGAGAATTCCTTCATTAGATTTAAAAAAATTTTTTTTAAATCTCAAACATCAACCCTTTGTTAAAGTGAAGATACATTTTCTAGAAGGCCATTAAAGAGTACTCAATTCACTTCTGCATGTCTAACTTAGGTATGCAAGTTCTGAATGTCTTAAACAGCATCATCACAAAGAAAATTATTCTCCTTTCTAAACTTCTGTACGATTTGCTAATGACTGGGTGACTTTTTTTTTTATCATCACCCAGAATCTGCCTCCTTTTCTGCTCCCAGGAAACCATCACCTGAGACTGACAGGCAGCGATTGAAAATAATAAAATTATGTAAGATGAGCTTGTAATCACCAGCATTTCGCAAGAAGCAAAATGCATTTCACTCTGGCTGAGGAACAGAAAGTTTCTTTCTCATTTTAAATCTGTATCAGAGGTAAAGCCTTCTATTAAAACACAATTCTCTGTACACTTACAGTCTCTGGCGGACTGCCAAGGAGACTATCACGGAGCTACTGCTGCAAAGAAGAAACAGGCTGTGCAAGACATGGAGGTGCACTCCTAAAGAAGAAGGAGCAAAGTCTCCGGAATCCTTGGGAGGGCTCTGCTCACAGTCACCCCCACCTCTTCTGGAAACACACACACACACACACACACACACACACACACACACTCATGCATGCACCCGCACTTTCTGGAGGGGTGTGGGGAAGGCAAACATTCAGAAAATGCTGCCCTATCTTTTGCTTTCCAAACAACACACACACACACACACACACACACACAGACACACACACGTGTGCGCGCACTTCAGGTTTCTTCTTCCCTTTCTCACTGCTTTTTGTCGTGCACCACCACCATCACCATCATCATCATCATCGTCATCGTCATCCTCAAACTGCAAGCCCTGTGGTCCAAGACCTGGTAATTGGAAACCTTTCTTGCCGGCTGTAATTTACAGGTACAAGTGACCACTTGGGGGCACAGTTAGTGGAGAAAGCTGGCACCGCATTCAATGAGGCAGGCTTTTATGGTTTGAAGCCTGTTTCAGCAGCGTTTGAGAAAGCCCCTCAATCCTGGGTCCTGCAGGAGCCCTTGGGTGGAACATAACCCTGACAGAATTGTTCATTTAAGGCGAATCTGAGATTCACTGGGAGGGAGATTTTATATGGAATTACATGAAATGATTCGGTTCCTTCCTCCCTATAAAACCGGTGGTTTAAACATTTCCTCCACGTGACGGCTTGTCTTTTTCACGTTTTCATCAGTGTTAGTGTGGGCATGTACACAAACACATATTGCTCACGATAGGGGTGGTGGGAGGCAAAAATTAACCTTATTAGTACAGTTAAATCTCTTTCTCTTGTTAAATAAAATTTTATTTTTCCCCATTATGAAAAATATGCTAATTATTTAAACAATCTGGAGAATTTTAAAGCAGAAAGATGATCACTGTTAACATTAGGGTATATTTTCAGCCTTTTTTTTCCAATGCTCTTTTGCTTTTACATCCTTGACATCATAGTACATACATAATAGGTGCCTGATTTCCTTTAATTAACAAAATCTCCCTCTTAATTAAAAACAATTCCCTCAAATACCCAAACTCATGACAAAGTCACTTTAGAAACTCTGTTCTCAATCCCCAAAGAAGTGTTTCGTGTTTTTCTTTTTGGTTTCCTTGGTCGGAAGAAAACAAGGAACAGTTTTAATGCCACCATTATGTCAACCCCACCCCAGTGCCCAAACACATACTCCAAAGATAGGTTTTCCCCAAGACAAACCAGTGAGGTTTGTAGCTGGGCAAAGGGGAGACATAAACCTAGGTTGGGGAAGAGACAGGGAAGAGAATTGGAGGGGGGTACATAGGCAACACTTGGGAACCAAATACAGGTTGGGCTTTCACAGGAGACCCCAAGGCCCAAGGACTGAAAATGAACACACAGGTTAGTGTCCTGGAAAAAATTTGTGTCTGGTGTGTAGAAAAAAATGGAGCAAAGATCATCTTTTTTGACTCAGATTTGGATGCATGGTTTTTTCACATCCTGGTGAAGGGATCGCTTATTGAGCTGCACATTTTAGGGAATAATCCCTACTTCCATGAGACAATAACCAACCCAGAGAGAATATTCCACAGGGTTTGTACTTTTGCACCCAGGAGAGCATGAAGCAGCACTAGATTCACAGGAAAGGAGCCCTCATCCAGACCTGGCGCTCCTGTCCCTCCCTGCACCGTTCATGATACTCTTCCCACATTCTAGGATCTGGGATTCTGGTTCCTGCTCTTCTCCTGACTGGCAAATCTTAGATGCATTTCCCTTCTCTGCGCTTTGCTTGTTCAAACTGTGCAATGTGCCCAGTACTGGTCTAGGCCCTTGGGGGAAAAGCAACAAAGGTGAGGCAATAGATCCCCCAGGGGCACATGGTCAGCTGGGGCTCCTCTGAAGCAGTCACATGGAGAACCTCGGTCAGGTCATCCCCACGGGCGGGCGGCTTCTCCCGAGGAAGCCATACAGGACAGGCAGGTTCTGAACTGGGCAGAGAGACAGGCAAGATTTCTAGATTAGGAAGAGGGGGAGGGAACTAGGGTGGCCTTGGCCAGGCCAGAGTGGCTCCTTGGAACCAGCTGATAGTCACTCTGTCAACACGGCATACTGGCTACTCCGGGAGCCACTTCCGGGGCTCTGCTCTCTCCAAGTGCAGATCCTTCCTTCCATCCCAGCTCCCCTGTGCCAACCCATGCGCAGGCAGGACTCGCTATGCCCTGACTTGCTGGGATGGGCTCCACGCTCCACTCCACCATCCCCATGAGCATCACGGGGCTCGTCTACACCCAGCTGTGCCACCGTCTCTCAGAGGTGAACTCCAGGCAATGTGTCCTCTATATCCTATGCAAAGCCAAGCTGGGTCTTCTAAGCTTACCTCTCACAGGGGGGGGGAGCAGATCTGTTAGCTGGATGGGGTTTGTGAGCTTTTGGACTTGGGCTGGGGGCCAGGGATATACAGACTGAGCCTCCAGAATGGAGGGAAGGAGACCACAGTAACTACACTTGCCCTCGTAGGTCTTCCAAATTCTCCTTGCTCTGTGGGGCTTCCCAGTGACTGTCCCCTCCCCCTGTGTCTCCACAGCTCTCTACCAAAGAGCAACGGGTCATATTGTACCCCCACACTCCCCACTTGCATCGTCTGCATCTTGTGATGAGGCACTGCCCAGGAATGTGGGAATGAGGGAAACAACGAGACTGAGCTTTCACACAGATGAATTTTGTCTGAGTTCCTGGAAGGCAGGAATTTCCCTCCCACCCCTAATTTCCTATAAGCCGGTGACAGGCAGAACAGAGGGCAGTAAAGCTATTATTAGTGTCATTATAGGAGGTAGCTAGGTTCCAAGAGATGAAGTAAGAGCCCACCATTTGTAGGAGGCCCTGCTAGGCTGCTGAGCCCAGATCGACCTGGCAGCGAAGGCCATGGCTCTTCAGCAGGAGGCCTCACTACTTCATGACAGGAGATACTGCCCAGAACTCTGTAAAAAGGGGACACTGACCTCAGAGTCAGACTACAGATTCACTGGAGAATGGGGTACAATAGAGAGGGCAAAATTACTGTAAGGAGAGACTAGCTCATGCTTCAGTCTCAGACGAAAGGTGTTAACAAAGCTACCGAAAGAACACATTAACCAGGCCGGAGTCTCCAAACCAGGGAGGAAGGGGCCAAGCTGGGAACCGGCCACCCCAGTCCTGCCCGAGGAGAGTGCTCTGCACCCTCCTGCCCCCACACTCTGCCCCCCCAGGCATCTGGTCACTTCTGCAGGTGGCCCCCTGAGCTGGGAATGGTGCAGTCATAGCTCAGGGACACTGACCTTTAAGACCATGCACCAACCTCCTGTCCCCATTGCAGTCACCAAGCAGCCTCTTGATATTTAGCCTCCCCTATGATGTGTCTTCAGGGGGAGAAATCTGTTGAGTGGCAACACATGGGCCTGGGTCCACTGGATATCCTATTTCTAGTGTAAATCGCCAAAATGCCATCAACTTGGAGACCGTTCAACTCTGGGTATGCTGCCAGTCAAGTGGGAAAATCCCAAGCATGGAGAACTTGTATGGGAGCCCCAACCTGTGCGGACACCCCCAATTGGCCAACTAACATCCTCACTTGCTGGTGGGTGTCTCCAAACACAGTGCCACCCAATGTCCATCCCCAGGAGAATGGACACACAAACTATGGTATCGCCATGGACTACCACTTACCAATAAAGAATGACCTAAAAGGGACACAAGTCAACATGGATAAATGGCACACAGGGTATGCTGAGTGAAACCAGCTGGGCACGAAAAGGAGTACACACTGTATATTTCTGTTTCTACGAAAGTCAACAGCAGGCAAAGCTAATCTCTGGCGACTCACATAAAAGGCAATTGGAGAGCAGAAGGGGGATGGCTAGGAGACGGGTACAGGGAATTTTCCGGGTGAAGGAAATGTTTTATATCTTGTTTTGAATGGTAGCTACACAGGAATATAAAATTATCGAAACTCACAGAACTGAACATTTAAGATCTGTGGACTTTAGATTATGGCCTCAACTATTATACCTCAAATAAAATAAATACAGTGCCCACCACAGGGCTAGGGACACATCGAGTGCTCAGTAAGACCTGTTGAACTGTTAAAGTAAATGGTTCCCCCTGCCACCCCCAGCAAATTGTTTAAAGAATTTATTAGGAGAATCAGTTTGCAGTATGTTTTTTTTATAAGTCTGTTTTTTTTTTTTTTGTGGTAAAAATGCATACAATTTACCATTTTATTAAGTGTATGGTCCAACATCATTAAGTGTATTCACGTTGCTGTGCAACCATCAACCACCATTCATCTCCAGAACTTTTTCATCTTTCCAAACTAAAAGTCTGTATCCATTAGACAGGAACTCTCCATTCCCCTCCCCTCACAGCCCCTGGCAGCCACCATCTTACTTTCTGTCTGTAGGAGTCTGACTACTTTAGGTACTTCATACATGTGGATTCATACAATATTTGTCTTTCTGTGACTGGCTTATTTCACCTTATTTCATTTAACATAATGTCTTCAAACTCATCCACGTTGTAGCATGTGTCAGATTCTCCTTCCTTTTTAAGGCTGCATACTATTCCAACGTATGTATAAACCACATTTTATGTAACCGTTCATCTGTGGATGAGCACCTGGGTTGCTTCCATCTTTCAGCTATTGTGAATAATGCTGTTACGGACATGCAGGTGTAAATATCTGGGTCTTTGTTTTCACTTCTTTGGGGTATATACCCATAAAAATTGCTGGATCATATGGTAATTGTATGTTTAATTCTTTGAGGCACTACCATATGGTTTCCAGAACTGTTTTACCATTTTGTGTTCCCACCAGAAGTACATAAGGTTTCCAATTTCTCCACAACCTCACCAGCGACTGCTATTTTCTGCTTTAAAAAAATTTTTATAATAGCCATCCTAATGGGTATGAAGTAGTATCTCATCATGATTTTGATTTGCATTTTCCTAATTATGAGTGATGTTGACCATCTTTTTCATGTGCTTATTTGGCTACTGGTCTGTCTTCTTTGGAGAAATGTCTACCCAAGCCCTTTCCCCTTTTTTGGGGGGGGAGTGGGAGAGGGAGAGAGAGATTCTTAAGCAGGATCCATGCTCAGCACGAAGCCTGATGTGGGGCTTGATTTCAAGACCCTGAGATCATGATGTGAGCCGAAATCAAGAGTCGGATGCTTAACCAACTGAGCCACCCAGGCGTCCTACCCTTTGCCTATTTTTCAATCAGGTTGTTTGTTGTTGAGTTGAAAGTAAATAAGATTTCGTTACAACTCTGAGAACCCAGTCTTGCCCTCCCCACTGTCACAAGCTCAGTCCCAAGTGTCACTCTCACATCCCCTGTCCCTGTCCCACCTCCAGTGTGGTCACAGGGAGGACAGGAGCAGAGAGTGAGGACAGGGGCAGAGAGTTAGCACAGGCAACTTGCCTCCCCTTCTGCTAGGACCAAGGAGACTATCCCTGGCCCAGATGTCTATTCTAGATATCAAAACATGTTTCTGAAGACCAGACATCCTGGGGGGCATACCTGGAATAAAAACGGCTGATAGTTACAGCCAGCTCTCAAATTGTGACGTGAGAGTTCAGTGAGTGCCCCCCTCCCCGGCCCTGCAGCCACCCCTAGGAGTCTGCGCCCACAAAGATGGCTTTTTGTGGTTTCTATAGAATCTAGGAGGGAAGGCTTAAATTTGTAGGTGAAAACCTGAGCAGGGTGGGAATGTCCTTCTCACTCGGGGATGTGAAGGAGACAGCATAGGGAGAGGCAGGGGTTGTTATCTAGAAACCCAGGGCTGGAGCCCTTGCCACAGGATGTCGGTTTGCGTTGTCTTTCCCAACAAGGCACTATTCCGAGCTGCTTTCCTACTGGTCTCTCCATGGCTGCCTGCAACCTTCCCTTCATGTCTCAGTCACTGGTGCCTTCCAGGTTGTACAGCCCATGTCCCCTCCCTCCAGTGAGCCCCACGGATCTCTGCACTGCCAGCTTTCTCCCCCAGGGGTCTCAGAGCACCCCCTGTCAGATACCTGGGGCCAGGGAAGAAATGTCCCTTCAGACCATGAGGGAAGTGGTGACTTCACAGGTGGGGAAAAAAGTGACTTCCATGGAGCATGGTTCCCATGAAAATAATCTTTCTACTCCGGGGGCAGGGTGGGGGGGAGGAGAAATTTTAAATCTTAATGCCATTTGATTGTGGAGAAAGGCAGTTTCCCCACGTCTCATGAAGCAACCCAGGTGCTCCTTTTTTTTTTTGCAACGTGTTGCTGTAGATTTGTAGATTGAGATGCTTTTGCTCTTGCATTTGGCATACCTAGGCTTCAGCAAGAAGTATGTTCCTTTCACAGTTTGAATATTATTCAAGTTTTGATGATGAAAGCTGGCTGGAACAGCATGACCCGGATAGATTACAGCCCTCTATTTACAGCAGGCTCTTCGCTAGCAAGATCAGCCAGACGCACACACTGCACGAGGCCTCCAGGTCTCAGCAGCCCAGCTTCCGAATGTGGTACTTACACTTCCCAAATTCGGTGGCCTTCGCTTTGGGTTCAGAAAGCCAGGATCAGAGCACGCTCATCTTGTATTTCTTTACATCAACCAAATAAGCTATTTCAATGGCAAAATAAACCGCCCGTATCTCAAGAGATCAAAATCGTGCAGAAATGCAACAAAATGGCCTCAAGAGAAGCGTGGGTATGAGCTCTCACTCGGCATCCGGGAGATGGACTGGGATGCACGTAAACACTGAGCAGGTGCCCCTCATCACAGCCCACCCCAAATGGCAATGATGTTCTGGACAGGACAGACCCGGCAGCTATCCCCGCTAAGGTGAGCACTGCCGGGTTGGCCAGAATTCAGTCTGCTTGTTATCCTAAAGGTGGCAAAGTTGGCCTCACTGATGAGGAATCCTGGACAGGAGCTTTAGAAAATCACTGAGCAGGCTTTGGCAAGAAACCATATCTAGGCTTCCACGCTGTACTCCCTACCCATCTGTAATGAAGGACCAGGTTTTCGGGTCTTGTTGGTATCTCCAACCCATTAAAACCTACCATGCATGACTAGACCACAGCTCACACCATATGGCACTCTCTGGGCAACTTACTGAGAGTCTGACATGGCCCATACTGGTCTATACCTTGTTGGATAAGCCTAAGGATCATGCTCTTGGCTGTCAAATGCAATAGAACTTTCTAAATGCTAACTTCCAATTTATCTTGTCACAGACTGGTAACAGTTCGTGGCTTGGCACCAGCGTGAGGACGAGGCCTGGAGTTTTTAACTCCTCTACTGGCTTGGAGAGCCTGGTCAATGGCGGCAGGATCCAACTTATGTGGTTAGGCAGAATTGAATGGACATCCACAGCAGCATTCATGATCACGTTATTCCCCCTTTGGTCTCAGAACTTCCCAGGAAATCCCAGGACCAGATCATTCATTGATCTTACTCTGCTTGCTTTCCATATGCTTCATGAGGAGCCATGGGCTTCTGAGCTAAACTGGGAGCTCTCCTGGTTGGGACCTTGTCTTGGGGTGTCCAACACTTGAGAACCCAACGTGGGCCAGGTCCAAGGCTAAAAGACAAAGATGGTCCTTGTCCTCAGGGAGACCATGATTCCCAAAATGAACGCAGAAATAACCACTTGTTCATGTGATTTGGAGCAGAACCCAACCCACCCATATACACAGACAGCATTTGTGACATGCCTGGCCCTGTTCTTGGCACTTTGTAAACAGGAACTCATGTCCTTCTCAGATATTCACTCCTCACACATTTAAGTCAGCGCCCCTTAAGGAGCCTCTGACCATGAAGAAAAGTGGTCAGTTAGACCTAAGCCTTCAAGATAACTCGGAATCAAGCATTTGCTCAGTTTACAAATGGTGATGATAGCACACTGAAGTGTGAAGGTATCTGAAATCATACGGGTAGGCCTCTGTTTCTTGGAGTTTATTTCAGGCCTTAAAATAAAATTAGCAGGACCCTCAGCTTATTATAGCAACTGTGGTAATCAGCGAGCAATGTGGCTAAATGTGTAATTACTGTGTTATTTTAATAAGCAATTTATATTCTGTATGAAAGGGGATATTGGCTCTCTCCCTTTTTTGTAGGTTGGCAGTTGTCTGGATGCTAGGCTTGTTCAGCCCTTTAACCCATCCAGTACCCCGTTTGTCGATCTGACCTATGGCAAATGCTTTGTCTCTCTAGAACTCATCTGTGAAGTGGGAATAATGCCATCCATGTCACTGCGTGAGCAACAAATGAGATGCCACACGAAAGGAGCGGTGCCTGCTCAGTGAACAGTTACTGAGTCTACACTTACTCAGAAGCTCCAGAAGCTGAGCACATATCATTAAAGTTCCTCAAGAGGCTAACTTCAGTTGCAGGGTTGATCCAAAAGCAAATGCTCAAAGCTGACAATGTGAAAAGAGAAGAGAAGGGAGAAAGGAAAGTTTATTTAAATCCTGGCTTCACCACTCCCCACCACCTCTCAGTGTAGCAAAATGTCCAAAAGGAAAACAGGGACAATGTGAAAAACCGTTAGGTCTCTAATTTGGCCTAAGCTTTTGACTAGGTTTTGCTTTTTACAAGACAGAGAGAGTCCTCTTGTCTGTTCCTGCCTCTCTGCCTCACCCCTGACCCTGCTTCTGAGAGCTTTGCGGGCATGCTTGAAGAAAAAGAAAGCCTCATGCCTGATTTTAACTTTAGGGTCAAAACCAGCCCTGGAGTAAGGAAGGGGGAGGTGGCGGGGCCAGACAAGCAGGCGTGCAGGCAGGGCCTGAGCCAACCCGGTGCCCTCTGCAGCCCAGCCCTTGCCTGGCACTTCCTGTGCGGCCACTTAGTTACAGGTCTGATCACAGGCACCGGTGACTGTGCTTTTCTCGAGGTGACTCTCAAACCGGAGAAGTCCTCCTCCGCTGAACGAGGGCTGGAAGAGTTAAAACAGGGAGCAGACATCTCTTCGTGGTGTCTGCTGCAAACTCTATTCACCCCGTCTGCCCATCTCCCCCCCACAAAAAACTCATCTAAAGAATAAAAATAGAAATTCCTAGGTGTTTTACTTTCCTTTAAAACAATGCTTTCGTGAAACGCCACAAATTAAAAAACCTGGTGGGGACAACACCTTGCAAGTTAAGTGTGATACGAAGAATGGACTTCGTGTCGACTCGCAAAAGTGCCAAATAGACTCAAGTTATCACGGCAATGAAGAAGCTCCAAGAAAATTAGTCTTCGAAGTCTCAAGTCATAAATCCTAGAAGATTCCATTTAGATTAGTTAGAATTCAACAAGCATATTTTATAGATATGTGCCCAAATATAGCATCTAAAATTCCACACAATGAGAAACCATGAAGATCTAACTACATAGCCACTGAACAAAAAGAAAATCCAAAAAGTAGTCTTTGATGTCTATTACCGGACACCTTCTCTGGGCATAAATTGAGGCAGGCAAACATTTTCACTATGGAGTGTTGTGCCCAGCACTGTGCTAGGCGCTGGGATTCCAAAGTGAATGAACCTAGACCAGTCTGTAGTGCTTCTCGGTGGATCCTTAATTCTTTGTACATCATTTCTACTCTTCAATTTGCTCTTTATTTATTACACTGTCTAACGCGGGAACAGAAGCTATTAAAGCATCTAAAAGTTTTTCTCATTAGCCTTCCAGGACCAGAGGAAACGGAAGCAGGTGGGCAAATCTAAAAGTATAGTGAATGCTGGCCAGACCTGGTTAATAATTCTTATTTAAGCTCATATTCCCTCTAATAGAATTATTTTATTTAAAGTGCTCATTAGCACAGACAATGCGGTCCCTGGCAAATAAAAGGCATTGTGAAGAAGTGCAAATGCAGGAAGACCCTGTCTAGAGTATCAGAAACACATCCACACACACAGAGAAGACAAGACAAGACAGGTGGACTGGTCGCTGACGGATGTGGATTCGAACAGCCGTACAATGTGGCTAGATTTGTGGTCTCAGGCCAGCTGATTACCTCTCTGAGCCTCATCTTCATTTGTAAAATGTGGATAATCCCTACCTTGCAGTGCTGATATGGGGATTAGAAATAATATATGTAAAGTACTAAAATATAGTGGGCAATCAAAACTGGAAGCTATTATTATCATATTATTGGCATTTGTTCCAGGTTTGATGATTGAATAATGGGTAAATTAGCTGACCTCTAAAATCCCTATCAACTCTAAAATTACGATACTAAAAAATGGAATTAAAAGTTCATATATGAAATCCACTTAAAGATATTTTTAACTATTGTAATTGTGATGCAAATCTCTTACGCTTTTCAGAGTAAGTACTGATAATGAGACTCGGAGAATATATATATATATACATATATATACACACGGTGGTGTACCGTGGAAATATTTATGATCAAATTTAGCAGGATAGTGTCTACAGTTTCTGAGATCTCCAGGGGTTGCTGCTGCCAAGGCTGTCATTACTCCTTCACCTAACCTCTCCTTTCTAGAACACTTCTCTAGGCCAGACACTGGGATGCATGTTTTACTGGGGGTAATATTGGCCACGATTATTCTCTCCATCTTCATAAAAGAGAACTGAAGCTTTACTGGGATTAAGGATCTGTCCAAGGTCACACAGCTAGTAGGCACCAGCGACTGGACTTCACCTCTGACACTAAGCCTTCGTCTTTATCCACTCTGCAATATTGCTGCAACTCAGACAAGCAGCCCTAAAAAGCAAAACAGAAGAGATTCGAGGGACTTGCCAGGAAATGTACACACAGGAAAGGAAGAACAAATGTCAGTCACATCTACTGTATTCTTTGTTTGACTGTGTTCTGTTGACTGCAATTTCACCAAGTCTCCTAAACAGAAGATCAGCGTAATATATTAGTGTAAAAAGTGGCTGAATACTGCAATCCCTCCTCTGGGTATGTATCCAAAAGAACTGAAAGCAGGATCTCGGAGATACTTGTACACCCATGTTCATAGACATAAACTGGAGGATTCCACCTACGTGAAAGATCTAAAGCAGTCAAATTCACAGAAACAGAAAGTAGAAAGGTGATTGCCAGGGGCTGGGGAAGGGGGAAATGGGCAGTTGATGTTTAATGGGAACAAGGTTTCAGTCTCACATGATGAACATATGTTCTGGATATCCATGTACAATGATGTGAATATTAATACTACAGAACTATACACCTAAAATAGTAAAGATGATAAATTTTTATGTTTTTAAACCACAATTTAAAAAGAAAGAAAAGTGGGAGATTATATGTTTGTATGTATGTGTGTGTATGTTTTTATATATATTTATGTATATGTGTGTATCCTTAAAAGAGTTAATGGTTTAAAATTTCAAAACTCTAGGGGCACCTGGGTGGCTCAGCCGGGTTAAACATCTGACTTTTGATTTTGGTTCAGGTCATGATCTCAGGGTCGTGAGATCAAGCCCCATGTGGGGCTTGGTGCTCAGCGGGGAGTCCCCTTGAGATTCTCTCCCTCTGCCCCAGCACCCCCCCACCGGCTTGTGTGCGCTCTAAAATAAATAAATCTTTAAAAAAATTTCAAAACTCTATAAAATAATTATAAAGATTGATACCTGTAGGGACAATAGCAGCCTCTGAATGTCTGGGGATGACCTCTTGGCCCAAACTCGATCCGCTGCCCTAACAGTGTTCAGCTGTTCTGTTCTAGCTTCTGCATCATCATCTGCTGCCACCGTTAAGCATTTACAAACCATCTGAATTTCATGAAGATACCCTCTCTCAAGGGAAATGAGAAATCTTCCCCTTCCCACCCTAAAGGTGGAAATGCCCCAAGACAATTAAGTTCATTTCACGAATAGCTGTGTTGCTAATGATCAACTCACCTCACCTTAATTTGCAGCTCCAATTTCCCTGTTTTCAAGTGATTTCTTTGAAGAAAGTATAGACTACCTTCCTGGCCTAGGGTGTTGGGAAAGTAAGCGTGTAGCTGTTCCAGGAAGAACCACAGAATCTGCTTTCAAAGTGGTCTTGATCTCTGATCATTTTTGATACAACAGGCAGATAAAGAATTCTGACTCCTTTTTCCTTCTTAGCCAAAATTATTAAGACCATTTATGGTAAAATTTACTTCAGATGAAAGTATTCTCCAGTGACTCTGTTACCCAATTCTTCTAGCATACTGGGAAATGACCCTCAATTTCCTGAGTAATAGCAAATGAGCCTCTTCTGCACAAACTACAAATATTTTTCCATTTTCTAAACATTTGGGTCTCCATGTGATTTATGTGTTCACAAAGAGATTTCTTGTTCTCCAGTCATCCTACATGGTTCCTGCCTTGGTTTATCTTCACTTTCCACAACCCATGGCTGGATTTCTTAGTTACGGTGCTTCTTCCTCCCCCTACCCTCATGCAGGCATTTAGTTGACCGATTATAGAATCACAAGGTTGGTTATAATTCCATTTCTCCATCCGACTTTGAACTTAAGTATTCCAATTACTTCGCTTGATGCTAATAAGTCAGTAGCGTGCTAATGCTTGCCTTGATATTTCTGAAATATACAGGGTGTGATTAGCATGGGACTGCATCATTAGAAAGCAAAATGAAAGCGGGTGAGCAACATCATGGCTCGCATTTAAGCAAAGCTGCCTGGTCAGTGAGCTTACAATGTTACAACAATCCTAGGGATACTATATGCTGTGACTAAACGTATATTGTATTTGGAAAATCCTCTGACACTTCAGAACCTTCTGTCTTTTGCTACTACTAGAAAAGATCCTAGAAGGATAAAACTAAAGAAGGAAGGAAGCAAGGGAGGAAAGAAGAAAAGAAGGAAAAAAGGAAAGAAGGAAAGAAGGAAGGGAGGAAAGGAGGGAGGAAGGGAGGAAGGAAGGAAGGAGAAATCTTTAGTCAATTCTGCTGGATTGCACTGATGTCCCCGGGCCATAAAGCAAGAAAGCTTTACGGTAAGCCTGCTGGAAGAAAAAAAAATACTCATGCACACACACATTATCAAATGAGATGCTAAAAAACTACATTAGCATCAATGGTGTTATTTGAGTCTATTAAAAAAAATTTAACCCCTTTATATCTGTGTGTAACCAGGAATAGTGTAAACTTTTGGAAACTAGCAGGAAAAAAAAAAAAGGAAACGCTTTAAACTGGGAATGATTTGCAGCCAAATCAATTGATAAATAAAAGAAAAAAAAGATGGCACAACTGAAATTGATGCCAAAGATTTATAAGGTTGACTAAGTAAACAAAAATGGAATGGATCACCATGGAAATGCATGAATATTGAAATAGGCAAGATTTGAATAGACTAATGATATGCCTCACTTAGACTGACAGGTGTTGATAACAACTCTGACACTCAATCCACACCAACATCCACACTTCTAACATGTTTATTCCTAGAAAACAGGAGCTGATTTAAAGGTTCCTTTGGTAAGAGCTTATAAGAAAAATACATTTTCTAATCTTAAAGGGACTAACTCAATTCTCATCTACTTGAAAAACAAGAAAGGTTTTATCTATTTGCTTTCTGGATATGAGGAACTGCAGTTAGCAGAAGTCATTCTCTTGGGCTCTACTAGTCTTTGTTCCAATAAACCTCTCACAAAACTGAATTTTCAGTCTGGCTTATCTCCCATACTGGGTACTTGAAGTATGACCACCACTCATTAGAAACATAATTAAAAAGACACAACACTAGATCCACCCCCATCCCCCAAGCACATACAGATGAAAACCAATAACCCTTAATCTATTTGTTACCATAGCTACCATAGGATTTTTTTTTTTTAATTTCGGTACAACTCTAGGTATTTTGTTTGGATTGTTGCTTGCAAATGAAAGTTGGAGACCTGTAAATTCCCGTTAACTGTGTAGAAATGGGGAGACTGAGCAGAAGAAAATGTTTTTCTTAATCATGGACAAATATGGTTTATAAGATGCTTGTACAGAAAAGTTATTAAAATTGGTTAAATGCATCAGCCCATAAGCCAGTTTAAATGTCATTAAATTCATACAGAGTTTAAGGACACATATGCTAGTAATTCCCTGATTTATAGCAGGATGATAAATCAAGAGCACTCAGAACAATGCATGGGACAGAGACTATATTCATCAGTGGCACACAGCTCCATACCTGCATAAACACCTAGATGTGACTACTCAAATACATGCGTACCAAGCAGCCCTTAATTAGAGGGCAACGATTTTACCAAGTGCCAGGATGAACAATCTGTAAAATTGTCCCTCACCCCCCTAAGAGTGAAAAAGTTAGCTCTATGCTTCCCCAATATAATTTTTTAAAACATCAGGAATGAAGTGGGCTAATTAAATCTGTCATTCACCCTACACCGAATTAATTCCTTAAATATGCTCTCCCAGGCTGAGCTGGACATAAGACCACAGGCAAGGGGAGGAACTCTGTAGGGACCAGACAGATGACTTTCAAGAGACCGAAATTAGGGTAAATATAACTGTAACCAGGACAGATCTGTCACTGCAGGAGGAGTCCGAATCCCAGCGTAGCTCGGCTGATGAGAGGCTGAAGCCTGCATCAGTGGAGCCTGACTGTCCCTGAGCTGACGAAGTGGAAGTTTCGCGGGCGGCAGCAGCACGGCGTCCTTAACGGTCCGGTCCCTCCAGCGCCGAGGTCTCGCCTAATGCTACACAAATACCTGCGTCCACGATTCGCCCGGGGCTCGCCGCGGCGCAAGCACCGTACGGCAGGAGGAGAGCGTTTGCAGAGCGGCAGGGATGGCAAAGGCGGCGGCTCCTTACCCATCAGCATCCCCAGGGACCCGTGGGAGGACCAGCCAACTGAACCTGTCTGCCGTTGGGTTCCAGAGCCCAGGAACAACAACTGGCTTCTCAGCTGGCGGACCCAGGCGTCCGAGACTCGCGCTTTGCCCCCACCCCTCCGCCGTGACGGCTGGCCCCCGGCAGGCAGCGCGTCCCCGCCTTCCCCAGCTAACGCAGACCCGACCTGCCCCGGGAGCTGCCTGGGACCTGCCCCGGCTCTTGGCTCCGCTCTCCCGGCCCCGGGCGAGCGCGCCCCTCCCTCGGGGCCCCGGGCCGGCGCTGCCCAGCGCCCGCACCCGCGCCGCGACCGCAGAAAAACCTCGCGCTCTCGGCCCGCTCCAGGCCACGGAGACCCGGACGTGAGCCCTCCGCCACCCTGCAGCCCCACCGGGGTCGGGGCGCGCGTCCACACTCCCACATTGCACAGCTCGGGGTCCACACTATCCCACACATAAACAACCCCTCCCCACCCAACACCACATCCTCGTCTCTTCACCATCCCCATGAGCTCTCCTTTCCGCGCCCCCAAACACGCTGGCACCCAAAAGGTGTTAAGGGAAGGGGGGTGACAACCAGGTCTGTGCGGGTTCCCTCCTCATGACTTACAAGCTCCTCTACCTCGAAAGTTACTTGGGATTGAGTGAAGAGACCCAGTCCCCAAATGCGGGGTCTGAGGACAGGAAGGGGCAAAACCCCAACCCGGCTTCCCGCTGCACAGAGGCGCGCGCCTCCCCAAAGGGCAGGGCGCGCGGCCGCCCCCGGGGTCCAGCCCTTCGGTGCCTCCTCCTGGCCCCCAGCCCGGCGCGGGCCCTGGGCCGCTCCGGGGAGGTGGCCTGGAGAGGAACGCGCACTGCTGGGCCCAGCCAGGGGGTGCCGGGGCCGGGGTCACACTCGCCTCCAGCACCCCCAACCACCGCGACATTGGCTCCGGGCAGCCCCAGTGCATACACACCCGGGGGCAGGAAGTTTTTCCCCCCTTTTTCCCCTGGAGCAGCGCAGGCGCAAGGGCTCCTGCAGCCTTGCGAGTCCAGACGCGGGAGGCTCCTACCGCCGCCGCCGCGGCCGCCGCGGGAGCCGAGCCCAGCGTTCGGGTTCTCGGGCCCCGCTCCCAAGCCCGGCCCGGCCCCGCGCAGCCGCCAGGACCCGGGGTCCCCGGCGCCACATCCTTGGCGCCCCAGCCTGGCTCTTACCTCTGGCTGCGCCGCTCCGGCCCCGGCCCGACGCCCAGAGAGCCGGGGGTCGCGGGTGGGCGCAGGAGGGCTGATGGATAGGGGACGGCGCCGGCGGGTAGCGGTAGCTGGGGCCGCTCGGGTCCTGGCCGGGAGAAATGGATCCAGGTCCACCTCCTCGCGTTCCTGCTTTCCGCCTTCTCCCCCTTTTCCTTCTCCTCCTCCTCCGCCGCCGCCTCCCGGCAGCCCAGGGAGGATGCCCGGGAGAGGGAAGTCAGTCCTTCTGCCTGTCAGCCTGTGCGGCTACGCGCGGCGCGGCTCTCACCGAGGCGGCGGCGGCGGCGGCGGCTCCGGCAGCATCGCCCCCGCCCTCTCCCCGCAGCCGCGGCGGCCGCGGGGCTGGGGCTGCTCCGGGCTCGGGCTCCGGGCGGGGGCTGCGCTCAGGCGCGGCGGCCGCCGGGGCTGCGGGCGGGCGCTGCGGAGCCGGGGCCGGGGCTAGAGCTGCAGCTAGATCCGCGGCGGCGGGGACGGCGGCGGCGGCGCGGGGGCTGGCGCGGCCGCGGCGCGGGGACCATGCTCCCTTCTGGCTCGCTCCGCTCCGGGTACCGTCTTCTTTAGCTGCGAGGGAGGCGGGCTTCGGCGCGCAGCCAGGGGCGGGCGGAGCCAATCACGGGCGCCCGAGTGGGCGGGGGTGGAGGGTGGGGAGGCGGGGCGCCCCGGCAGGGCACCCGGCGCTGCTTCCCGGACCCGAGGGATCCCCGGCAGCGGCGCGCCCGGCCCGGGCCGGAGTGCCGGCGGGTATGTCCGTCCGTCCGTCCGCCGCCCCCGTCCTCCTCCCCCTCACCCCGCCTTCCCCGCGGCGGCTCCCGGCTCGCCCGACTCGGCGGCCGCGCCCGGTGGATGCGCGGCGCGTGGCCCCGGCTGCTCCGCCCCGGCCTCCCGGCCCCGCCGGCCCAGGGTTGGGGGACGCGGCCGAGGGAGCTCCCCGGCTGCTCTCAACACCTGAGAAAACTGGCAGGAAAGTTTGAGCACGAAAAGTCCAATCGTCTTTCAGCTTCCGCCCTCCCTAGGACACTCCAGCCACGGAAAGAAGCAGGAATTGTTCAAATCTGAAGAACCGCGACTAGCCCGCCCATCCTGTCCAGCGACCCTCTCGTCTGTCCAGACTCGACTCTCCCCATTGCACGAGGACTTTCCTGTTTACACTGACGCACTCGAATCCACCCGACCTCTCTGTTTAGTCAGCCCCTACTCAGGCCACACCAGCCTTGCATGTCTACATTGACACCCCCCCCCCACACACACACATACCACCACGGTCTACACTGACTTTCTTAGCCCCTTCACCTCTCTGTCTACACTTGCTGTCCACACAGACCCTAACGTCAACCCTAATAGGAAAGAGTTTGGCTGGAGGCCCGTGGCAGCCCCCAGTGCGGGATTTTCCATTATGCCAGAACATTCCATTTCAGCACCAGTCTTCCCTGGTAACTCTCCAGCTCTGGTTTTTATTCCCTGACCTCTCCTTCCTCCCCTACCTCCCCCTCGTCTGGTTTTGAATTTCAGAGGAAACATAGCCCCTACCCCCAGCCTGAAGGTAAGGCCTTGTGGGTTTCAACCTCCTCCCCTCACCCCCGCACCCTCCGCTCCCCCTGACGGAGCTGCAGAGGCCTGAGGCCTGGGTAGCAATTGGGGAGGGGGTGTGGTAAAGTAGGGAGCGGCTGGCTCTTTGGCTGGAACTGGGAGGAGCGGGCCTGGAGCGGGCTCTGCCGGGCCCACCCTCATCCTCTGGGGGCGCCGGGCAGCGGGAGCCCTCGGTCCGCAAATCCCCTGCGCTCGCTTCACTCCTGTGATGTCTGAATCCAGGCCTCTGCTCTCCTTGGCTGTAAACTCAGTGCAGGGATTGGTGTCTTCTTTAATATCTTGTAGGAAGCAGAGTACAGTGTGGCGGCTGATAAATAATAAATAATAATAATCTACTGAGGGTAGCAGGAGGACTGTCAGTGACAGGGAATGAGGACACCAGGGAAATGGCACATTGGTGTAAGAGTAACTGTATTTCCTGGAAAAAGAAGAAAATGGAATAAAGTTTTGGTGTGTGAAGCCTGGGGACAGGGGAGGGGACAGGGCAAAGCACCGCGGGGAGGACTCCACCCTGGATGAGGGGGTCAGCTGGGAAAAGTGGTGTGTCTTTTAGGGAGAGTGACAGAGGGGTGTAGTGGGGGAGTAGGGGAAGGAGAGCTCCCCAAGGGTCCTCAACAAACCTGAAGGAGAAGATGTGGCTTGAATGCTAAGTTGTTAAAATGGTGTATAAACAGTGATTGAAGAGTGCTGTGGATAGGAAAATGGAGAAAAGGAGATTACTTGGGATTTTTTAAAAGGTAGGTAACAGGTAACAACAGGTAACACCTCAAGCAACGCAAGGCAAAGACAAAGAGAGTAAAGGCGCAAGGTGAGTCCGTGTTCATTCCTGTTGTAGGAAGCCACCCTCTGAAATGATCCGCATGGACCCCCCACGTGTGAACATGTAGGAATCCACTGGGCTATGTTCTGCAGCAGCGCTGTACCCGACAGTGTAGCTGTGGGCATCATGGAAGTGTAGCTAAGGTTTGCACAGTCTAGGATCGGTTAAGTTCTGGCAATTTGAGGCACTCATAATGTCTTAGAGATCATTTTGAGTGATCCTCAAATGAAAGAAGGAAAAACACACTCCACGAATCCTTCCTCAGTGGCACCTCTAGGTGAAGGTATGAGGATTCTCCCGGTTTCCCTGCTGGCCTTATCAGAGGAGAGAAGCCTTGTTGTATCCCCATCTACACAGAAGAAGACCACCTTTGGTCTCTGTGTGAGGGTGCCAGTCCCAGAGTGTTGCGGTACCATCAGGGTTCAAACTAGATAGCAGCTCGCTGTGGGGGGCCGGCTTGGCTTGTCAGTAGAATGGGAAAAGCTGTGCGAATTAGAATCACAGAGGGCTTGTCTACCCTCCCTCCAGCCCACCCTTCTTTCATCCCCAGAGCCTGAATGCAAATAAGGATTTCCACAGTCTGAAGCCCAGATCTTCCTCTGCAGTGGGGCTTGGCCCTGCTGGGAGCTGTTGGGAGTTGGACATAGCTGCGTATGAAGGATCTGCTCTGGCCTAGACATGAGCTCCATTTCGTCTGGAGCACTGTTGTTCGTGTCATCTGCCCCAGTTCCCCCAGGTCTTGGCGACATACGCTGGATCTGCTTTGTGTTGTGTAAGGGAACTCCTCTCTTTTCTTCACAGATCTTGCTGGTGTTTGCGATCTGTTCTGGGTTATGCCCTGCCCTGCGGCATATGGAATATGTTCCATGGTTGGCAAGGATCTCTCGCGTGGTAAGTGGGATTTGTTGGATGTTGCACATGGGAACTTCTGTCCTGGTCCCAAATTTCTCCATGAAGCACAGGATCTGCCCTGTGGAATGTGCTTTAAAAGGCAGCCCTCTCTGTCCTGACAGAGATGCCCCAAGCTAAGCTCTGGGATCAGGACGAATGTGAAGGAGTGGACTGGCGGTGCACAGGGAAGTAGACTGGAATGTTCTAGAGCATTCATTCCCCTGTTACTTGTGCAATCAGACCGGGGCTTTGTACTCGAAAAGCCACTACTGTGCCCTAGAGAGGCACCAGAGGAAGCCACACCAGGATTGCCTGGAGTGCCCGCTGTGGCTGAGATGGACCTCTCTCCTTATTTACATTTATAATGATAGCCACAGCAACATGTTCGTTTACTCAGTGGCTACTACATCGAAAGCATTGCGCCAAGTATTCTACCCATGAAATCTTGTTAGTCATCACAACAACCTGTGGAATTAGTGTGACCAGTCCCAAAAGTCGGGTCACAGGAGAGGGTAGGTGATCTCCTGAAATCACATATCCAGGAAATGGCCAAGCTGGAATTGGAGGCTGGTTGGCTCCTCAACACATGAATGCAATTTCTTTTGTCATTAGCCTGGTGATTTTCCCTTCAAATAGACACAGTGGATGCTGATTTTGCCTTTATCAGCAGCTGGTCCTGGACCCAGAACTGGAAATCAGTCTTGGGATACAGGGAACTGATGTCAAAGAGGGCAAAACATCTCTTTGATTACTGACTGCGCAGGTCACTTAAAAGAGTGGACGCCTCATCAGAAACACTCAGGTCTGAGAGGACATCTGTTTCTAGGAGTGTAGTGGGTGTAAACAGAATAGGAGCCAGCCTCTCTGCTGGTTGGGGTTTTGTATTTGCTGTTTTGTTTTTCTAACATGATTCTCCACTAAAACCCCCATTTAACATCAAAAGCATTAAAAAAAAAATCCTAGGCAAGTCATCAGCCCAGTGGTTAATCAATCCATAAAAATATATCTAGCACCTACTGTGTGTCCAGCATTTCAACCCCATGGTGTTGATTAAAGCGGGAAGCAAGAAGTCACAGCTGCTGAATTTTCACTGTAGCCACCCTGCCCTTTGATGCATCACAAAGGCACATGCTCATCATTCAGTCAGCCATTTGCTGAGGACCTCCTGCCGCTGGGTGCAGCTCTGTGCTGGGTGCTCCAGAATACAGGGAAGGTATAAGGTAGTTTGTTTCACAAAAGGGTTCAAGGCAGCCAAACAATAATACTTGGTTCTGGTTCTTGATAGAGGTTAAAGGTAACAGTGGTTGTTACCAAGAAACATAACTTAGCACTTAGTTGGGGGGGAAAGACTCTAAGTGTTGTAGGGTCCAGGGGATGATTTGGAAGAACTGGGCTGGTCAGGATGGCTTCCTGGAGGAGGCCAGTTTCAGATTGGACCTGAGGAGTGAGGAGGTTTTCATGGGAGGCTGAGGAGCCCAGACTAGCCAGAGCAGAAGGCAGGGTCCAGGAGGGCAGAGGACGTAGGATCCCCAGACTGGGGGACTCATGGTATGATAGCTTCTGAAACATAACTCGTTGTTAGTAATCATTTCCTTTGGGTGGAAATGAAAGTGTGTTTTCCTTCTCTGCCCAAATCAATGGATGATTAGAGTCCAAGATTCAGAATAAAACCAGTGGTATCTCTCTCTCTCTCTCTTTTTTCATTGTCAATGGCAGGAATTCAGCACCTTTTTTTAGTACCACTTTTTTTGCAGGTGGCAGAAGTACTAATTAGACAGAGCCACTCACAATTTTCCTGGGTGGTTCTGACTCCCAAACTGACAGAAAACACTGTTTGGGCGTTTTAGAGAGAGCACATTCTACTCTTCCCATTGATAAAGTGATTCTTCAAACACGGTGGTCAAAGAAATGGATTTAATAGTTGCTCCATACATATGTATTGGGTGGTTAATTGTTCACTTTACTTTTTCCATATTTAAGAGGGGGCCAATGTTTCCCCCGTGAGAGAGTACGAAAAGAAAACCTAAATGATTGGTAGGATAGGTTGTAAGGAGCATTTATTTTGTTTGAGTGTTAGAGATTTCTTTCACTCACTGAAGCAGGTTCACTAAAGGGAAAATTCAGGAGACTTTTGAGCGAAGGTAGAATCCTGATAGTTCTTTGCGTACACATATTTTTGAGCTGTTTTTGAGAATAAAGAGGTAAAGGGCCTGCCTGCTCCCTGTTTGACTACAGAATCCGCTGGTGCCACTGTCTTTTATCTCCCTCTGAGTTTTCAGTAGAACCAGGACCAGGACCATGTCATTAGTGTGGTCACTTTGAAGCTCTGAATTGGGCCAGAGGCAGGACATTGACCATCCAGGGCAGGTGACTGCCCTGCTTTGACTGTCTCCAGGATGGAGACCCTCATGCTCTCTGCCCTCTGCCAGGACTCAGGCTGCCCGAGAGGGTGTCACGGTCCACATGGGCTGTGGGGGGAGCACAGCTGGAGGCAGAGGGACCACAGTGCTAAGCCTTTGGCAGCAAAACCCATTTTCATCAGCTAATTAATGAACATGGTCAGATCCAGAGCTTTGTCTGAGGAGTTGCCGTTTATCTCCATATCCCCAAAGCTGAGGCTACCTGTCATGTTCGCAAGCAAAAGGCAGCCCTTTCTCCAGGGGACAAATTCACTATTCTCCCCAAAGACAGAGGTGTCGGGAATGAAGCTCCACATGCTCTTGGCATCTGAGATATTTGAAGTACCTAATGGTTTCAGCTACTTTGGGATATGTGACTGCGTGTTTCATCTTTGTGCTTATCCCTACTAGAATTTGTGAAGCTGCATACTCTTCCTGTGAAGTGGGTCTGGGAGGAGGAATTTGTGAGGTCATGCCCAGTGGAAACATGATTGTCAACACATTGGTCCCAGAGGCTCTGTCCTCAGGGAACCAGAGGCAACAGGGCCTGAACTCAGGGTACCTATTGAATATTTACTAAGGGCCTTAAATATAGCCCAAAGTCTGTGATAAAAATCACCATCTGGTCCAGGTGCATCTTGCTGTAAGAAAATATGATATTTGAAAATTCAAAATGATATAACAGAAGAACTTGCCAGTTTGCATTACAAAAAGGATGCATGGACTTCCCTAAGTGAAGCTTTTCCCTTTGATATTTAATGTGTGGCTGATTTATTAGAAATTCCGTTCATATCCAACTGGTCAGAAACACATTCATTTATTTTTATTTATTTAAGACTTGTCATCTGCTTACTTTCAAGAGGTCTTGAGCAACTTACAGGTTAAAACATGGGGCAAAAGGAGACATTTAGGAAGGAAATAGAACAGACAGAACCCAAAGGGAGGAGGTGGGGTTAGAGGCATCAAGCATACAAGATGAATGGGTTCTACAGTTAGGCTCTCTAAGGGAAAAAAGGGCACATGAGTTAGGTTACCTGATTGTATAAAGGAAGGCACATTTGTATTAGGTAATAAAAGATGTTTTGAATAGAAACTACTTAAAAATCAGAGACTGTTATAAATTGAAGAATGTAGTATTGTTGAGATAAAAGGTTTCTCCTCTAGACTTTGGAGACAAACGTGGAAAAGTATAACACTACAGGCCTGTTATGTTAACATTTTTCACTACTTCTAAACCTTTGAAAAATATTTACCCGACGATTTCATTAAAAAAACATTTCAATCCTTTATAGATTTACTTATTGCCAATTCAGGAAAAGGGCTGCCAATCAGACATGTTTTCTTTAGGTGGCTGTGAATTTTCCTAGAAAGCAAAAGTATCTTCTGGCTAACGTCTAAACCCTTGATAATGTCAATGTAGCTTTAGGTCAATTTCAAAATTAGCCAGAGAGTTCTGGCTAATGTAAAATTTCACTAAAAACAGCTAGAACTTAAACATTAGAAGAAGTGGGTTAGGGAAACCTAGGAGGGCTTGGAGAGAGTCAGAACAATATCTGGGACCTGACATATTTTCATACCAGTCTGCAGACGAATCCTATTAAACTGAACTTAGGGTTTTAAAAGGGTTGCAGATATGACCTCACCCTGATAATCAAGGCTCTTTTTCCTGGGAATCAAGAGCGACATATGGTTGTAGATGTGTATGTGTTCAAAAGCAACAGAAATGTTAGTTGGGGCGACAGTCTATAAAATAATGACATACTACTGATGAACATATCAACAATATCTGGTATTAGCTTAGCACTCACTGTGTGCCAGACACTGTTCTAAGCCATTAACTTTCCTTTTAAAATTGTTTTTTATATTCCTAACAACAAAGGATGTAAAAATTGGTGAATCCCGAGTCTAAAAATTTTAATGCAGACGCATAGAGAGAGGGGCAGGTGCTCTGTCCTCGGTGTGGAATCTGACACAACCTATGGCTAGATGGCAGATAGAGCTGGCTCATTCTGGACACACATCTCAAAACCAGAATCGAAGTTGGATGTTGTGTGGTGCCTTTTTGCGACCTAATCATATACCCTGGTAAGCTCTGGACATCCCCAGCTGATGGTTGTACCTCTCATGCCAGTGAAGTCTGACCTAAAGGAGACCAGAAGCTCAATTAGAATGAGAGAGAGAAGCCCAAGTGTATTAGTTGGCTATGGAAATACAAATTTCCCCCAAACCGAGCAGCTTAAACAACATCCATTATCTTGCCCAGTGTCTGCGGGTCAGGAATCCAGGAGCTGTATAACTGGGTGGTTCTGGCTCAGGATTTCTCATGCGGCTACAGGAAGACATCATCTGGGGCTGCAGTTATCTCAAGGCTCTGCTAAGGCTGGAGGATTTGCTTCCAAGTTCACTTGCATGGCTGTTGGCTGGGGGCCTCAGCTCCTGGCCATGTGGATCTCTTTATAGGGACGCCTCAAGACATGGCAGCCAGTTTCTCCTTGAATGGCAAGTGATGTGTGTGAGAGAGAGAGTGAGAGCGAGAGAGAGCAAGAGAGAGCACAAGGCAGAAACTGCAATGTCTTTTTTTTTTTTTCTCGGATGAACAATCTAGACCAACAGAAGTTTAATGTGAGAAGGGACCAAGGCTGTGAATACTAGGAGGTAGGATCACTGGGAGCCATCTTGGAGGCTGACTACCACAGCAGTCATCTCAGCTTCCGTGGTGTGCAGAGAGGGGACGAGTGGGCACGGTAGGATGTATTTTACTGGATTTCAGGAATTCAGGCTTTCTGAAGGTCCCCACAAAGTCAGAGGATATGACATGAGACCCTAAAAGGGAACATGGCTCAAGAACTCTTATTGATAGAATTCTTAATGTATAATTGCCAGTGTTCTTGAAGAAAAATGGTAAGGTGAGAGGTGTTGATGAAAGCAGAGTGGCTATTGGAAAGCTCACCTTGCTGGCAAAGGAGGGGGGGCGGCCTCAGTGTAGTGGAGTCATACAGACCTAATTAAATCTAATTACTGAGGACAGCAAAATTGTATGGATAACAAAAAAAGCTTTTTTTTTCTTTTGTAAGATTTTATTTATTTGACAGACAGCGAGAGAGGGAACACAAGCAGGGGGAGTGGGAGAGGGAGAAGCAGGCTTCCCGCGGAGCAGGGAGCCCGATGTGGGGCTCGATCCCAGGACCCTGGGGCCATGACCTGAGCCGTAGGCAGATGCTCAACGACTAAGCCACCCAGGTGCCCCCCAAAAAGCTTTTCTTATTTGACATGAGCAGAAAATCAAGAAAGGACCTGACTGGTGATGGTGGGAAGTTGTCTAATACTAAAAATTTCTGTAAAGCAAACTCTTACTGAATCTATGTACCAGGCAAAGTGCCAGGTGCTGAGGATACAAAGATAATTAAGAAAAGGTTGCTGCCTTCAAGGATCTCCCAGTCTAACAGGAAGACACACACACATATAAACAAGTGCCATTCAGCAGGATCAGTACCATAATGAGATTCAGTGCAGGTAGAGCAGGGACATTAGAAGAGATACTGCCAGTGCTACTCGGGGGCAGGCGGGTCAGGGAAGGCTGTACAGAAGAGATTACACTTGAGCTGAGTCCTGAAGGATGAGCAGGATTTTGCCAAATGAACAATAGGAGGAAGGGCAGGAGAAAAAGAATTGCCAAGCACAGAGGTGTGGGAGCAGGGCAGGCTGAGGAAGCTGCTGGTGCTTCATAAAATTAGAGAAGGGTGGAGAGTGCAGATGGGGTTAGAGAGGCTCTACACTGTGGGTGCACAGGGCAGTGTTGCTCTAAGTGGGGTCCTACATCAGGATCAGTTGGGAGGCTTGTGAAAATGCAGACACCCCCCCCCCCCCCCCTCCCGCCCCTCCCGAAAACCCCCCCCCCCCCCCCCCCCGCCCTCCCGCCCCAGCCCAATCCTATGTCCACACCAGCAGATTGTTGACCTTACCCATTTTCTCTTCTTCCTGGGCTAGACTACATTTCCCAGCTTCATATGCAGTCAGACTATATTTCCCAGCCTCCTTTGCAGTTGGACTACATTTCCCAGCCTCCTTTGCATTTAGACTCTATTTCTCAGTCTTTACAGTTAAGGGCACTTATGTCAATGGAATATGAATGGAAGTAACATGTGCCATTTCCAGACCTGACCCATTAAGATATACCCTGAATATTCTCCATTACCTTGTCCTTTTCTCCATGTTGATGCGGGTGAGCACAGAGACCTTGGAAGCCACGTGTTGAGGATGGCAGGTCAACAACATTGAGGAAGCCCTGAGTCTCTGCATTATTGTTTAGAGAGGGCCACCCACTGATCTGAAACACCAATATTTGAGTTTCGAGAGAATAAGAAACAAAAGTCTATCATTTCTGAGCAGTTGTAAATTTGGGGGTTTGTTTTTGTAGCTAGTGTTACCCTTACTAATACAGCAATTGACTCGGCTTCTGAGAGAGGAATTCTTTGGAGAATCTGCCCTTTTAACAAGTACCCCAGAGAAGTTTGAGAGTCACTGCTGTAGGGCAAAGAGGAACCTACCTCTCATGAGTGGCAGACCAAGTAACATGATGTTATTTGCATTTTAGAATGGCAGTGAGAAAGCAGAATTTTACCTCCTCCTTCTTTGCCAAGGCGAGCAATCTACTGACGAAAAAGAAAAAGAAAACTGTGGTAAGAGAAAATTGAAGTTCAAGATGAGTAAAGAGATTATAACAAGCACCAACCTGCTGTAAATGAGCTCAAGTCTCTTGGCCAGGACAAATTACACTCCAGGGAGTACAGAACTCACCACTGACGCTGTAGAGTCTCTACTGATAATCTTTAAGAAACATGGAGACTGGGAGAGAAAATGGAACACTTGAGATAGGAAAATGTAGCTTTTCTTAATGGGGAGGGAGGATGATTCTACAAATTCCAAAAGTGGGGCTATCCTATCCACCTCTTTCAGTTGATTACTTAAAGTTGATTTGTGAGCATGTGAAAAATGGGGAATTCTCTAAAAGCCCGTGTGGCTTCTTTAAGAGCAAGTCACAACAAGGTAACTATATTCCCAGTTTTGTGATAGGCTTGCTAGATTATCACGTCAGGGAATTGTGTTAGTTATGGTAGAAGCAAAGCATACCTCAGCTCAGTATTTGTCAAGGAATCTCATGAGAAATCTGTGCACAAGACAAAGTAATTGTAACTTCAGCCTGGTATGTGTAGTAGGTGAATTTAAAATTGTATTATGGCCATACCCGAGGATGCTGATCTATGTCAGTGCAAAAGTAAATTTCTAGTGAAAGGCCGCAGTCGTGGTTCCATCTGATATTTTTACTAGTGGTGCAGACATAGATAACTTAGTGAATACTTAACCAATCTTTAGATGACATGTAGGGAATATATTTGGCCCAACAAGGCCCAAAAATGGGCTTGAGTACCAAGATAGGAGATGAACCAGACCAGTGGTAGGATTGAGCATGTGGGTTCAAACAGTCCCCTGCAGAAGTTCGGGGCTAATAGATGCAGTAACTGCAGTTTGAGAGAAAGATACAGGAACGTGGCACCAAGCAGCACAGCCCAGAATGGACTCAGAGTTTAGCCATGAGGCCTGTGGGCTTAGCTGAGACCTGTCTGTGGTTATCTGAAGGGTGTCAGGAGCAGAGAGGCCCAGGCAGATTTCATAGGGGTCTGATGCACAGATTTCAGGTCCGTGTGAGAATGAACTCCCTACAGCCATCTCAGAGTGGCCCCAAGGGATGGGCTGCTTGGGAGGTAGGAGCGCCTGTCGATGGACATGACCGAGTGGAGAGAGAAAGTCCCTCAGTGGGACATCATGGGAGGGATGAAAGGTGTTTCGCCACAGAAAAATCATGAAGTCCCTCCACATATTAATAACTACTATTACCAGCTGTCATTTTTTGAGAACTTAAAATGTGCCAGGCCCAGTGCTAAGTGGGCTCAAAAGCCCTGTGTTAGGTCCCTTTTGCTGCCGTAACAAATTACTACAAAATTAGAGGCTTAAAACAATACAAATGTATTATCTCTCAGTTCTGGAGGTCAGAAGTCCAGAATCAAGTTGTCTGTTGGGCTGCATTCCTTCTGGAGGCTCGAGGGGAGGATCCTTTCTCTTGCCTTTGTTGGCTTCAGGAGCCCATCTGGCTTGCTCGGCTTTTGGCCCCTTCCTGCATCTTTAAAGTTAGTGTAGAATCTGCAAATCTCTGTCTACCCTTCTGTCTATCTTTCTCTCTGCTTCTGGTAACGTATCTCTTCTGATCTTGATCCTCTTACCTCCCTCTCTGAAGGACTCTTGTGGTTACATTATATTGGGCTCACCCAGATAATCTAAATTCAACTCCCCATCTCCCGGTCCTTAGCTTAGTCACATCTGTAGAGTTCCTTTTGCCATGTAAGCTACCATATTCATGGGTTTGGGGGAATGGGACAATGACATCTTGTGTGTGGGGGTTATTATTCTGTCGACTACAAGCCCTTTGTATATGGTCTCATTTAATTTGTTCCCTCACTCTCTTGATGGTTTGGGCATTATTTCCACTTAACAGATGGAGAATCAGAACTGCGGGAAGGTTGAGTGATACACCGTGCCAGGGTAAAACAGGGCGGCGGAGATTCGAACTAGGGGCTGACTCTAGAAGCTGGGATTTTAACCACTCTGATGCTGTACTGTACGTAGTATTATTCTTAGAGCCCATAATTCTCAACACTAATAATCACTTTTTTTTAATGGTGTTAATTTAGTGGTGACATTATTGCAGCTTGTTTTTCCAAAATGTCACAGAAGTCAGACATTTCCAGCTAGTATGAAATGTAACTAGCCTCCCTTGCTTTCCCTTCAGCATCCCCCGCTCACAGCAATTCCCCCTCCTGGATTTTGTCACCTTGGGCTTTCTCAGCTACAGGAGTTTGGAACAGTGTTATTTTCTGAATTCAGATCTGACAATCTTTGTCGACTAAAGGTTACACAGCTGCAAAAGTTTGTTTTTAACCCAAAGTAACAGCGTTGTCAGGGAGAGTGTAAAGAGATTCCCCAAAACGCAGGTTAGAAACCTCGTGATTCAGCAAGGCATCAGGAGCACCTCTGCGACGGAGGCATTTAGGTCCCAGGACAGGTGCAAACGCGGCCGCGTCTGGCTGAAACCTGCTGCCCCCGAAACTGGCGCTCAGGCCCTGCAGAGGTGAGCACTGGAGGCATCTGCACAGGCCTTCTGTGCTGGGATGTTTCGTCCAGCATCTGAATATCCACAGCCTTGTCTCCCACGGCAAAACTGAGAGAGAGACAAGCCAGTGCCCTGTTTACAGATGAGACCCTGAGGCTCCGAGCCTGACCAACCCATGGCAGAGACTGGGCCCAAAGTCGAGGGCCCTGGGTTCTCGTCCCGGCTCTGTGACTAGCTGCTGCTCTGGGGCGATGAGTGTGACAATGAGCCTGTGATGTCTTTCTCTGGTCATCCTTCTCATATGCTCCCTGTTGACCATCAGGAACCCCACTTGTAGCCCAGTTCTCACTGTGCCCAGCTGGGCCGGCCTGGACCCTGGGTGGGAACTGAGCCCAGCCTCGTTGGAGAGAGGCCTTGGGCACCTGTTGGGGAGGGCGTCCCCGATGACACCTGGAATTGTTTTCCAGCAAGAGAGTCCACTGGGTGCAGGAAAGGCTTGGCTGGGGGCAGAGGCCGTGAACTGACTGGGATGCTGAGCAGGGGCTGGATGGCTGCAGAGGGGGTAAGGGCCTCCAGTCGGTGGAGTTCAGCTCCAGTTCAACTGCTGGGATCCAGCTGGCCCTCCGGGCAGGTTGTTTCTAGATCGTCCACGTGGCAGTGCCATGGCAACTTTCATCAAGTTTATGCTATAAGGGTGGTATTGATTGGGCACCTTAGAGTCTAGAAGGAAAGGTTTTGGACAACTTGTTTATACACTGGGCTGGAAAGGCAGAAACTGTTCTTACTAAATACCTATTTTGTGCCTGGCACTGGCTGGGGTTTTCACTGACCCTGGATCCAAGGAGGAATACAACACAGTTCCTGCCCTCATAGAGGTCCAGTCCACATGCCTGTGGGTGCTAGGCTTTACCAGACAACATAAGGAATAAACAAGGTGGTAATTAATGAAGATAAAAGGAAGTAGCAGGAATAGTAACCCAAGGACTAAACAGAGTGGTAATTAACAAAGATAAAAGGAATTAGCAGGAGTGGCAAGTGAAGAAGTGCTGCGTTTGGGAGTACCCAGGACCCTGTTTTTCTGCCAGAACTCTGGCCTTAGGACAAGAAAGTGCTGCTTTTAGAACATTTCCCAATAGGAGGCTTGATTTCTTAAAAGTAACATTCTGCTGCTCACTTGTGTTCTTTGTTTAGCTTGTGGCCACTAGGACTCTTGGATCTTCTTTTCTCCGTCTTGCCTTTTGTATAGTTGCCATCTTTCCCCAGAATGTTCCCTTCTCAACGCTCAACATTCCTCTGACAAAAGAGTGGAAACAGGAAATAATTTTTTAAATGTCCAATTGCTTTTTTCCCCCAAAACAGCTTCATTGAGTTATAATTTATAGACCATAACATTTACCCATTTTAAGTGTGCAATTCAATCAATTTTGGTAAATTTACAGAGATGTGCAACCATCAACCACAAGCAATTTTAGAACATTTCCATCACCAGAGGGAATAATTTAAGGGTACAATGCAAGAAATATGGGTTTATTCAACCTGCTTGAACATGCATTTCTGAAATTATTGTACTTAAAATCTGTCGGCAAATTTTGAGTTACTTCATGGTGTACTTTTGCAAAAAAAGCAAAATGAACTGGAAAGAAGAATCCTGTGCCTGAAATCTTAAGAAACTATTATCCACTTTGTAGATCACCTCATTAATAAACAGATTATTACAAAAGTAATTATTTTAGAGATGGCAAGTGCCATTAGCTAATACTATGTTGTTGTCTACTGGGACTTATAAAAAATCTTTTTAATTTGCTCTTCAAAAATCACTTTCTTCAAAAATCATTTACACCCACAAAGCCACTTCAGTCAAGGAAATAAATCTAGGTATGGGCAAACCTTAGTTACCATGGCAAAAACAGCTTTATCTTTTTACCTTTTTAATTTGTTTCCAGTGAGATTTTCTTTCCTCTCCAGAAATCCCTATTTTGTGGGAGGACTTGTCTGGTGAATCCCATCGTTCTGCAAAAGTGTCCACCCCTCTGGTGTGAAAAGCACCCTTCAGTCATCCAATCCTTTAGGGGTGAAGAGTACACTGAATATTGAATGCTTGGATGGTTCCATCTAAATACCCATTTTTGCAAGCCCAATAGTTAGAAAGTTCAGAATCGGTCACTGGCCCCTCCATTAGGCATGCCTTTCCTTTCATGGGCTGATCCCTCTGATAGAGCTTATAGGATAGGGTAAACCCCTTTTCTTCTAATCTTACATTCTGTCCTTGTTATGCTGTAGACCCATCAAATATAGAGAATTGTTTATTCCCAAGCAGAAGAGAAATCCTTCTTCCAATAAAGGTATAGGAAAAGCATGATCTTAGGTTGGAAGCTCTTAAAATGCTCTCAAGTTCTATTTGTGAGAGTATATTGGGGGTTAAATATTATACTGCTGTCTGCTTTTTGTTAGAAAGAGACAAAGTCCCAGAAACAAAATTGCATCAGAGGCTAACTTAGTATTTATTTGTAAGTTTAAAAAGTGAAGTCATTACACATTCAGAGAAGTACACAATATGGAGGATGCCTCCTGATACATTTTTACCTAGTGAACATACTCTGATCAAGATAGAGAACACTGCACACACTCCTAAAGTCTCCTGTGTGCCCTGCCCACCATTATCTCCATAGAGTAGTCAACATCTGTGTTCTATCGAAAATAGATTCGTGTTGCCATATAAATGGAATGACACAGTTCAGGAGATGCCCCACCCCCCACCCTCTTATCCATGGTTTTGCTTTCTGAGGCTTTGCTTTCTGTGGTTTCAGTTGCCCATGCTCACCTGGGGTCTGGAAGCAGATAATCCCTCTGACATAGTCTTAGAAGGTCAATAATAGCTGAATGCTACATCACAATGCTGGCATCCCACCTCACTTCATCTTATTATGTATCATTTTATTATATCAATCATCACAAGAAGAAGGGTGAGTACAATACAATAAGCTATTTTGTATTGTGTGTGTGTATGTGTGTGTGTGTGTGAGAGAGAGACCACATTCACATAACTTCATTATGTATGTATAGGAAAAGAAACATACTATATGTAGGTTTGGTACTATCCATGGTTTCAGGCATCCACTGGGGGTCTTGGAACATATCCCCTGCAGATAAAGGGGAACTACTGTATGTATCTTTTTGTATCTAACTTTTTTCACTCAACATTAGTGTCTGTGAAATTCATCCATGTTGTTGCCTGTTCAGTTTTTACACTGTTGTATATAATATTCCATTGTAACCACGATATAGTTAGCCTTTCTACTATTGAGGGACATTTGGGTAGTTTCTAGTTTTTATCTACTAGGGAAAGTGTCCCTGTGAACATTTTTCACACATCTTTCCATGCATCTAGGTAGGCATATCTCTTAAAGTAGAATTGCTAGGTCATGGGAATGCAATGTTTGGTTTTAGTAAATAGGATAATTAAGACTTTCTAATTCTTCTAGAGTCAATACTTGCAGGTTATGATTTTTTAAAACAGAATTTGTCCATTTCATCTAAATTATAAAATTTATTGGCACAAAGTTATTCATAACATCTTCTCATTGTCTCTTTGATATTTGTATGAATTTCTAGTGATGACACCTTTTCTCATTAGTGGTATTAATAATGTGTTCCTTTTTTTCCTTGATCAATCTTTCTAGGGATTTGTAAATTTTATTAGTCTTTTCAAAGACTCTGTTTTGGGCTTAGTTGGTTTTTCTCTATTCTATATTTTTTCTATTTCATCTATTGCTTATATCTTTATTATTTCTTTCCTTCTAGTTTATTTGCCTTAAATTTGGTGTTCTTTTCTAACTCCTTGAGGTAGTCATTAGATCACTGATTTTCTGCTATTCTTTTTTTTTCTAAAATATACATTTAAGGATATGAATTGTTCCCTTAAGCCTAGTTGAAGTGCTGTGCTACAAATTTTTGACATGTTGCTTCATCATTATTATCCAGTTCAGAGTATTTTCTAATTTGCATGGAAATTTCTAATTTCTGATTTAGTTGTTGAATCATAGGTTATTTAGAAGTGTTATTTAGTAATTTCCAAACATTTGAGGATTTTTAAAGTGTTTCATATTTAGGATTTTTTTTCACACTTGATTAAAAGGACATACTCTTTAAATTTCAACCCTTTGCAATTTATTGAAATCTGCATTATGATTCGGAATATGGTCTATTTTGTTAAATATCCCATGCACACTTGAAAATAATGTCATCCTGTTTTTGTTGGGTTCAGTGTTCTACCTATGCTGGCGAGGTCAAATTTGTTTCTCATGTTGTTGAAGTCCCCTTTATCTTTACTGATTCATTGTCTGATTAGTCTATCAGTTGCTGAAAATGGATTTGAAATCTTCAACTATGCTATTGGATTTACTTGTTTTTCCTTTTAGTTCTGTTTGGGCTCTGCATGTTTTAAGTTTTGTTTTTAGATGCATACACATTTCAGATTATTAAATCTTGCGGCTGAATCAAATTTTTGTTATTGTGAAATGTTCCACTTTATCTCTGGAAATACTTCTTGCCTTAAAGTCTTGCTTTGTCTGATAACAATATAGATAAGCCAGCTTTCTTTTGGTTAGTCTTTCTGTGGCATATTGACTTTCAACATTTATGTGTCCATCTGATGTAAGCAGCATATAGTTGGGTCTTGCTGTTTTGTGTTGTTTTTACCAGTCTGATAGTCTTTTAATTTTAATTGGATAATTGATCCCACTTACATTTATCAAATTCCTGATTTTTTGGTGTTAATTCTATCATCTTACTTGTTTTAAATTTGCTCGATCTGGTTTTTGTTCTTCTTTTATTTCCACTGCCTTCTTTTAATAAAGTGCTTTTCATTATTCTAATTCCTTCTTCTACTAGTGTGTTAGTTATAAATTCTATTATTATTTATTTAGTGTTACCCTAGGGCAGGGGTTGGCATACTTTTTCTGTGGAGAGACAGACAGTAAATATTTTAGGTGTAGAGGGACACTGACTCCCTCTTCCCCCTCTCTCATCTCCCTCCTCCTCCTTCAACTATTCTCTAAAAATGCAAAACCATTCTTAGCTCCCAAGCTGTATAAAATAGGCTGTAGGCTGGATTTGGATGTGGGTGATAGTTTGCCAAACTCTGCTAAAGATATACCATATGCCTTCACAGAATCTATTCTTCAATTAATAATTTTACTACTTCCTAGACAATACATGGACCTTACAACAACTTAATTCCATTTACCCAGTTCCATTCTTCATTTTATGCTATTTTGGTCATGTATTTTACTTCTCTATGTATTTGAAATCCCACAAGACATTATCTACTGTTTTAAAGAGTTAATACTCATTTTGATTTGCTCTTCTATTTACCATTTCTGGTGCTATCTATTGCTTTCTGCATTACTATTCTCCCAAGTAGGATCATGTTATCAGAATAACTTCCTTTAGTATGTCTTTTAATATGTGTCTGTTGATAATACATTTTCTAATTTTTTATTTGCTTGAAATTTTTTTCATATTCGTTTTTAAGGGTATTTCCAGTGGATGTAGAATTCTAGACTGACAGACCCTCAGCCTTTTAGCTCTGTCATTCTATAGGCTTCCAGCTTCTATTGTTTGTGTAGAGTGGGTCTTTTTATTGCACCTTTTGAATTTTTTTCCTCCTCTGGCTATCTTAAGATTTTTCTTTTTATCTTTATTTTTTTGAAGCTTTAGCATAATGTGCCTTTGTGTACTTTTCTTTGATTTTATATGTTTGAGTTTGTTGGTGCTACTTGAATGTATATTCTTGCTTTTTATCTCTTCGAATACTGATTCTGGTCCGTTTCCTCTCTTCTGGGATTCAAATTCCACATATGTTGGTTCTTTTCACTGTGTCTCTTACGCTCTTTTCCCTGTTTCTTTTTCTTTCTCTGTCTCTCTTTTTGTGTAGCTATGTGTACATGTGTTTAATCTTTTTTCTTCTCTTTCAGTTTGATTATTTTTCTACTCACCTATTTTCCAATTTACTAATCCTCTTTTCTGTTGTATCTAATCTGCTGTTAAACCTACCTATTACCTGTTTATTGAATCCTTAATTTTAGTTATCATATTTCTCAGTCCTAGAATTTTTGTTTGCTTCTTTTAAAATAGATTCCAGGTTTCTATCTTTCCATCTATTTGTTTGAACATTAATCCTAGGTTTATAGTCTTTGATAACTACAGTATCTAGGTCATCTATATGTTTTTCTATAGTCTCTCCCTCTATCTCTCTTTTTTAATTTGGTTTTATTTCCTAGCATGCTGCATAAGTTTTGATTGAATACTGGATATTGGGAATGAAGAATTGTTGAGGCTCTGAATAATTTTGCCTTCCTTTGGAGGGGATTTTTTTTTTTTTTTTCATAGCAGACAGAACACCTCGATCCTGTCAGAAATTGAGATTTTTGAAGTTGGATTTTAGGCTTTGTGAGGGCTGGTCTTTGCTGGTTTGTCTCATCTCTTAGGATAATATCCTCTTCATCTGTCTCAATAAGAACCTAGGTTATTTACTGAAATTTCTCCTCCTTGGTGGGCCCTGGACATCAATATTTTTTCTCCTTAGCACTTTGAGACTGCTCAAACTCTGGCTGGTTTTTCAACCTTTTAGAAGCTGTTTACTGCTTAGTTTCTTGGCCGTTTGCCTATCATGTGGAAAGCTTAGGAATGAAACAATTCCTTTAGGGGAAATCAAATGCAGAATGCCTGGCTTATATCTATTTAGGCTCTTTCTCCAGGATAAGAGTTCCCTATGTTCTCGCTGCTTTGGTAGATTTGCACTTCAATTTTTGGCTTCTCAGACCACCTAGGCTGCTACGGTTCTAGGCCAATGTTTCTCCTCTATCTCATTGATACCCCCTGAGAACTGGCAAATGCCTAGAAGGGAAAACATGAAGGAAATTTGGGTTTTACTCATTGCATTTCCCTTTTCTCCAGAACCTTGGGCTCTAAAGTCCTGGCTGCTTTTACTCTCTGGTGACTTTTAACAGTTATTTTATGTACCATATTTAGCTTTTATAGTTGCTCTTGGCCAAAGTCTCCAGAGATTGATTTGTTTGTTTATTCATTTTTGAGTTTTGAGATTCATATTTTATTTACAAGTAAATGAAGAATGTCTCCTGTAAACACTAATTTGGCACAAGAAGAGCAATCTAAAGTAGTTGCTGGCTCCACAGCGATGTGTGAAAGGAGACTATGCCACTGTTCTTTCTGAACAATGATTTTGCCGTTAATAAGGGGGAAAAAAAGGACACGTGATTTCTTCATGTTGCACGTGTGAGAGAATTCAAAATAAAAATGACTTTTCAAAACTCTACAGTCTCTAGTCAAATGTGTGAGGTGACCAGGATGTCAGTTTTGTTCAGTGATAACCCCTGCTCCCCAAGAGCAATGGCCTCTCAGCAATTGACCTAATCCTCATCAAAGGTATCTGCTTGAGGAGTGGAGAGACCCCGATCCTACAGAGCTTGAACTTCCAGCTTGTTCTGCTGTTCTGCCCTTTGTTCTTCTAGGATTTCTTCAACAGATGCTTGCTGGTGGGGTGTGTCACTCTCCTTTCCAAAACTATCTCCCCTAGTAGGACCACATTTCCTCCTCTGACCACAAAAATCCCTTGAGGTATATCACTATATTTTTTGACCGCATGAGTAAGCTCCACAGTCTGATGTAGCACCAAATTAGCAAATTGATCAATGCTTCTTATAAAACCGATAAGCGTCCTTCCATCTTGAATTAGGACCAAGTGCTTCTTGTCGATGTCCTCGATGAGGCTGGTGGTGCCGGGCGTAGAGTTCATTCTGAGCTGAGATAGGGCTTAGGAGAGAACTCACTCTCCTAAGTCACTAGTCTCTTGGTTGAAGGGCCATTTTCTCAGCAGTGGGCCAGCACGTCCAACACCTCCTTCCTTCTACTGCAGCCGCTGCCTGGGCAGGACCCGGACAGGAACCTGGACCAGGAACAGCATGTCTGTCCTGGCTCTCAGCAGCCAGGCTCTGCTGGAAATGCCTCTAGAGATTTATTTTTAAAAGTGGTTTCCAGGACATGTCCCAGGGCCATTGCACATTTAGCTCTATCTCCTGCATCTTTTTGAGACATCCCCAACTGAGGGCTGGCAAGGTCTTTTGGTTTCTTCAACACCTTCAACAACAAATTATTAAACTCTATTGAATGTAATTTGTAAGTATTAACAATTTTGTATTTTTTAAAAGATTTTATTTATTTATTTATTTGAGAGAGAGAGAGGAGCAGAAGGAGAGGGACCAGCAGACTCCCAGCTGAGTATGGAGCCCGAGGTGGGCATGGAGCCTGAAGTGAGGCTCGATCTCATGACCTTGAGACCATGACTTGAGCCAAAATCAAGAGCCGGACGCTTAACCGACTGAACCACCCAGGTGCCCCAAACTATTTTGTATTTTAAAATTGGGATTAATGTGCCAAGTATGATCATTCTCAATCAGATCACTCAGTTTACTTCAACACTGATTCTCTATGAAATAGTTTACCATCTTTCATTTTATATTGTTGTGAGGCATTCCATTTCAAACTTACACACACACACACACACACACACACACACACACACACACTTACTATACATCATGCCTCCTTTGGCCCCTCTGGAAATCCTGACCTGAGGTGATATTCTGACTCTGTTGTTATGTTGCAATATGACCATGGTTGAAGCCTATTTCAATCCCTGGCCCTCAATTACTTTATTTAGAATATGAGGTAGGGGTGGGGAGTGTGATAGGACCAGGCAGGCTCATAGGGTCCTTGCAGCTCTGGTGGTCAGTCTGTCTTCTATGCTTTGATTTGGGGAATCCTTTTTGGAACAGTCGGACACTTAGACTGATCTGAACAATGGATCCTTAGACCGTAGAACTCACTCTCCTAAGGCAGCTAGTCTCTTGGTTGAGGGGCCATTTTCTCTGGGGCCTGGGGGCTGAATGGACAAGCTGGGGCCCTGGGTAGCTGGCCTCCCAGGGAGCCGCACCCTTGTGTGAATGACCAAATGAAAGCAAACATCTTCCACTACATCCAGCCCCCAAAACCTGCACCATTCAACTATCTCAGCCAGGAATTCCACATCGAGAGGTGGTTGCTTCTCAGGCTTGTTCCAAATGTCTCCCTCCTGTTCCTCCTGAATATTCCATCTTGTAAGAAATAAATAAAGAAGATTAACCCCTCCTTTGCCCAGAGATAGTTTTACCATCTTCCGTGTAGGATTAGTCCCTGTGCTGCCCCAGAGCCTGTTTCCTCCCTCCCCTGCCCAGCTCTGTATCAGGGGATGCTGACCCATGTTGGCTACTTTTCCAGGCTCCCCTGTCAGAGGGCTCTTCTTGCATTTGGTCAAAGAGAGGCACTGGAGGAAGATTGAAGGCAAGAAGAAGGGAGAAGCCAGTGCATTTCTCTCCCTTCCCCTTTGTCTTGAGTTGACTGAGTCCTTGGCAGAGCGTGCAAGTTCCACGGCCCCACCTTCTCAGTGACTGACTTACTGTGGTTCTCAGCCTCTGCTGAGTGACCCCACCCCCAGCTCAGCTAACTCCGTGGCTCTTCTCTGTCCCTCCAGCTGAAGGATGACAGTCATTTCCTGTTGCACTCATCTTTAGGGCACCTTACCACCCGCCGTTACCTTCCCAGCCTCTCTGTCACGTGGAACACCGCTCAGTGTTATGAAATACCCTGTGTACGCATACTTGGAGGGCTTGCTGTTTCTTGTTTACATCCCAACTAACTGAGTTGCTAAAAACCATACTTCAGACGTCTTTTCCCTTCCTATGTGTATAATATAAGCACCACCGAAACACATTCGCCTTCATTTCCTTTAGCACCTCCTGAAGTAGACAGAATTCATTCGCTCTTTTATTTGTTCAGTCAACGGTGAGGTGAGGCCCTACTCAGTCCCCTCGCCAAGTACTGTGCTAGGGGCTAGAGCAGTGAACAAAACAGGTGATGTGTCTGACTTTGTAGAGCTCACAGCTTTGTGGGCGAGCCTCAAACCCTTAAAATAAAGTGTGTTGAGAATGAGACACTATTGTCACACACGGTCTCAGGGGACAGACAGAATTGGGTTTACCACAGCCCTGCCACTTGCTTCAGGTTATATGAATGCGGGCAAGGTACTTTCCTTCCTATGCCTCAGTTTCCTCTTCTTTAAAAGAGCATGCAGTATCCAGTTCTTGCCTGCCCCAGCCTCTTTCCATGTTCAGTGAGGATGCTAATTCTGCTAACTTCATAGGACTGCTCATGGTTAAATGTGTTGCTATTAGAGAAAGAGACAAACTTACCTCAAAGACTTATTTTTAAAAGCAGCTTCCAGGGGAGCACATATTCAGCATTGCTGAGATTCGGGTCCGGAGAGGTGAGGTGAGGCTAGAAACGCTACAAGATGGGGTGAAGTCCAAAGCTTGGATAGAGACAGTTGCTGGGAGGAGCACCCAACAAACAGAATCACACCCATGGCGGTTTCTGCTGGCAGCAATCGGTAGCCACACTGGTCTGCCTGCAGGTGGAAGTGGGGGTCCTTCTTTCCTCTTTGCTTGCTGAGACGTCACTCCCTCCAGGAGGGACTACTAACTTCTAGCCCAGGCGAGATCTCCCTGTTACATGGCCTCTGTATTTTTCTTGTTATTGTTGTGATCATAGCCATCATCATCATCATATCATCATCACATCATCATCATCATCATCACATCATCATCATCATCACATCATCATCATCATCATCATCATCATCATCATCATATCATCATCATCATCATCACATCATCATCACATCATCATCATCACATCATTGCTAACGCTTGTGGAACTGAGCACCCCCCCCACCATGTTCCAAATGTTATGCTATGACTTCTCATGGCAGAGTCTGGGAAGTAGCTCAGTCCTGTGCTCTTGTTATTCAGGAATGTGTGTGTGTGTGTGTGTGTGTGTGTGTGTGTGTAAATCTGCATGTGCCACAATAATTTAAAGTCAAAGCAGAACATTTCACATCATCAAAGATTCAAAGTTAGGCTAGGCAGATTATGATTTTAGTATTAATTTTGTTGCAAGTTTTTGAAAATTCTGATTCCATGTAACTTAGAGGTACACATGTACTGGTTATTGTCAGAGTTCAAAGGCTCGGATTCATCACTTGTTCTTCGTTCTCATTCTTGAGGCTGCATGTGGCAAGCTCACGGTGCACTCTCCGCAGCTCTGGACCCATTTTCCTGCCACCCCCTGGCTCCCCTGCTTGACCACGCTCTGGGTCCTTCTGTTGGCTCTATTATATTTTTAGATCCAGATTTAAATGGATCATTTACTTACATTTCACTCACAATTTTTAACCATCCTATCAACAATATTCTAATAGCATTAAATAACTGCAGAATCTAATAAAAATCAGTCTTAACCTCATTTGAATCTCATTAAGAATAGGACTATTCCTTTTGCTAAATTGTCAGAGATTATTTTATCTGGTTTTGTCTTGTTTGTGTTGTCCAGGAGAGCAGGGGGATAGATGGAATCATAAAATGTGGGTTCACACACTCAAAAACTCTTTTATCCACTTTCTTGTGTTTACAGATGAAGAAACTATAGTCCAAACAAGGGAGGGGACTTTTCCAAAGTCCCACCTGAAACGTGTGGCCATTAAGAACCAGAACTCAGGCCTCCTGCCCCTTACTCTAGTGTCTCCCCTACAAGAATCTGGGCTTGGAGCCCAGGCACCGATTTATGGATTTGATGAGCATTTCAGCTATTGAGCAATGACTAATGCATCAGCCAAGCACTCCTTTCCTGAACAAGGCTGGAGCCTTGGGAAGGACACCGGTAGATTTAAAAGATACAGAAGAAGTGACTGCTGCCCTCTGTAAGACTGAAAACCCTCCAGGGATGAGGTTCACATGCAAGCAATGAGCTGTAGCCTCCTTAAATGCTGGCTTGTGGTCACACTGCTCACCCCCTCTTTTCCACATCAGTATGGGGTCGCATTCCTTCCAGTCCTGTTCCGTCCCACAAGGCAGGTACTGACAGAGGCCTCCCATGGCCCCAGTACTGAGACAGGCAGGAGCTGTTTGTCCATTTTAACGAACAACATCTCCAATAAAAGGACTCACTTGGTAGGATTGAGGAGTTCACAGGCAAAGAAAGAAGGGAAAAGGCTCAGGCAGGAAGTCTTTTATGATTTATCAGTGCACAAATACTGGAAAAAGAAAAAAACCCAGGGCTAATATGAATAATTATGCCAGCTTTTGTATAGCACTTTGCAGTTGACGACGTGCTTTTGAATGCATTATGTTATCTCATCACATCAGTGGGAGATTGAGGAAGGGGAGAACAGAGGGGGCTGTCACCTCTGGGGAATCAGCAGCCTCTGTTCCTGGGAGTCCAGCCTGGCTCAGTGGGTGGGCGCTACTGCTGAAGTTATCTTGCTGTGAACATCCCCTCGGAAATGACCCCGAGTTGCTGTTTTCCCACAGAAACTTTAGCAAGTCTCTCCAGATTATAAACTGGAGTCAGTTCTAGTTTCCCTGCCTGGAACCCCAGTTCTCCTTGAGCCGAATGCTTGGCTGGTGCTGGACGTCCTTCCCGGCCCCTGCAGGCTGCTCTGGGAAGGGCTGGGCTCCGTGCTTGTGCCCTCGGCTGCTGGTAGAGTCCTCCTTCAACACAGCTGGGCCCAGGCTAGGACGAAGGTGCTGCCACAGATGGGACTTTGCCAGGTGGCACAGTCCTGAGATTTCTGCTGCCATGCGTGCCCATCCGTAATAGGTTCTTTAGACACTGTGGGTGGCGAAGGCGCTGAAATGCTATTGCCAAATAGGAGCACGTGCAGGAAAATGTCGCTGTAAAACATTTTTCCAGAACTAGTCTCATCTTGCTTTCCTTCTGGCGGCAGGAAAAACAGCAATGGTAACAAAAACACAAATACTACCACCAGCACGAGCAGTCTTTAACCTTGACAACTGAAGGTAGCATGATTTCTTCTGGCCTGAAGGGTGCCCCTCCCCACACCCCAGTAAATAAACCAATTAAAGTATATACTCTCCTTCAGGTCTGTGACTTCCCCCTCCCCCAATGGGATCTTCTCCCCTTCCTCCTCCTGCCCACTTTCTTAGGAGGGTGCCCAGGCACAGGATGTCTTCACTTCTCCAGCTTTGATGGGCTTGCTGGTCCACCTGCTGACATGCTTGTCCACTTGTCCTGGGGCAGCCTCTGGCCTCACCAGCTCCACCGATGAGGTGCCCACTGCTGGGTGGGGGAGGGGGAGGGACTTGTCTCCTGTGTTGTTGGCTCAGGCAGAGCTCGGCCATTGACCCTGGGGCTTGGCGGAAGGAAGCTTCTCAGTTCCTGACGCAACACTCCTCGGACCACAGGAGATGAGGAGGGAGTGCCATCTTGGGCCACCTGGACACATCCGCAGCCTAATTTACCACCTAATTTACCACCGTGTGCCGTGCTGAACACCTTGTGCAAGAGACAGTTTTTCTGTGGGCACACTGGTTTTCCTGAGATCAGCCCTGGGAAGTCAGGAGTAAGCTGCTGTGTGCGGGGGGATTTCCCTGCACCCCTGTCAGGCTGACCCTACCAGTCTCTCTTCTGCCCACAGAAGTTTCAACCTCTGAAGAGAGCCAGAAATTCATGTCTACCCTCCTCACCACACTTTGCCCTCTCTTTTCCAGCCCCTCCACTGGCATTGGAGGATGTTCTACTTCATTTTTCAGGTAGTTGGGAGTTTCTTTATGATGTACCTTGCTTCTCTGCTCTGTGAACTTCTTTGAGACCTTTTCCCACCTTCACTGGGCAACAAGCCTCATTGTTTAGCCAGGCAGGAGGGATGCAGGGAAAAGAAAAAAAACCTGGATTCACAAAATCACATTGGAAGCCATTTCCAAAAAATCATGGTGCTTTTTAACATCAGTGTCGACATGGATTGATGAGCCCCTTGGACAGAGTAATTTGGTCACCTTCTTTGGGTCAGGTCCCTACAGCCCCAGCCCTGCACAGCCAGGCCTCCTCCCCTCTGCATGTGGCCACCAGCCCTAGGAGCAACCTGCAGGCCTTGGGGCACTTTTCCACCCTCAGCTTTCCTTATGGGCCCCGCCCACCTCACACAGAAGTCTGCCAAAAATTGGGCTGGTGAGTACTCTGAATAGAATTTTGGCAAGTGGATAAGGTTTCACATTTACTAAATTTCTGAGTCTCTCTTTTACATGCGCTCAAACTGGGAATCTGGAACATGCACCCTTCGGATATTTTTTTTTAAGTAAAATAACATATTTTGGTTATTTGGGGGGCAAACCTTTTGCCAAACAGATAGAGCCAGAGGTGGTCTGCACCCTGCAATTTGTGCACCCCTTGTAATCTTTTAAAATAAAAATGAATAGTGGGCAGTAAATGCCATGGCTTTATAAGAGTCAGTTATCTTGGGAAATTGGAGTGGGGAGGGGGGTTTGGGGGGCTTTATTTTGGGATAGAATGACACAATTTGTTAACCTGCTCTCTCTTTCCCCCAAAATATCTATATGATTCCAAGCTTGGCAAAGGAGGACGAGGTTTGAGTTCTAACAAAACACACTACAACTTTAAGCCAGCTTGTCCATGTGTTTGCAGAGTGGATGTGGAGTCAGGACAGAGTTCACTTGGGCCTATTGAGGGGTTTCAGGTGGGATCACAGGGTGGTAACATGTGTACATATGGCTTCAGGTCAGATTGGATCCCCCTGGTACTCACCTTATTGCTCTGCCTGCTGGAGCCCCACCCTTGCATTCTACGTTGTGTCTACACTGGTCTCCCCACTGCCCCTGCTGGAGTTTTGCTCGGGCCCATTCCCTGCTGGTGGTGTATCATACGTTCCTCTTCTGAATCTTCCAGGACCCTCTCAGCTTGCCCTCTCTGGCTTGCCCTCCCAGCACCGTCTCCCCATGAGTCCCAGCGACGTCAGATTCTGAATTACTTGGCCTTTGATGTGTGCGGGCATGCTTTGCTGTCAACTTTGCACCTGCCTTCGTCGTAGCCTTCTTTGCTCTTTGGTGTCCCGAAAATGAGGACTGGTTATTCCTCTCTTTGGTTCTGGTGTTGTCCACCTTGGGTCTTGGCTCATCGTCATGATAAGTCATGATAACTGGGTAATGATGGTGTCTTTCTTTTCCACCGTAAGCTAAACCCCAACTGACACTAACTAGTTTGTTTATATCCACGTCACCCCCATCATTCAGAAATGATTGGACAAAGCCACATGTGAACAAACTCTGCTAATTCCTCCTCTCCAGCCTGTGTCTGCCGCCCACACTTCCCCCAAGGCTGAGAGAAGAGGCTGAGTCATTGCGTTTGTAAACAGTGAAAGTTGGAATTATCTTTGCCTCTGGAATGGGAGTCTTGAGAAGCTTTCCCTTTTCACCTAGGTTTTCTGGTAAAATCATGAAAACAGTGTGATTATGCCCCAGAAATCTAGAAATATACCATCTTTCCTAAATGGGCAAATTCTTTAGTCAATGCTGAGTTTTCAGAAAAATAAACCTTGGGAATGTTTCTGCAGATTTTTATTGGGCAAAACCACTGTCTCCCATTAACAGAGTGAGGATGATGGTGGTGGTGGTGGTGGATGTTGGGGGTGAAATGTGGATGGTCAGAACTGGCCAAGCTTCTTCCTTCCCTTTGTCACTCAGTATGGACCCATGGAGCTCCAGTCTCCCCATTTTCCTAAAGTCCAGAGAGTGTCAGTCCTGTCTGTGTTGCTGGTTGGTCATGGTTGAGTTGTCACACCATTTCTGCTGCAGTGGTAATTGATCGACATGCAACCTGACCGCTTGGTAGGAACATTTTCCCCCATGTTGGGGGCTAGCCCACTTGCTACCCTGGGTCTGGCTGGCTGCCCCTTTGCACTCCTCTGGTCAGGGGGATAGGAATGGTTTGTGTTTCTCTATGTGCCAGGTGGAAACAAACCCATGACTGCCTGGAGAAAAAGTTGCTCAGTCAAACCATTTTATTTACATGGCACCAAATGTCCAGAAACATCTGTGAAGTTTTTTCCCTCTCTAAACTGGCAGAATTGGCCTATTGTTTTGGCACCCAGAGGCACAGGGATAAGGAAATGCTTCAGAAGCTTCAGAGATCTCCCCAGGTGATCTCATCCATACCCAGTGCCTTTAAATGCCACCTCTATTGTGACAGTCCCTAATTTGCTTCTCTAGGAAGGACTGTCTCCTCTATCCGATAACCTCTCCAGGGGGGTGTTAAACCATCGGTGTCTCTAACCGAGCTCTTGATGTTACCCCACACTGTTTTTCTTCTCCACTCTTCCCCGTATCCGAAGATGGCCCTATCATTTACCTAGTTCCACAAACCAAATCTGGGAGCCGTCTGTGATTCCTCCTCTTTATGCTTTCATCAGCGAGGCGGGTTGATTCTACTTCCAGAATTTAAGTGAATCTCCTCCCTTCTCTCCAGTGTGACTTGCCTCGCCCTGTCCGTGGCAGGCATCCCTTCCCCGGACGTCCACCGATGCCTCCTACCAGGGCTTCGTGCTTCTTCTCTTGCTCGCCAATCATTGTGCACGCCGCACTGTTTAAAAAACTTGAGTTGGATCCCATTACTCTCTTCTCCAAAACTTTTCACTGAACCCTGTTGTACTGAGAATAAAATCTGAGCTCCTTATCTTTTTATTAAAGATTTATTTATTTATTTTAGAGAGAGAGAGCTTGAGCAGGGGGTGGGGGAGACGGAGAGGGGGAGAGAGAGAAGCAGACTTTGTGCTAATATATGAATTATATGTCAACAAAGCTGTTAAGATTGATTAAATTCCTGTAAGAGCACCCCTGGCTCTTTGATGAGCGCATGACCGAGCAGGCCAATCAGAGTGGGTTCCTATCAAACGGCAGCTTTGATTGGACCTGGATAATAGCTCCTCCCCCTCTCCTTCCCCCTCCGTCCCTCCCCGCCCCCCCGCCCTTAAAATACTTTCTCAGGATTCTTCTGGGGACCTTGACCAAGAGACAAATTGGACATGGCCTTTATCCTCAAGGAGCTAGGTTTTGTTGGGAGCAGAGCAGGGTGGAAAGGAATATGTAAAGGTTGCACACGGTCAAGACCCAGCATAACTCACTGGGCACAGAGAGGGTATTGTGGGGATTCTGGCAGGAAAAATCATCTCTGTGTGGAGAAACCTTTTGCCGCAGCAAATACGGTTTTATGTCTTCATTTTTTTTTTTTAAGATTTTATTTATTTGACAGAGAGAGACACAGCAAGAGAGGGAACACAAACAGGGGGAGTGGGAGAGGGAGAAGGAGACCTGGAGCAGGGAGCCACAGAGGCGCCCCTTATTTCTTCATTCTTGTATGAATTTCACAGACAGTCACTGTGCGCGGTGCTGGGGACACAGAGATGAATCAGAGAGTGTCCCCAAGGGGTAGGTGGGGTGTCTGGACCAAGTCTGGTGGCCCGGCAGCAGGGTAGGGCTGGAGGCCGAGGGAGACCCCGAGGGGGCTGTTCAGGGGGAGCTTCCTGAGCAGTTAGTGAGTGCTGGAAGGATGAGACTGCGTGGCTTGGCAAAGCAGCTCAGAGGCAGGTGTTTTGCAGAGAGCTCAGATTGGGGCAGGTCACACAGCCTCCCTGAACTGGCACTGGCCTAACAGAGGCAGGTCAGGGGATGGGGCTGTGAACCCCCGGCGGGAGTGGCTTTGAGGCTGGACGGGCTCCCTGGCTGCAGCAAGGTCTTTCCTCAGGCACCGGTGAGATGCCCCTGCTCCCCACAGCCGAGCGGGTGGGTGCCTGCTCCGCTCCCGAGGGATGGCCACGGGTCCCGGCGGGAGAGTCCGCTCTGCAGGGAAGTCTGGCTGGCGAGCCGCCGGGCTCTGTGCGGGACGTTTGCCACTAGAGGGAGTGCCACGTCGTTTTCCTTCCCTGGCACTGGGCTCCCAGGGCCGCAAACCGGCCTGGGTGACTGCCAGGGCTTGGGGGTTCCTGGGAAACTCGTTTGCTCTTTTCCTCTTAAAGATTTCTCAAAAGCAGCTGGACTCAAGAATTCTTAGCATTGTTTGGCAGGAGTTTGCAGAACCCTTCAACTGGGGATGCAGCCTCAGGCCTCTTGCAAACCTTGGGTGGCTTTGGCAGGGATTCTGGTCCCAGGAGAAGCTGTCCTTTGCTCTCAGCACTTGAGGACCTGCGAAAAGCGGGGGGCCTCAGTTCAGTTTCCCTGTGGGGAGTCTGGTCTGGCCCTCAGAGCTGCAAAGGGGAGGCCCATGGGTTCTGGGCAGTGGCTCAGCTCTGTGCCACCTGGAAAAGTAGTTTAGTGCCTGGTGGGAGGAAAAAGGATGGGGAATGAGGTGAGGCCAGGTTGGCAGGACGTGTCGCTGCTGTCTGAGACCCGGAGACAGGAGAGCTGGCTCCCAGTATCTCAAACATGGGGCTAGTGGAGCGGATGGGCACCGTGGAGTGGTTAGACCCCAAATTTGGGCAAGAACAGCCCTGCTGTGGCTTTCTTGGCATGGCCCTTAGGTAAAGGGCAGCACATGATGGCTTGTGGATGCCCCTAAACCCTGGCATGAGAGACTCCTATAGGTCCAGGCTGGGCTGGCTTCCTGCGGTGACCAGCTGATGGCTGCTACCTTTAGAGGCCAGGCTAGGACTGAATGAACAGGGTGTCCCAAGAATAAGCCTTCATCTTTGGCCACCACTGACATCGTCACTAAGCTTTTGGACCGCATCCTAAACCTCTTCTGACCCAGGCGCTGCTAAGGGAGCGGGAGGCTTGGAGTCCATTTTCTCCCTCCAGCATTGACTCCTGGGTCTCGTAGATAGTCCCTGGGCATGCAGCAGGGGTGCAAGAGGACAAAGTGGGGGGCCGTGTGCTGCAGGAAGCTGGTGTACCATCTGCAGCGGGAGCAGGTCAGAGCTGGCCTGCTGAGGCTCCTGTCAGTGCTGTGGGGAATGCTGGTGATTACCATGGTTACCTGAGGCTGGAAGCTCTGACAGTCAAAGGCAGAGCAGGAGAAGGATGTCCTCTCCCTGCTCTGAGCCACATGGTTGCCTCTGCCTCCCTGGGAAGGAGTCTCCTGGCAAATATAAGAGCCTGAACCAAAGAAGTTATATTGCCAGGGTTCAGCTGATTCATATAGCATCAATCACCGAGCACTGGGGCCTCTGGGGGCGGCCCTGTCCCAAGCACATTCGGTGGGAGGGAGGCAAAGGAGGTGTCCTCAGTTTGCTCAGTCTTAGGAGGACAGATCCTCGGGGAGCTCAGAGTCAGAGGAAGGAAGCAGTTAGGGGGACGGGTGGAGAGTTCAGCACAGACTCTCGAGGATGGCGCGGGGACTCTCTGGGCCTGTGCTTCCCGTGCCAGCCCGAGGCTGTGCTCACACGCTCTCCAGCCAGGGTGCCTGCTGGGGAGGCAGGTCACCTGCTCTGCGGGTGGTTGGGAGTGCCGGCTCCTGCTGGGTCCTGCTTCCCCATCTGCAAAACGGGGTTAATGGTTACTAATCCCCACCTACTCCAAGTCCGTGGGGAGGATTTTTTAAATGAATACTTTTGTGCATTGAAATGAGACTCAAGTCTTTGGAGAAAAGACCTTATTTGTTATTATCAAAGACTCATTGAGCAGAAATTCCATTTATCCTCTTTGCTACCTCTCCAGTGCCACCTGAACGGAGAACCGTATCACCTCAGTGAGATGGTAGGGCCTGCATAGTGGCCCAAGTCCTAGCCCTGGGGATTTCTGGGGGCCGGGGGAGGCCAGGCAGGGCTTCCTCTGAGCTCGGAGGGGATATTAGGACCGGGAGCGCAGCACGAACTCCAGGTCCACCTGCTACAGCAGCAGTCTGAAGGTTCTCAAGGAGGGTGCCTAGCCTGGGCTGTGAGCTGGGGAGAAGGAAGCGGGAACTGGTGGGTGGAGGAGGCCTGCTTTGAAGTTCTTTTTCTGTGGTTCATTATCATTATATGTTCATTTTAAAAATGAGAAAATATAGATATGTAAAAAGAAAGAGCCAGAACGAAGAAAGAAAATTAAATCACTTATGTTAAATTAATTAAATTCTGATACTCAGTTCTGGTAAAGTGTATAACATCGAAGGTCTCCGCAAGTGTCTAAGGGAATGAATGAACTCAGATGACTGTAAAGCGTCTGATAGATATCTCCCAGAGTTTTTAAAAATAAAGATTTTTTTTTTCAGAGAAGTTTTAGGTTCACAGCAATATTGAGTGGAAGGTATAGAGGGGTCCAGTATACCTACTGTGCCTACATGTGCATAGCTTCCCCTGTTAACAACGTCCCCCACTAGAGTGGCACCTTTGTACCATCAATGAGCCTCCACTGACACATCATTATCACCCAAAGCCCACAGATTCCAGTAGCATTCCCTCTGCTGATGTACATTCTGTGGATTTGGACAAACGTATAATGACATGCATCCACCATGAGAGTATCACACAGAGTATTTTCACTGCCCTGAAAATTCTCTGTGCTGCATCCATCAGACATTTCCTTCTCCAGATATATGCACATTGAAACCCCCCCTCCCCCTCCCGGTATTAATATATATGTTTTTTCAAGAGAGGATTATACTATACACACTGCTGTGAAACTTGTTTCCCCTCTGAAAAATGAGATGGGGATGATAAATGTGAAACACCTCCTTCTTGATAATTTGGACTTGACTGCTGAAGTCTCTGTGTTACTCAGACCAGGTCACAAGGCTGAAGGAAGGAAGGAGAAGGACAGGACCTGGGGAAGGACAGAGTCCCTCGAAGGCTGGGTGGGAGAGGAGGCCCAAGAAGGAGAGTGAGTGGTGGGACAGAATGTCCTTCGGTGACACGGTGCAGTCCTTACCACCACCCTCCACAAAAGCTGTGCCGGCCCCCAGTGTCATGACTTCCTTCTCCAGAGCTCCTTGCTCCCTGAGGGAGGTCACTCGCTGAAAAAAAAAGAAAGACTCCGTTGGGGTAGATATATATGTATATTTGTTGGTCAGGCGAGCCTTCCCAGGGCTCACTGCATTCCTAGCAAATCAGCAGGTGTCCCCTCGTGTGTCTGAGGACGCCCCTGCATGTGGGCTCAGGAGAGAGTCCCAATAACTCTTAAGTCTGTACTTGTCCACAGTGCTTTCTCTGCCCGTCTTATCTGTGCTGACAGCTTCTCCTTTATCTCTGAGGGTCTGGATCCCAAAGCTCCTTGACCACTGGGCTGTGCTTGAAGGGCTCTCTACTTCCTCACTAGGCCTCTGGTCTCACGCATCCTATCTGTATGGTCCAGACCCACACATTGGCTCAGGCTGATGGCTTTGGAGAAGGAAGAAGCAGGGCTCTCCCGGCAGAACACCAGCCTGTCAAGCAGCCGGTCACAGTGACATGAGCACAGACGCAGGATGCACTGACCTTTTCCTCCCGGGTCGGACGGGACTCCAGGGGTGTCTGACTGATTGCAGACAGGCTCCAGGCTCCCATTAGGACTCACACCTGGCATTTCCACCTGGAAACAGGTGACTTGGCACACCTGTTGTTCATCACCCAGGGTCTCTTCGCAGCCATTCAGCTGGCTCTGTAGGAAGATGAACTGTTTGTTCCTGAAAATCATGCCTCCTGAAGGCTCTGCTCTTAAAGTTCTTCTGTGAGATCCTATGCTTTTTCTACCTCAGGTGAGGTGCCTGAGGCCTCTGTCGTCCACCCCGTTATCGTCACGTTTCCTCCTGGCTTGGCCCATGTTGGTGGCAGGGAGCTGCGAGGGAAAGCTGGCTTGTTGGCTGAAAGGCTGGGGCAAGGGGCCTAAATTAATGAAGAGAAACTCAGTTGGGACAAATGTGAAGTTCTCCAGTTAGGCCTTGCCTCCTCAGAGGACTGCACGGTTCCATGCACACTTGCTATCTGTCTCTCCAAGTAGCTTCCAGGAGAGCCAGGACTATGTAGGTCAATTTTGTTTATCACTGTGTCCCCAGCACCTAGTCGGATGCAATGCATATAATAAGTGTGCCGTAAATAGTTGATTGATGAACGGTTTAGCAACATATGTAAGAATGTCTTGACTCTAGGTGACTCTAAGCTCAATCTGAGTAAGACATATGACCTGTCATTCTCTGGTTGATGCTTGCTCAGAATGAGGGAGTGGACTGGCCCGCTCTGCCTACTCAAATGTTGTTGTTCTGGAGCTCTGAGTGCGGTGCTGGGTTTAGAGCATACATAGCATGTTAACAAAAATGGCACATGCCCGGAAGAGACTCTGACTTGGAACCCTAGGCTTTGAGGAAGGTAAACTCCGAGCCTTTCATTGGGGAAGGGAAGGCTTAGGGATACCTGCAAGCTGTCCACAGGTGTCCGAGGCATTGCCATGCTTAGAAGGACAGGACTCATCCTCTGTGCTTCAAGGGGGCTGCCTTGGAGGCAGTGATCTCTCCATCACTGGAGGTGTTACTAGAAGCTTCCCTTGGTGATCATGTAGGACGAGATGACATTTAAAGTTGTTTTTAGTCTGAAGTGCCCACATATCTATCATGATTTTTTTAAAAATTTTTTTATTGTTATGTTAATCCCCATACATTACATCATTAGTTTTAGATGTAGTGTTCCATGATTCATTGTTTGTGCATAACACCCAGTGCTCCATGCAGAACGTGCCCTCCTCAATACCCATCACCAGGCTAACCCATCCTCCCAGCCCCTCCCCTCTAGAACCCTCAGTTTCTATCATGATTTTGAAATGTTTTTGTTAGGCTGCTCTAACTGGCCTGGGGCAGGTCGGAAGAACAGGCTATTCCTATTTCTTCTTGATTCCTGAGGTAGTTTCTGGCCCTGTAAGGCTGTGTGTGTTTGTGTGTGTGTGTGTGTGTGTGTGTGTGTGTATTTGTGGTGGATTGGATTCTTGTTGAACAAATATTCACTCGATCTTCTCTCTCGCTTCCTCCATAGGCTGGCACATACTTAATTGCCTCGCTCTCCTTGGGCATGGCCATGGAACCAGTGCACAGAAGTGGGAGTACGCCAAGGCCTTGAATGTTTGATTGCCCTCTGGCACTCCTGCCTCCTCCATGACATGAGTGTACCCTGGGTAGCCACAGCTCCAGAATGAAGAGACATGTGGAGAGCAGAACTGACCCAAGCACAGTTGAGTCCAGCCAACCTGCAGACCCTTGACTGAGAAGCAATAAATGTCTGCTGTAAGCTACTGAGATTTGGGGGTTATTTGTTACACAGCATTATCACAGAAAACCGGACTAACAAGTGTTTGTGGTGTTCTTTACAGAGAACTGCTCCAATCCTCAGGCCTTTTCACAGAGGGCTTCAGGTCTGAGACGCCTGCTCAATGGCATGTCACTGAGGACTTAGGGCTTCATAAACACTTCTCTCCCCCCTTTAGGCTCCTTTCCCTGGCCTCTTCTTCAAGTGTGTATGTCCCACATATACAGGACAATTAACCACATTTACAAAATTCCACCTCCTCGTCCTCCTCTACCAGCCACCTCTGCAGGCTCTCAGAACTGCCTGTCTCTGACATGGCTATTTCTGTTGTGGGAGGACCTCAGCTTTACGGGGAGGATGGAGAGGATGGAGCTCAGAGAGATGGAGGGGCGTCTGAAGCTGCAGCAGCAGGAGAAGGAGCCACCAGCAGGGCCCACTGGAAAGATCGGAGGAGGCATGCAGCTGAGTGCTCACACAACACGAGGATGTCGCAGACACAAACCAGGGTGTTCTCCGTGATGTCAGGTGAGCAGCGACTTAAGTGCCTCTACCTCCAACATACCCAGCACAGACACGCTGAAAGTGGCTTTTAAAATGCCTTTGACTCTTATCTCTCTTGCATCATGCTCTGAAATGAAATCTCAAACACTTTAGTGGGGTTTGATGCAGAGAACTGTAAGCAGATAGAGGTTCAGGCAGAAACAGAACAGGAGTCAAAAACTCATGAATGGGCTTGGAGAAGACAAATAAAATAGCAGAGACATTTATACGGGTCTCCCCTACCTCTCAGAACAAAACAATTATGAGATAAGAGAGGCATGGATGGGAGGAAATTCTTTCATTTTTCACATTGCAAGCTGGAGAGATCCAATAGCCTGTTTATGAAGAACAATAAAGAAGATACATGAACTCAGTAAAGAGGTTGTTACAAATATATTGGGTGGTTTTGAAAGGCCAGGATTTTCTCCCCGCTTTTGGATAAAGCTGTCAGCTGAGTATTAAAAGATTTTTTTTTCTTTGCTTTTTTTTTTTGTCTTTTGTTTTTTTTCCCCTAAAAGCAATAACAGGCACCAGCAGTTTGTTACAATTGGCAGAAAGAGTTATCACTTTTATTTAGGATTTGGAAATGCAATCAAAGAAGGGCAGATTGGAGCTTGAATTAAATGAAGCTTAAACAGCAAAGAGAAAAATCTCTGCTGGTCTTTTAAACAAACAAACACAAAAATTACAGCTCTTTGTTGTTAATTTGAGTTATAAAAAATTTGACACTCACACTTGGTATAATAGTGCCAAGCAGAATGGTTGCTACTTTTTTTGTGTTAAGTACTGAATGTTCTGATCACTTTTAAAAGTAAAAACCCATTGTGTTTGGAAACTCTTTAGTGGGACCTAACTTATTTTGTGGGAAATCACAGTGAAGACTCATTCTGTTGGTTTTAGAGGAAATTATTTCTTCCTAGGCTACTTTACAGAGACCAAAAAGTTGGGGGCATCACTTCTGCTTAGCTACCTTTTCACATTTGTTGCGTTTTGTAATTCCTGAATACCAAATGACCTCCTGAGGTTGTGGGAGCTAGGACTTGCCCTCACATAATTATTTCCATTTTGTTTTTGATTCATCCTGATCCAGAGAGTCTTTGTATTATCTAGCAGCTTCCTTGTCTGGATCACTGTTCTAAGAATCAGAAGAGAAGCATAAAGTTCCCCTGAGAAGATAAAAGAGATGTCACAGTGGTTGCTCCCCATCTCGGGCATTTTACCCATAGGTCTCTGGACTCATTCAAGATTCTTAAATTGTGGCAAGAGCAGCAGGCTGGTTTTAAAACCCAGAGTGAATTAGAAGTGAAGAGAGGTCCTTCTACGGGCAGGGATTGTGACTACCCGAGATGATAGTAGACTGTCTGGTAATAAGAGACAGAAATATTGCAAAACAGACACAAGCCCACAGAACCCAGCAGTTTGGCTCAATATAGAAAAGGGGTAAATACTTTCCCAAGTATGATGGTTAATTTTATGTGTCAACTTGATGAACCGTGGGGTGCCCATGTATGTGGTCAGACATTATTCTGGATGTGTTCTGGGCATGTGAAGGTTTGGGGATGAGATTAACATATGGATCAGTAGACTGAGTAAAGCAGATTGCCTTCTTCAACATTGGTGGGTCTCATCCAATCAGTTGAAGGCCCAAATAGGACAAAAAGTCCGGCCTTCCCTTGAAGAAGGAGGAACTCTTTTCTTCCTGACTGTCTTTGAACTGGGACATTGACCTTCTCCTATCTTTGGACTTGGACTCAGACTGGAACTTATACCATCTGCTCTCCTGTTTCTCTGGCTTTTGGGCTTGGAGTAGAACTACACCATTGGCTCTCCTGGGTCTCCAGCTTATCAATTTACAGATCTTGGGAATTAGCCTCTATAACTTCATGAGCCAGTTCCTTAATATTCCTTGTAATACCTCTGTCTCTATCCTTATCTTTCTCTCTTTCTATCATCCTGGTTCTGTCTGGAGAATCCAGGCTAACAAGCCAAGCCTTGCTTGGGTCTTGGGGCTCCCTGTGATTGCACTGACAATGCCCACCCTGTGTCATCAAGGGAGGGTACAGGGCTTATGTCCTCCTTGCCACACAAGTCTCAGATCAGCCGTCCCCTCCACTGGACTCTGCCCAGCACTGGGACCCATGTCTATTCTGTCTGCTCAAGGTCATGGCTAATGGGTGGTTGCAGATTTGAGTGTCACTTGTATACTTCCAGAATACAAGCTCCAAGGGACTCTGAGCAGCTTGCTTTTTTGCTGCCTGCCTGGCCCACACGCAGTGAGTTGTCTCCCACGAACACTGTGGAATAAATGAATGTTCTCTGTACCCTCCCACAATGGTATTGAATAGAAATAGCTGAAGAGTTTTTTAATGGCTAAGTTTTTTTTTTTTTTAAGTGCTAATGTTTAGAGAGAAAACTCTCAGGCTTTCCAAACATGCTTACCTTACCCCCCAGCACCCTTCCTCACCCGTCCCCACACTCCTTAGTACCCTTTAGTGTGAGATGGTGCACAGGGCACTTTTGGTTCTAGCACACGATGTGGTACGAGGAAAGAATGCAAGTAGACTCTGATTTTCTCAATGAGACAATGCCACCATAAGGGTTATATTCCTTATTCATAATTTTTATAGAAGCACTTGATATTTAAATCCTGAAGTATATGTTGGCAAGGAATCAGAGCTACAGTTGAATTCTGCTTCTTCTAGAAGCTTTGGTACATTGGGCAAGTCCCCTAACCTCTGTAGGTCTGTTTCCTCATTAAAGAGGGGAAAATCCCTCCCTCACGTGGCAGCTGTGAGGGTTAAACTCAGTAATGTATGGAAAGTACCTTGTTCATTACCTGGCACATAGTAAGTGCTCAATAAATTTTAATTCCCCTTCTCCATTCTCCTTTCTCCAATTCAATCAAGAATTATGATAGATGTGTTTCCTGTTCAGTGTAAAGCTTTTTAAAGTGCATATAAATCAATTAAATAGGGCAATGCAGTAATTGATCATGTAACATTTATTTAAGAGATCCTGGGGAGAGGGGGAGAAGATTAGGGGTTCATGGAAACCTCTAGACAGACCTGAGGAGAGGGCTGCTCAGATGGGGGTCCGGTGACATGGCATGGGCTCTCACTACTATAAATTCTGTGAGAAAGGACAGGGTGGGCTTCAGGGCTGTGACTTACGGTTGACAGTTTATAGGTCAGAGAGTGACCCTGAGTGGTCCTTCTTGCCCCCCGTAGGTAAAAGCAAAATGATCAGAGGAGTCACAGAAATGGCCATCTGACCTGTCTTCTAAGTGCAAGATTTGTGAATTAGTTATCTCCACAATGAGTGTAGAAGGTAAACCAGACTTGACCCGACTGAAATTTCTCACCACTTGTCTGCTGTGAGGAGGGAGGCGTGTTTGCCGGCACCCTTCCCCTCTGGCTGTTTTGAAGCGTGAACTGGGGCTGGAGGTGGGGGGTGAGCGGGGGGCAGGATCCTTGAGGTTTTATTTGGATAACTTTAGGGAATGCCATTACTGGGAGGGAGGAGTGGGATGTGCCACAGACAAATGAAAAGAGAGATTGGGGTCAATAAGGAATGCTCATTCTGTGGCCAGGGAATGGCCTCCAATGTGATTCAGGTTCTAGGCAATCCTGAAAAATCCCTACACCATCTTTTTCCCTCGGGGAGGGCAGAGGGAATTCTGTTTGCTCATGCATAGTTCCTTGCTTCTCTGTACCCTGGTTGCCCCATGTTTTAGAGTGGAATTTGGAGGAGGCATTCCTCAGAAAGAGGAGTGTAATGTGAGGTTGTGTCTGCCATCCTTCCAGATCAGGCTCAAGGACTGTCCCTTCACGAAGCATCCCTTGCCTGCATCATCCTGTGCTCCGTCCAGAGGTGAGGCGGGAGCTGTGGTGGGAGGGTAGGACTCTATCTCTCTGTAGTGTTTGAGTGTTGCAGGACAATTATCCCCCCATTCCTTGCATTTTTGCACATTTTGGGAGCAGAGGCACGGATGGCCTTTGTTTCTGACTCTATCTTCTGGGATATTTGTGTAGCAAATAGCCTTGGAAGATACAGACTGGGTCTCCCTCTGCGGGTAAAGAACAGTAGCAGGTATTTTTACTGTCCAGTATAGTGAAGATAATGTCTCCCTCCAGGACAAAATTCAGGCAGGCTTATGCCCATTTTAAAAGGTTTGGTTTCCTAAGCTTGGATCCCCTCAGCAGTGAGGCAAACCCGCTGTGCGTGCAGCATCTGCCTGGGCCCCCCCACACCACCCCCTGCCCCTGGAGTTTGGGCAGGCAAGAACAGCCAAAGCAAATCTGATGCTCATGCTGCTTGCTGAACCCTGAGGAACAGAGTGCTTTTTTTCTGGCCCGGAGTCTCATGCCTTCTACCTGCATCCAGGAAACTGGGACGGGCTAACTTGTTAGCATGTAAGCAGGGTACAACCTGGGACCCTCCACAGCTCTTGCTAGTGAATTTGTCACAGGAGACTAGTGTCTGTCCAGGGCTGGGAGCAAGGCTGTGTCCACTCATAGGAGGCCAGTGCCATGCCTGATAACAGTCTGGACAGCAACTTTCTCAGACAGCTCTTGTGCTCTCTCTCGTTCTCTCTCTTTCTCCCTCTTTCTCCTGGCCTCCCCTGAACCTCCCCCATTAGGATATTTTGCATCTCTGTACCTGGGGAGATGGCTGCAGGTTTTATCTTTCCCTCTCTCCCTGGGGAGAGATCTCTGGGTTCTAGCAAGCTCTGCAAGGAGCCATCCATGTCGAGGCTTCTGGCTTGACTTCTGCCCCCTCCCACTCTGCCGCCGCCCTCCCCTTTCTCCTGCAGGTGTATCCTGGTACCTCTTCACCTTCTAATCCAGTCCTCCATGGTCCACTTGACCACACGTCTGGCAACACCTCTCGTTGGGTAATTTTCCCACTGTCGGGGAGAGAAGAATGCTCTGCCAGCTTGGAGGGCAGACTTGCTGGAGAAACTTGGGTGAGGCGTGTCCACAGTCCTCCCTGGGCTGTTCATAGTTTGCCTCGGGCGGCAGGAACTTGAGTGCCTGTCTTTGGGGTCAACCGCTGGGAGCCTCTGCTGGGCAGGGCCTGGGTCTGCTTATTCTGTGCACTCCCATCTGGCCCTCCCCCTCTGCCACCCGGTACCTATGTCTGTGTCTGGCATCCAGGGGGGGATGCACAGTGGCTCAGCTGAACAGCTGAAATTGAACCCGATTCAAAGCTGTTCTCTAATAGGCAGGTGGCACTGTCTCTCACTATTTCTTCTCTATTTGTACCCTACATCTTCATTCTTCAAGCTGTGTCGTGCTATAGTACCTTTCTTAATCTGCTCTTGCTGTTGAAATTTACTACTCCTATGATTGTGATCAAGCAATAGACCAACTAGCCTTGGGGAGCATGCCTAGCCATGGGTCTGGTCATGATCACGCTACATAGAGCTCAGAGTCCACCTCTTTGGGATGCCAGGGGAGCAAGTGCAAGGAGCCAAACACAGTGACTCAGTGAGGTACAAGGGGAGTGCCGCAGAGAGCTTAGCAGGCTGAGGAGGGCAGGAAAGGCTTCCCAGGAGAAGGAGGCTCGATGCATCCAGCCCTCAGCATTTGTCTGTAGCAGGCTGGGAATCCCAGAATTTGGCACCATATTTACTTCTTTAGGGAAGCAAGACTTACAATGGTTTTGCATAGATCTGCTTGCACCTTTTTCAGTGTCCAGAAAGATATTTTTGGGTCTTCCCCTCCCCTGAGCCCTTCCTCAGTCATCCCAAAGGACACACAATTGCATTTGCTTTGTTTTCTTTCTTTTTTTTTTTTCCCACAAGGAGTCATGCATTTCACTTGTTTTAGGTGATAAAAGATCCTCCCTCTTTAATGGATGAATGGAGTGGATTAAGGAATATAAAGAATTCTGGAGGCTTTCTGTCTAGACTATTCTTGCATCCCTCTTAGTATTCACTCATTTAACCTTTTCTTCATCCATCCCTCCATCCACTCATTCATTCATTTGTTCATTCATTCAATTGCCTCTGAATATTACTTAATGAATCCCTACTCTGTGCTGGACTCCAGGCCAGGCCTTGTGCTGGGTGCTAGTAAATAGTGGCAAACAAAATTGGCATGTCCGCACTCTTGCAGAACTTGCAAGCAAATGAGGGAGACAAATCAGTAATCCATGCAAACTGTTATGATGTTCTGCAGGAAAAATGCAGGGTGCTCTGAGAGCAAAGAAATAAGACGGTTTGCCTGAAGTCAGGTGGCCAGAAATGGCCTGGCTATGGAAGTGACATCCCTGCAGAGACCTAAAGAGCGAGCAGAACTAGCTGGGTGATGAGAGGGAGAAAGCATGCTGGGCCGCATATAGCGTGCCGGGCGCTATCATGCAGGGATGTGGTCAGAAGAGCCTAGTCAGTGGAGGAGGCAACAAAGCAAAAACAAAATGTCAAACCAACTCACAAAACAAAGAATTCCTTAATCTCAGGAGGACCTGAGAAATGGGCTGATCGAGGTCTCCCTGTGTGATAGGCATACTGCATTTCTTGTCCCTTTAGCTGGACCCAAGCAGTGGCTCCCCTGGGGGTGAGACCAAGGAGGGGGCCAGTGCTGTGAGACAGGATGATAGAGAATCACAGGTGGTTTTCTAGGCCCCCAGTGATGATGGAGTTCTCATCCCATCACCTCGTACCCTACAATATACAGTTTTGCAAATGCTCTGTCAAACTGCGCTCCCTGGACTCAGCTACCCCTGGCTGAGTCTTTGATGAAGATGGCATCTGCCGCGGAGTTGAGTCTGAATCCCGGCTGCGGGGTTCAGAGGCCAGGACAATTATGACAGAAGTCAGGGGGCAGAAGCCCCTGTCATGCAGGTCATGGTACACGGCTTTTTGCGCCATGGTTGGGAGAAGCTCATTTAACATTTTCTAACATTTTCCCAAGTGAATAAGTGGTCTGTGGGTGCCACAAGAATGCTCATCTGTCAGTTTTGACAATATAACAGAGTGTACATTATTTATGCTAAAAATAGTTTGTACAAAAGATGAGGCTCCCATGGCAGGCACCAATGAAATCCTAAGCTTCTGCCAGACCCCCTTCCCTCAGAGGTGATTGACAAAGTAATTTTCCGCTGTGCTTTACTCAACCAGAGCATACCATGCACACCAGCAGCCTCTGCAGCCTGATGAAATCACTCAGGGCCCGTCTCAAGGCCTCCTCCCCGGGATGGCCCATGGACATATCCCATCTCTGTGGGCCATCTTTAGGATGGTAGAGTCCAGAAAGAAGGGTGACTTTGGTTCAGCACAGAGCGAGGGAACCGGGTGGCCTCCAGGTTGGGGTTGATCATGACCCTCTCCTGTGCCTGGGGAGGGAAAGCGTAGAGGGGAGCACAGATGGGGAAACTGGGCATCCGTGTCCACCTTCTCTGTCTCCATCGGGGTCATGGTTGTAATAGCTGCCATTCATTGAGGGCCCACTCTGTGTCAGCCCTGTGCTGAGTGCTTTATCCTGGTGATCTCATGTCCTCAGCAGGACGTACTACTTACACCAGAGGAACGCTGCTCCAGGACTCAGACAGGAATTAGTCACTCCTGCATGCGTGTCAGAGCCGGGAGCCCAGAGGTCTGATTCTGTAAACTGTGGGCTGGATGCCGATTTTTTCCATAGCTTCAAAGTTGGGAGCCGGAGGAGGTGGGGAGGACAGTTTCCAGGGGGGAGAGGACAAACCGAAGAGCTCCAAATGTTTCTTGCACATTTTTTTTAAAAGGCTGATGAAGGCACTTGCTTTTAAATTTAGCCACATCATCCCCAAATCCCTGCAGTGTGTTTTGGATGTAGAAAGTGGGACAGAGAAGCTTCTGTTTCAGTTCATGTGAGAGGAGACCAGCTCAGGCAAGCTCTCTCGGCCCTGCAGCAGCAGAGAACACAGAGCAACACATAGTAGGTGCTTAAGTATTTGTGGAATTAATTCAAGTCCCTAGTTAGGGCTGCACCCTTGCCCTCATGTGTGTGTTTCTGAGGGTGGTGGTAGCTCTCCCATAACCTCATGCGTGCTTGCTGCGTGCCGAATCTCACGTATTCCTGCTAGGTGGGTGTTTGTGACCCGGGATCAGCTGGCAGCTATCTTCAGAAGTGACCTGTCCAATTTACTCAGAGGCTATGACCACAGATTTGAGGCCCTCGAGCACTGGGGACAGGCCAGGATTTGAGGCTGGTCCACATTGCCTCAGGATTTGCTTCTGCTCCAAGCATCTGTAGTTCAGGGTCTCAAGAGAGCCAGAGCGGCAGTATCTTCTTAATGTTGTTTTTGGACAAAAAAGGCAGAAGAGAGGCCCCTTCGCTGGCTGTGGGGAAAACCCAGGCCTGATTTTTCCCCTCTTCTTCAGGAGCAAGCTTGTTTGAGGGAGCAGGAGGGCCAGACTTGCTTCCTTCAGAGGCCAGATCTGCCATCGCCCTGTGTTTGTCTGCTGGCCACAGATCACGGCCTGATTGGAACTGACTTTCCCCCGGGCACTCAGTGCAGGTCTATTAGGCTGACAGTCTGTAATGTGCTGGGAGAGGCCCCGAGGTAGCGTTGCTCCCAGGTAGGCCTCTCTCTGCCTTCCTGGGCCATATCAGAGATGCTCCCTGCCACCTGCAGGCTCACTGGCCCACATGAGGCACTGTAGACCAGATCTCTGAGTGCAATGGTCCCTCAGCCTTATTTTCTGCCTCCTGGAGATCCCGGACTATAGGCCACACCCCCTGCCCTGCTAGAAAATGGACCATGCCTGTTTATGGGGCTCTCAATTAGTCACTCACTTAAGGATGCCTATTGTGTCCATGGCCCTGGGCTGGTTGGGCAATGGATTCAGGGATGGAAGGGGCACCCCACCATTTGCTATCTCTGGACAGCCCAGGAGGAAGTTCTAGCCCTTGGTAGTGTAGGCACCCTTGTCATCAACTCCAGTAACATCACACTCGGTTCAGGAGACATTTATGTCTGGGGTATCCCAACGGTGCTCCATCTTCCAGAGCATGCATTCAAGGTCTTTTCTAGGGCTTCAGCCAGGAGGAGGTAATTGCATGGACTCCTGTTACTTAAAGCAGCATCAGCATTACCTGGGAGCTTACTAGAAACGCAGGCTCTCCACTCCCATTGCAGACCTACTGGATCAGAATCTGAATTTTAACAAGACCTCAGGGGATTTGGATCCACAGTAAAGTTTGGGATGCCTTGGCATAGACCGTTCTCCACAGGCATGAGGCTCAGGGCTCCAACAGCCCCTGCATAGCCCGTAGCCATTATTAGCTTTTTAGGTGGTACCCATGTTCTCACTGAGGCCTGGAGGTGAGGGACTCATGTCTCTGGCTCTTCTGAGAATTCCGGGACTGAGCATTGACTCCCTTAGCATCTGTCTTTGCGGAGAATGGCTCACACAGAACCACCCCCCTCTTTGGACCCTCACACTCACTTATTTGCAGAAAGGTTTCCAAGATTTTGAATTGAACAAATTAAAAAAATCCCTTAGACTATGCCTGAAGAGATTCAGTTCAAACTTTCCCTTAAACACACACACACACACACAGAGAGAGAGAGAGAGAGAGAGAAACAAGTAGGAAAGTCTTTAAAAAAGAGATTACCTATATGATGGTTCTTAACCAGGGTCTGTGGTTGGGGTTTCCAGTGGGGTCTATGAGCCCCTGAGTTAATATACGGAATATGTGTTGATGTGCATTTTCCTTGTGAGAGAGGGTCCATGTTTTTCCAGATTCTGTGACCTAAAAATGTCAAAGAACCCTTGGTCTTGGTCCAAGTGTGTTTCTTGGGATTTATTTAACACCTTGCTGTTGGAGACAAATCAGGGACCAACTGAAGGGCTCTTTATGAAAACAACGTCTGTGCTGTCAGTTAGGCATGACTTTTCTTCCCTCTCTCTGCTCCTCTAAATTTCTCTTTGTTCTTCCTATTCTCTCTATCAAGGGCTATTTTCAGGGCTGATTGGAAATGGAGAGTGGGTCTGGCTGCGCAGCACCAGGAGAGCATGTTTGCCGGAAAAAGCATGGGCTCTAGTTGAGAGCAAAGGCAATTAGCCCTCAGAATTGGCCCATATTCCTTCCTTTCCTTCCTTTTTTTTTTTTTTTAAAACAAGTGAACCAGTGAAGCCATTTCCAGAAAATGGCAAAGAGCAGATTCAGGCCTGCAATTTCCTCATCTCTGCCCAGATGGATGTTCTGGGATGGGCGCCATGTCACCGTGCTCTGGACTGGTTTGGGCGTTCTGGTCTCACGGTCTGATTTTCTCTTCATCCTCCAAGGGCTTTGCTGTGCTATGGGTAGGGGACACTTCTGGGGTAAATCTGCCCCCTGTGGCTGTGAGGCCAGCCCCCCTGGGGAGATGTGAGCCCACCATTCTCAACCCTGTTTGATCCCAACCCCCCTGCTCCTTTAACCCATGTGGCTGCAAGGAAGGGCACTTCTGACATTGACTCTCTAGCCAGAAGCACTTCCAAGGACTCCCAGCCTGGTTCTTACTTCCCAGTTCCTGACTCTGTGGTGGCCTGGCCTCTTTTTTTTAAAGATTTATTTATTTATTAGAGAGAGAGAGAGAGCACGAGAAGGGGGAGGGGCAAAGGGAGAGGGAGATAATCTCCAGCAGACTCCCCCATGAGTGCTGAGCCTGACGTGGGGCTCAATCTCATGATCCTGAGATCATGACCTGAGCCGAAATCAAGAGTTGGACACCTAACTGACTGAGCCACCCAATTTTTGGATGCAAATGGCTGGCTCCTTGCTCTTGAAGGCAGAATTGAGTTTTCTATATTTGTGGCATGGCTCTCCTGAGAATGTGGCACTCATTTCTCCCCACCTTTCCCACCTCTTCAAATCTTCCTGGCCACTTCCCCAGCCCTCTTAACCCAACCCCAGTGCCTTGCTAGGCCTTGCCCATTGCAAGGGGAGACTTGGCCAACACAGAGTCTTTGCTTCAGCCCATCAGGTTTACTTACTACCCTCTGGCACACCTGTGATCCCTATGTCTGCATCTTGGCCAACGCATCTGCCACCTTCCTGACCTTTCTCCTCAAATTCTAGCCCTTCCAAATCCCACTTCCTCAGCAATGAGATAGCATTTACCACCTAGGATGTATTTGCCCAACCTCCTGTCAGGCCCGGATTCTTCTTTCACTTGCTTGAGGACCTTCCAGCCTCTGAAGCTCTCTGTGGGAGGGGACTCATTTACTCGACACAGCCTATTCCGTAACTGGGCGATTAGCAAGTCTCTTCATGTTGAATTGAGGTCTGCCTCAGAGGCTTCTCTCCATGGGCACGTGTCTTCTGAGGCTGCATGGTGGGTAGAAGCCCAGGCTTTGGAATCAATAGAGTGGACTTTGAATTTCAATTGCCTTATTTACTGGCTGTGTGACCTCAGGAAAATCACTTCATCTCCCTAAGCGTGAGTTTTCTCATTGTGAACGGGGCTAATAATAATACCTATTTCAGGAGTAGTTGTGAAGATTAAAGATCTTTGAGACACAGAGTGGGTGTGCATTCCAGGAATAGTAGCTCTTGTTACAATTTTACTTTCTGCTTCCCTTAAATGTCTCGTTTGGCCTTAAATTGTTCTGATTTCATCTCATTTTTCAGGTGTGTGTCTGATCCATTCAATTGGACTAAGCTCTTGGAGGTAGGGCAACATCTTTATCTCTATCTCCACCCCACCGTTTTAGCAGGGGTGGGTGCATGGGTGCACCATACATGCTCGTCAGTCGGTGGTTGACTAGTCCAAAGCAGTAAGAAAACATTTCCTCTGTAAGTATTTGAATTAAAGAAAACTTGTAAATAGTTCAGATTCAACATTGACCAACCAAGTCTGGTGGGTTTGCACCGAATGGGACAGTGATTATTCCCCAAATCACCTCTTCTCTCTCTACATGGCTCTGAAAAGGCCTGAAAGTAGAGCTCAAGGGGCGCCTGGCTAGCTCAGTCAGTAAGAGCTTGTGACTCCTGATCTCAGGGTCATGAGTTGGAGCCCCACGTTGGGCGTAGAGCTTACTTAAAAAGAAATAGTTGTGTAAAAGTAGGCTTCAGTGCCCTGAAGGAGGTGGAGACATTCCAAGTACTGTCTGAAAGAGCACTGCATCCAAAACTGAGGCATCCATCCATGAGTTAGCCTGGCAGCAGGTGATGGCGCTGCCAGTCCAAGAGCCAGGGGAAGATTTTGGGATGCAACCAGCCCCTCCCTGAAGTGGGAGTGGCATGCACAGGGAGCTCTGTGGGGGTAATGCTGGGGGCAGGGTCAGTGGAGAGCCTTGCTCACTGTAGCACCACCGGGCCCGGCGGGCTCGTATCAGAAGCAGGTGCAGGGAGCCGAGGGCCTGATCAGTGGTTAGAGGGTACTTGCCTCCAGCTCCCCTTCTATGGCACCACGATCACTGTGGAGCATCTCAAAGGTAACTTCCTGGGCTGTTGAGACACACAGAAATCCAAACTCCGGGGGGAAGCTGCCTCCACCACTGGTCCTGCCACCTAGTTCCGCTGCTGCCCATTTTTCTCCAGGCTCTGGACTGGCTCTAACACTTGTGATGCCTGTGGGATCCTTTGGCCTGAGGTTTATTAGAGTCTGAACCTCTGGGAGTGAGCTTCCCGAGGGAGTGGAGGCTGTGGTTTCACTTCCATGAGATCAAGGCAGACGGTGGGGAGGAAGAAAGTGTGGGGCTTAAGGACTGACTGCTTTAATGAAGAGAACGGATCTTTCCTAGTTTATGTGCCACCCAGGCCTCTTGCAGTGAGTAGGTTTGTATTCAAGGAAAACATTTTATTTTATTTTTTTATTTATTGCAAAGGAAATTGGATCAGGGGAACATTAAAAGTGGGAAGCGAAATGCAGAAAGCAGAACTCTCAGCAAGGCACACCTTCGAGCAAACGCTGCTCACAACCCAAGGAGGGAAGCCGCTCATTAGAATGTGGCTTGCCCTGGGTTCCCGGATGCAAAGTCTCCATCCCTCTCACAGGACTGCCTAAAAGGAAAGGGAAACAGAGCTCAAATTGGGCAGTGGTCCCGAGGAACCAGCCGTGGTCACTGGCCTCACCTGTTACCTGCCTGCCTGGGGAGAGCTTGTTCCCCTGGGCAGTGACATCTTAGCCTAGCCTTTGTGGGGGGAGGCTGGGGAAGGCCCTTCTGCCCACCAAATAAAGGGCACCTGCTAAGGGGGCAAGAACCCCAGCCAGAGGGGCAACCTGGACCCCAGCCAGTTTCTGCCCTCAGCTGCATTGCTTCAGCCCCGTAGTTTATCTTGTGTCAAGGGAAGCTTATAATGATAGAGTGTGCTGGGGAAGCCCTCCTTGGAGAGGGCCTGAGGCAATGGGAGGTCATTCTTAAGGATAAGGAGACTAGACATTGCAAGAGCTCATGCTGTATGGACCAGGTGGGGAAGACCTGGAGGACAGAGCCTCTGGAGTCTCGATGAGGGAGGAGAGGGCAGGAACGATTATAATGCATGGCAGGGCGTTTTCCACTCTTTCTTTATCCACCACCGAATGGAGAATATTACAAGGAGCTCTCAGAGAGTGGGGTAGGCTGCAAGGGGAAGGGCCCTGGGGCTCTGAGTTTTGGTGTTTCAGGAGAGCCACTCGGGAGAGCATCAGACTGTGCATAAGGGGTCATTAGAATCAAATGCTTACTGTGTTCAACCACTGGAATTCGGGGTTGTTTGTTACCCTAGTTAGTGTGTAATGGCTAATATAATGTTGACTCTGCTTCAGACTTAGGAGTGTTAGCCCAGCACTATAGACATGACTCGTTCATTCAACAAGCACTTGTGAGTACCAAGCATGTGCTAAGCAGGCAGTGGGGGTGGTCTGATGAGCCCAAGCAAACTGTGGTAGAGAGGACTTCAGAGTAACAGGGGAGGGAAACGAGGATAAGGGCAAAGTCCCACCAAGTTGGGTGAGCCCATGCCGGGCCCAGGTTCCAGGTGAAAGACGTTGACCTTGGTTTGTTCAGCTCCAGGTCTGTACCTATCTGCTCTGCGTGGCAAGGGCTGGGCAGTGTGATTAGTCTTCAGAAATCTCCAGGAGACAAGCAGGCACCAACCTGCCTGATCAGACTTCAGTTTTTACCTGGTGTCTTTGGAAGATGTCACATCCCACAACCAGCAGGTCACCATGGCACCCGGGGCCTGGATCACCCTGAGAGCCAGTCAAGAGAAATGAGTGCAGCTTTCCCCATTTTTTGAATGATAAATGTACCCTGGCTTTACACAGGCAGAGAGAAATGTGCATTAAGGAAAGAGATAACATTATACCTTCTGCACGTTCTGCTGGAAGTGGTGAGGACAGGCCAGGGGAGTGTTTCCAGTGGTCGACCAGGTGCCCGCGCAGAGGCTGCACTGGCTGCAGGCCGCCGAGATGCTGGCACATCTCCCCCCTGCGCTGCCCACCAGCTTCTCCCAGGGCCACCCCAGGGGCTGCAGCCCATGCATCTTTAATTTTTTCAATTAACAACAATAGAGAACAAATGGAGTGGAGTTTTAATTATTCATAATTCATTTAGGAATAAAATCTTTGTAAACTAAAGGAAGGGAAGGGCCATACTACCTGTTCTTAAAAAAAAAAAAAAAGAAGAACATGGACAGAGGAGAGGAAATCTACTTGTTGAGATGATTTTTCCAAAGCTTTCCCTTTGGTCCATGCAGTTAGAGACAAGAGAGGTAAGTGGGAGAGAAGCAGCACCTCCTGTGCTGGGGGGCCAGAGGGCTGCCTTTTATCCCCATCCTGGCCTGGTCACTGATACTCTGTGTGATAGTCCATCTCTGTCCTTCCTGTTCACGTGAACTGTCCCTGCCAAAAGGCCTGAACTGAGCAGGGCCACTGGTGTAGAGTCATCTTAGCCTCCCAGTCGGGCTAGGTGCAGGCTTGGGCATAGAAACACTGTCCCAGAGACATGGTCGCAGATATCCCAAGGTGGGCCCTGAGCCATGGTTGCAGGCACAAAGAGAGTCCCTCATCAGACAGACAGACATCATCATAAACCCATGGCATGGGGACGGAGAAGAAATCCCAGATGCCTGATCACAGAGAGCTTGGAACAGCAACAGGCCAGAGACACAACTATGAGAACTGGTACAGGCCGAGGAGCAGACAAAGACAATGGTGGGGAACTGGATGGGGAACAGGGTTTTCTCAGTTACCTCTGAACTGTCACATCAGCCCAAAGCTGAGGAAGGGGGTGCTGAGCACCCCACATTCTAAAGATGGAGTTTGGTAACCACAGGGGCCAGGTATCTCTCCAACAAACCGTGATCCTGACAGTCAGCACCCTCCCCTAACCCCGTCTCCAGCTTCCTTTTTCCATAAAAAGAGCCAGTTAGGGAGAGAAGGGACTTGTTCACGTTGACAGCAGTGCAGGGTTTGTGGAGAGCAGGCTTCGTTTCTACTGCCCACTCCTTCTCCCAGAGCCCTGAGAGAGGAGAGAGGTCTCCAGAGGGTGGCTGGCTGGTGCTGCTGTGTTGGTCCCCCGTGGTCAGGACTGCAGTGGGAGTAAGAGATCTAGGGAGAGTTTGACCCATGACCCTTGGAGTTTCAGGGTCTACCTGGCCATAGGGGTTGGTGCCTGCTTGTCTCCTGGAGATTTCTGAAGTCAGGGGTTAAAAGGAGGGGACTAGGGGAGTATCTTGGTGGAAGAGGATGAGAACAGGGGGTTGTTGCTTGGGGCTGTCTGAGGACAGGAAAGGAGGTTCCTGTGACTCTCTGGGCAGGAGCACGGGGATTAGAACCCAGAGGCCCCAGGGCTGCCCACGTGCCTGCTGCTGTGGCTCAGTGATGCCCCCTGAGGAGAAGTTGGGCTGTGGACTGCTGATGGGGCCCAAGGGAGCTGTCCTCAGTGATGGAGGAAGCTGGCTCCAAGAAAGCCACAGGCACCATCCACGCAACACACGTTAAAGCCACAACCAATAGCCAATGAAGCCAGATGGAGCCGGGGTAAGATCAGGGACACCTCCCCACTGCTGCAGGTGACCAGTCATGGCAGAGGACACCTGACATCTCTCTCATCCCCCACCCTGGCTTCTGTTTCCAGAAGAGAGCAGAGAGGAGGAGGGAGACAGGCCAGTGCCCTCTCTCCCCATCCAGGCAGCCTGCCTGCTCTGGGTTGAAATCAGGTATATCCTGTGGGCTGGACGAGACTTCCAATAACAGAGTGACCAGAGACCCGCAGGATCCGCTCGAGATGTCATTAAATGACAGGGAAGGATTCTGAAAGAGCATGGTTGAAGGCAGCAGTGGAAAAAAATACAGCACTTTCAGGGTTTTATGTCACCGAACTGAGATTGCTCGATGAACTATGGACGACCCAGCTGGAATGCCTTGGTTGTTCACGGTGGGCATCTGTTCTCATCGGCTGCTTCTGGACCAGTAGTTAAATATTCTGAATATCACCCCCATAGACAGGTATAATCACAATGGCAGCAGACATTGACCAAGACAGTTAACAATCAGAAATGACCACAGGTATAATTAAACAATCATAATTTTAGGAATAGGCAATAATTAGGCCCAGGCACATCTCTGGACCTGGAAAGCCATGGGAAGGATCACAGATTCGGTCAGTCTTGGACAGTTTTGGCTCAGACCCAGAGATGTGAAGTAGAAAGGCTTCTGGGCAGGACCAGGGCACAGAATGGGGCGTGGACAGGGTGCACAGACAGGTCCCATAGTCATGGAAGAACAGCACGAACCAAACCTCAAATAAAAACCCACACAGTCATAGACTGTCTCAGACACAGGAACCAAATGCCCTAGACCTTCTCTGCCTGATGCTTTTAGGAGATGGTATTTCAGAGGAATGAGTCTTTTTATATTCTGGGAAATAAAGGAACCTCAGCACTTCAAAGATCTGCCTTTTTTTCCTGGCTCCCTGGGTTCATCCCTTCACTGGGAGGCCATCATGTTTACTCTAGTAAGTATGGCCTGGAGATTTCAAAGACACGTGGGCATGGGTAGTAGGTGCTCTGTGGAGGGGCAGGGAGCCAAGATAAGATGTGGGAGAGGACTTCAGTCTGTGGGTATCATCCCTCATGGATGTGTGAGCAGGCTCTGGTGAGTGGGTGGTGGAGAGCTCTCAGAGAGCCACCACACTTAAGTGGCTTTCTCTAAGGAAGCCCCGTCCCTGGCTTTGCCCAGTCTGGGAACAGTGTCCCAAAGTGATGTCAGGGCTCACCCAAGCCACCTGTTTGTCAACAGCAGTATGTGGAGGAGTTCTTTCAATGAAGGTATTAATAGAGAGGACTCGAGATGAGGGTAATTAAAAGATCCAGAAAAATGGTTACCAGACAGGAAATACAAGCATGACTGATACAACAAATGATGACATATTGGGTTTGGTTACTAATTTTTCTAATTCTTGCTTTCTTAGGTAATAACCTCTGCTCTGATCCAGTTAAAATTCTTCATTCCTCCTGGGTGTTTTGTGCTGTTCACATCCCATCAGCTTTGGATTTTAGAGTTCTGACCTGGAGAAAATTCTCTGTTCCTGCTTCTGCACTTGCTCAGAGGTCCTTTAGGAATGAAATCTTTGCTGTTATATTGCCGAGGGGCTGTGCATCCCTTGAGTCCCCTCTGCACATGGCTATGACCAGCCCTCTTTGGTACCAGATGGTGGCTTCACTGCCTGTTGGCTCGATATTGCAATGCCTCACACCTGCAGGCTCTGTGGTCACTGGATGAATGACTCCATTCTGACTGAAGTCCAAGCTTACAATATATTCCTCATCCAGCAGACATGGTCGTGGTATCAATTCTTGTGCACACCACTGAATATCTTCATTAGCATGAAACACTCAAAGGGTTCCAGTTCAACCATTTTATTTCCAATAATATCTGGACTGCATGCCCACTGGGGTTACTTGTGGATCTGTGACCCCAGCTTCTTGGAACCTTCATTGTGTGCCCTTAGGTCAGGGCCACGACTTGCAGTGAAATCCAGGGCAACGTGTGGAAATCTCTGGTTTTCTGGGACATTGGTTAGCTCTTAATGATTTGCTAGGGATTCCCAGAGGACATTCTTCTCCCTCCAAACTGGTTCTGTAAGTCCAAATGATGCCCTTTGAATCCAAAGTTATTCTAGGGAGCCAGGGAAACATTTATACAGGACAGAGGTGTCTGCATGATTCTGAATGTCAGCGAGCCAGTGAATGCTCTTGAGATGGAGGGCTGCCACTGAAGGTGCGGCCGGGCACCATGAGATTTCCTCAGGCATTTAAGGTTCTGCTTAGAAAGAAGGAAGCCTTTGCTCGTGGCTGAGATCACCCAAGCCTTACCGTTATTATCTGTGAACCACGTCTGTGCATTGGTGGCATGACTGGGAGATACACCTTGAATGACAAAAACCCAAACTACAAAACCCGAAGCACTTGGGTCACCTGCCCACCTTTGGCATTCCATCCCTCCTCCCCCCACTGTGTCTGGCACAGAGCAAGGCAAGGTAAGCAAGGGAGGACACAAGGGAGATTTTGCTTTCTTTCTGAATCTCTTGCTATGATCTCAATCTCCTTCTCTTCTTGGTTTCCAGGATGCTCCCTTGAGAGGTGCCCCAGACTATGCAACATTATTTATTATATTGATCACCCATAACATCCCCAAAGGCTCGATGTAGAGAGAAGTGACTGGTCCTAATGGCCCAATTAGGTTTATTATCTTCTGGCTCCTGATGTAATGTTTCTGCTGCAGACTGCAGCAAGGGAAAGGAGGCTGGTGGGGGGAAGGAGTCAGAATGGGGAACCTGGGGACCAGAGCTGTGGCTCTTAGCTTTGCTGCCAGCTTACCACATGACCTTGGGTGAGATTTTCCTCCTCATTGATCTTAGTCTCCTAATTCTTTTTTTTTTTTAATTTTTTTTTTTTAAAGATTTTATTTATTTGTGAGAGAGAGAATGAGAGACAGAGAGCATGAGAGAGAGAAGGGTCAGAGGGAGAAGCAGACTCCCTGCTGAGCAGGGAGCCTGATGCGGGACTCGATCCAGGGACTCCAGGATCATGACCTGAGCCGAAGGCAGTCGCTTAACCAACTGAGCTACCCAGGCGCCCAGTCTCCTAATTCTAAAAACAATAAAGAACATTTATGGAGGCATGGGGCAGTGGGCTAAATGCATTATGTGAATTATCTCATTGAAATCTCCCCACAAACCTATGAAGTATATACTGTTATTATACCAAGGAGAGGACACTGGGGGTCGGAGAGATTATGTGACTCGCTTGAGTTCTTACTGCTGGGAAGCCAGACGCTGGGTTTGAACCTAAGACGTATGAGTTTAGAGCCACCCTCTGAAGCCCTCCACTCTCCTGCCTCTTCAGCTGCTCTTTGAGAGCCCTGCTAACCTGGTAAGAGAGATAGCACTTGCTGCAAATCCTAATGCTAACCCTATAGCTCCTGCTTCTACATGAGGTCCATGAACATTGCAAAGATACGTCCCATCCTGGGTCCTGTAATTAGGACTCCAGCTAGCCCCTGCGATGTGCTGCTGGAATTCAGAATCCATTTACATTATATTTGCATTTACAGACCTTTAATAAAGATAATATTTACATGTAGAAACATATTTATTTTTTGGTGAGACCAGTTCCCTCTCGTTATGCTTCTTGCCTCCCTACCTTCTGCATTCTAGCCGGCCCAGCAGTGGCCGCTGCCTTCAACCAGCCCCAGAGAGCCTGGCTGGAGCCGAGAATTGGTCCTGTTTGCAGTGCTGGCTGCGTGACATAGAGAGATCGGTGTTTGCAGAACATCACTTTGGAGGTGATGAAGAAGAAGGCAGGGAGATGTGTCTGCCATTCATTTTGGAGGTAGAACCTCAAAGATTTTAGTCAGAGACGTATTGACTGTCATGTGTGCTCAGCCCCGTGCCCGACCTTGCTGATGGAGGATTTCACTTTACTTTGGATTCTGGGAGCCTACCGTTTTCTATCAGGGCCTTCTCTTTCCCTCTTTCCCACCCCATTTGTTGGCTTAAACACCGGAAGCCCAATCCAGGTGCATCAGGCCTGGGACAGTGTTTATGTTTGGCATTCCTGGTATGCTTTGTGTTTGCCCTTTTGCTGTATCCTGCTCTAGTATTAATGCCTCTTGAATTCAGTATGCACACTTATCCAAATAAGGGTGCCCTTTCAAACTGAAAGAGAATCCGAGAGCCCCTGGTGACTGGTGGCTGCTGTGACAGTCCCAGATCTGCAGCCTGGGGCTCTGTAGGGAGAGGGTGGGCGCATTGTCCTGTGTCCCCTGGAGCCCGGAGGTGGGGGCGGGACCAAGGGCTGCCAGGTGCGCTCTAATGATTGTTTTCGCTTAAGAATTTTGGACTCCGCGCTATACAATTTTCATCCTTTTTGCAAAATGGATGATAATTTGGGTCTGTCTTGACTGCCGGTTTTGCATTGCTAATATTGATGGGAGGAGGATTTTACCCAAGTTCTCTTAAAATATGAGAATTTCAGTCCAAAATATGTGAATTTTTAATTGCAAGCCTGGCAGCCCTGGGTGGGTTTTGTGTGCAGCATCTGTTCCTTCCTCCGTGCTCCTCCTGCAGCCTCTGCCTCCCCTCTCTTTTCCTTTCAAGCCTTTTCCTGGGCTGGGGCTGCCCCTGGATTTTCCTCGCGGGGCAGTGCAGACCTTCCCTCGGCGAAGGACCCAGCTCTGCCTCCCGCCTCAGTCCGGGGCCCGCAGCCATGCATCACCTCCGTCTTTACTACAAATGCTATCTTCCAGGGGCTCTTAACCAAGTTGCACACATTTGTCTGGGCTGGGAACCCGGCATCCTGGGCGAGGTCTCGGCCCTCACGCTGCCTTGCGGTTCTGTGTGAAATCTCATTACTGTCAGTTCGGCCATTTTTCCCGCTTGAGAAACTAGGCGGTCGGCACGCTCAGATGCCGTTTATTTGTCATGTTTGCATTGCAGGGGCAGCGACTGTTAAAGAAACACCCTCTTCTCCTCTGATCCTGCCCACCCCGCTGGCGATCAAACACGGCATGTGTTGGTGCTGTCAGGAAGCCTGAGAATGTACGTTTTTCCTGAGTGCCTTAGCTTTACACAGCAACGTGGTCTGACATTTAAAATTAATCTACGCGGTAAAGTTATTAACGTTTGAATGTTAGCGCTGGAATATCCACAGTGACCTCTCCTCCCGGGCTGGTGTTTGTTTGATAAGGATTCCCAGCCTGTGTCAGAGCCGAGAGCAACCCAGTCGTACTTGCTTTTTATTAATTCTGATGCTGGGTCTCACCTTGGGAGATCTCCAAGAGCTCTAGAGGAGTGCTCTGATTTCTCCGGGAGATAGCCCCACGGGCCAGCCTATGCCACCTAGCCTTCTACTCCCCGGAGAGACAATGAAGACCAACGGGAGAAAAACCAACGGGATTTTTGAGCTGCTGGGGGACACTGTTTTGGGGCTTTAGTTGAACACACAGGTTCTCAAAGTTCTAAGGCATGAGCTCTCTCTCTCTCTCTCACACACATTGCTAGATGTCCAGGAGAGTGTGCTGTTGCATGTCCTGGCTATTGTCGATCAGGGGGCCGATGTCCATCCACGGTGACCGGAGGGAAGACTGGTGTGTCTGGCTATGCCTGTCCACCGCAGGGTTTAAGGTACACCTGTTAACCTCTGGGTGACTTATAATTAATGGAGTTAATTATAATTAATGGAGTTATGAACTAGGCTTAGGGAGCATGTTCACTAACTTCTCCGGCAGGCAAGAGAGTCAAAGCAGGAAAGGCATTCTAGAAGGTGGACCAGCATGATTAAAATACAGGTGAGAAGAAAGGGGCAATAGTGAAAACCTGATTTCGATAGAACAGGGTTTCTGTACGGGAGTGTGAAAATTAGTAAAGGGAATCCTCACTGGAGCGGAGCCTGGAGGTTTGGCGGGGGTACTCTCACACCCTACTGCTCTACCTCAATTGCAAATCCAACCGGAAGAGACGGACCTCGCAAGTCCGTACTACTTTAGCTACTACTTTACTAACACAGCAGGTGAAAAATAAAGCTTCCTCCGCCCCCAAACAACAGCTCAGTCAATCAGAGGCTGTCACAGCTCAGCCAATGAAAAGCCACTATACTCGGAACTCCCAGTTTACTCCAATAGGCTTTTTGTTTATAAAGAGCCCGCCCACCACCGTGCCGCTATAAAAAAAGGCCTCCTGGCCTTTGTTGGGCATAGTCGCTTGCGGTTTTTGTGGTGGTTCTCTTGCGTTGGGTTATGAGTCGCTGCTATTCCCGAATAAACCCATAATTTTTTTGCTTGTGGACTAAGTGGTGGTTTATCTTTTTTTAAGGTTAAGAGGAACAATTACAGGATGAGGGCGGAGCGTTTTGCAAGACCCGCTCACAGAGAACCCTAAAGCCAGTCTAAGTGGGGAGTCTTTTGAGGCGCTCTGCGCAAGCAGATGGCATGGTCACAACTGCACTTTCTCGGGATTAATGTGGCAGCAGATTGGAGGATCCGTTGGGGGGGCCGCCCGGAACCAGCCATGTCCAGGTGACGTTCCTGCCATGAGCTTTCTGCCTCCCTAGTCCCTGAGCTCCTCCAGTGCTGTGTTCCTTCCCACCTCTGCCACTCAGACTCCTTCTTCACTCTCAGCCTGCTCCTTAGTGTTCTAGGGTTCTGTCCTCTGGTTACTAGCCTTCTTACTCTGCACCTTGTCTCTGGCAACCTTACCTGCTGTCACAGCCACAACAGCCAGAGGTGTGGTGTCTGCACCTGTGAACCACCCTGGAAGGCTCAGAACTTAGTTCTATGACAAACTTCCTCTGGCTTCAGAGGGTGGCCCGTCCCTGCTCCTCCCGTGTGCTGTCCAGCATGCTTGCACTTCCCCCTTCTTCTTGGATCTGGAACCTTGTTCACAGCCCTTGCATTTCTACCCCCATCCCTATGTTCATAGTCTTTCTATGTCCCTTACGTGCTGTCCTTCCCTTTTATCTCTGCCTGTAGAAATCCTTCTTGGGCCCCAAACAGGTTCACATGTCAGCTGCTCCCCTCTGTGATCTCCATGATCTTTCACTTGCTGAGTTTCAGTTGGGGAGAATGTACTTCTCATTTTTCCAGGGTGGGTATGGGTTAAGGCTCTGTGACGGTGTGGCTCTTCAGGGGACCAGGCAATACCCTGAATATAAGAGGTGGGTCTCACCATAAATGGGTGTCATACCTCCTGCCCATCATGATTCTATGAGGCAAGACCCTCAGAACAAATGAGACCCCTAGGTGGCTCTCAGAGTGACCGTTATTCCCTGGGAGGGAGTTGGCCGGAGTGGGTGTGTGAACTTCGTGGCCTCAGACTTCTCAAACTCTCCCTCCATGTTTACCCACTTTGTTCTCTCAGCGTGCAGTAGAGACTTTGTGAAGAAGTCATTTCAGCTGAACTTAGGGAGGCCACGGGGAGTGTCTACTGCTCTGGTGACACCAGATGCCCCTGGGCTTGGGGGGGGTGTGCGTGCAGGGTGAGGCATCCCCGTGGCAGGCAGAGTTGGCAGGTGGCCCGGGTCTCTTCACCAGCCCCCTCCCAAGATCCCTTCTCAGAGCAGACCTTGCAAAAGGCTAAGTGTTGTTTTACTGAAAAGGTGATTCCCTTACAGCAGAATCGATGAGGCTTCTTGAAGATCAGGAGCTGTGTCTTTGTCATCTTATTTGAGCCCAGAGCCTAAGCACTGAGCCTCTCTCAGAGCTGGCTCAATAAATACCTTTCATATTCTTCTCATCTTTCCTCCCTCCCCTCCTTCTCCTGTCCGCAAAAACACACATTTATTGTGGGGTGAATGTAATTGACCAGTTTGCAAGTGAGGGTGTAGGAAGAAATGGAAGTCTGTGCACTTTTGGAGTGGATGGCTGTGTGTGTGTGTGTCGATGTGTGAGCCTGTGAGTACTGATGTGTGAGCATGTATCCGTGTGCCTTGTGTGTGAGTGTACATGTGTGTGTGAGCATGCACGTGTGTGTGTGTTGGTGTGTAGGAGGCAGGGAAACCTGAAAAGAGGTGCCAGGGGGCAGGTTTAATGGCCAGGCGGGGACGGACAGTGAACGACAGCCATCTATCTTCACCATCCAGTTTGTCTCTGTCCTTCAGGCACGGCCCAGGCCTTGGCCAGAGTCTGCTTTTCTGGCCTCTGATCCTGATCTGGCTGACGGGCTGCAGTTGTGAGGAGGGGTTCATTTGGGAGGGAGCAGGTGCTTCCTCTCCCCATGTCCACCAGATCTTCATTTACCAGCACGTTTTGTTTCTGTTTACCAACAGGCACCAGGCAGGCGGCTGTCGCAGGCGTGGCCCTGCCCTCCTCCTTGTGTCCCTCATAAAGACACCAGTGGTGTGACCTCAAGTGTTCCCTGGAGGGAGGGACTGCATTTTCCAGGTAAGGATGGTGACTTCCAGGACCTCTCCTTCCCCCTCAGCACTGAGTGGTGTAAATGCCAGGGCCCCCCCCTTAAAAAGAAAAGGTTCTAATATGAGGAAACATCCCTATCCATTTTCATGCTGCTCTGGAAAACATTCAATAAAAATAGCTTTAAGGCTTTAATACTTAACACTTTAACATTTCTCTTACAGCACTGTGACTGAATAAAAAAAAATCCCATTTTGCGTGAAGATAAAATTATTCAAGTTATTATATAAAATATATAACACTCCAGTTATGTATTTATTTATATACATACACAGAAACACACAAAAAGTCATTGAGGTCCAGAATCTACATTGTGTCAGCCATCAGTGGGCTCAACAGGTTCTAAAGCATGGTGACCAGAAGAAAGCCTCGATTCCATTTCAGACCCTGACAACAATCCAGGGACTGGTTCAGTTTTGAAGTTTCCTTTCAAAATGGGAGCTGGTTTTTGTACAGTGCTTATTTATTTATTTATTTATTTAGTTGTGGCACACTGGAGAATAAGGGGGGCCTTGTGAATCCATGCAAGCGTAGCTTGACATGGAGATATGCTAATTAGTTATTTAATGTGGCTATAGTTATTTCCCAAGGAAAAAAAATCCACAAACACAACAAGTAATTGCTATTAATCTTAATTATTATAATAACCTTCCTATAAACAATAACTGTCTGGCTACCCTATCACGTGTTTATTTCATTACTGACAAGAGAGATCTTTAAAATCTCATGATAAATTAATGCTTTTACCATTAGCTTCAGTATGTTGGCCATGGGGAAGAAAAATGATTGCACAGTTTATAAAGCTGTTGAAAAAATTCTTCCGCTCTAGCTCTAATAGTCTAGATTTCTCATCCTAATATAATTCTTAATTTTTTATTTCCTTTTCTCCAAACTTCTTCCCGATTTGGACTCTTTCTCTGTTTAAATGACTTTTGTTTCCTAATTGCCCTGGGTGAATGCTTGTGTCTGTCTTGTAATGATATTTACAAGAATCCTCAAAGGGCTTAGTGATTCATCTCTGATACAAATGCCAGTGTTGTTGATGGTTTTTTTTTTTTTTTTTGCCTCAGGCCACAGTAGATCATGCTTAGCCTTGTCTGGAATAACTAGGGGGATGTGTTTATTTAGTACCTCTGTATTTATTATGAATGAACAGAGAGGTTAAGACACCTGCCCAGAGATACCCAGTGAATTAGTTATAGAAACATGACACAATGGACATATGTATGGGTTGCCGAGTGTTGGATTCCAAAATATCACCACCACAACCTGTAGATAAGCAAAGCTGAGTTTATTGCTTATCACAAGAGAGGGCCCGCTGCACAGAGCCTAGTCGCATCTCGCTGGGGGAAGAGCAAAGTTGGAATATTTAATGAAAATTGCAAGTCTAGCTTAAGGTGGATCTTTTAATGCAGAAGCTCGGTTAGGACTAGGTAAGAATCATGATTCAATAGGTTAGGACTGGTGAGCACACCAAGGTGAGTTTGAGGGGAGGGGTTCAAAGGGTCTTGGGGTATAAACCGCCATTGATGCTTTCTATTCAAGAGTGGAGTCTTCCAGAAAGTTCCTGGTTTGAACAACTTTTACCTTCTGAGTTAGAATGTCCTAGAAAACTAAAGTCATCTTAAGCTGGATAGTGAATTGTGTGTATGGTTTGATTTTACTTTACTGTGTATAGTATTTAGTTATTTATACATTTAGTGATTTTTACTCATCTTTAGATGTTTGTTAATTTTGTACTTATGCCACCAGGCTACTGTCTATTTCATATCAGCTGTGAGCATAGCAGTGAATTCTCCCTCCCCCACCCCAGAGACATTCAACACTTTGAAATAGAATTGCAGCCCCTCTTGACCTTGAGCCTTAAACTCAAAGTTGATCTTCACAGAAATACCTCCCTGTGCAAGAGAAAGCTAGAGTATGGTACTCTAGATGAAATTACTCATTGAGACCCTGTCTCCCTGAACTTGGAGAAATCCATGGGGGATACTTGGGCTAGAGTATTTTGTGCTTGGGTATTTCCAGCCTTTGAACCAGCAGTTCTCAATCAGTGTGCCTTGGTACACTAGAGATAGTCGTGAACCCTTACAGGTGAGCAGCCAGAATAGTGAATAAGGTATAAAATTAACTTGTACAACCCACTGTGGTGGGACAGGAATGGAATGTTGTGTTGTGACACAGTGTAGAGATGGTAGAATTTGTTGCCAGAGTGATAGCATCGGGACACATCTGTGTCATAGAATGATCACATGTTCACTGCAAAATGCAAGTGCTTTGCCTCCTTTACTTGTAAAGGAGCAGGTAAATTGATCTAGTCATGCAGTGATACAATGCCGAAATGAGTAGTGTGACAACTTGCAGGGACTGTAGTCCCTTCAAGTGCCCTGGCAAAAATTCTAACATTTGGAAGTATGCTGTAAACACGAAAATTAGAGAATGCTGCTTCAAACAGTCTGTTAACACATGAGTTAGGGTAACTTTGTTCTTGATGTATACTGTCCCAAACTGTAATGGCTCAACACAATAAAGGTTAACAACACAGTAAAGGTTAATTTTTCTCTCTCAAGTTACAGTCCACTTTGGGTGCTCCCAGTTGGCAGGTGATGTTTCTCCAAATGGTGCTTCAGGGAATGAGACATTTGCCATCTTTAGGCTCCACCATTGCCTAAGACCTCAGAATCTTCTGCTTCTAGCTAGCAGAAGGGGAAGAGGAGGGTGGAGATGGAGATACCCACTCCTGAAAAACCCCAACCTGAAAGTGGTATACTTCTCGCCCATGCACATTCCTTTGGAAAGAGTGGGAACATATTTAAATGCAAGGGAGGAGCTGGGAAATGCAGTCCCTGGCTTGACAGCTGCCTCCCGGTGACAGCGCCATACAATAGAAGGGGCAGCAGGACTTGGTGGACAGCTAGTGTTTGCTGCCACAGTCTGTCCCAGGGATGCCTGAAGTCTGTGCACACCTTTCTCATACTCTAACCACCCTCCCTTCTCCTCCCCATGCATCCAGCCCAGATTCCTGGAATTTGAACAATTAAGCTTGCGTGTGGCTCATTGTGACCTAGTAAGCAGTGAACCAAAGGACAGGTGATCTGCCCCCCTCTTCCTCCCCACCCAGTGTAAGGAGCAGAGACAGCATACGCACAGCAAACGCTCCCATTCACAAGAGGGAGGAGTGGAAGCCACAGCAGACGCTGGTCTGTTGTGGGAAGTCCTGGCCAGCTGTGGGGAAGTTCCTTGATGAGCCCCACTTCTGCTCTCAGGGAGGGACTCTCTTGTCCACTCTTCCCATGGCTCCGCTCCATTCTCTGGAAGGTCTCTCTGCCCATTACCCTTTATCTGGAACACAGCTGATGTGGGCACTGGGGAGTGTTCCCTCCTTGCTTGCTTCTTCCTGGTGCAAGTTGAGGGAGGCTTGAGGAGTCCTTATTAATCACAAGCTTTTTCTTAAGGCCAGGATTACAGTTTTCTCGGTAATGTAATTTTGTCAAAAAGTTAGCAGGCTTCTGATCTTCTTGCTTATTTATGGTTTCATATGCCCATAACTTCACCCAAAGTTCCTTGCTAGATATAATTGTTAAGCCAGCCTTATTTATTTGCTTATTTTCCTTCATGCTTCTGTCTCTCAGCATGAGGGCAGCTACCTTGAGACCATCCAAAACAATAGGTGTGGGTTCGGGCGACGGCATCCTTAATTTACTCTGCCACAGGACTGAGGCCTCCTGCCCAACTGAGACATCTGAATGGACCTTTGTGACCTAAAGCTTGTTTCAGTCTTATCTCTTACTGTTTGGGGTGTAGCAGGGGGGCCCTGATTTCTGGGTTCTTTCTATTCCTTTTCATTTTTTGTTTGCAAACAGGCCACTGTTTTTCCTCAGCTCATACCTTTTTGTTAGCCCTCGTTTATCCCTTTGTTACCCTTGCAGGGAGGAGCAACCCACGCACAGTAACATGGCTCTTTCCAACCATTTCCTTTAAGCCATAGGCTTAGTAGGCACTTGGCCTGCCTTCTAAGGAATGGCAGTGATAGCCCTGAGTGTTTTGCCACTGCACAGTGTGGGTTTCCATCTTTCCAGCCTCTGGGATCCAGAGCTTTACCACGTGCCGCCCGACCACTAGGGGGACAGCACATCCTTGATATTTTTGTTACTGTGGTACATCACTTGCTCTGCCAAGTCCACCTTCTCTGTGTCACCATCTTCTCGGGCCCCTCCAGACCACACTCTGTCTGAACCCAAGTTTCGGGGCTCCTTGTAGTCTTTCAGACGCTCTTGGCATTTTTGTGATGCGTTTCATTTGATTATTAGTCGCAAATTGTGGGTAATTTTTCAGTTGATCTTTTCTGCTTACAAAGTGTGTCGTTAATTAACACTATAGCTAAGCTGTTGCATTTTGGAAATGAATGGAGACAGACTCTGAGTGTGGGCAGCTCATGACGGCCCAGTTCTGACTGGCTGAATTTCCATGGGGATGGTTTGATTTTCACATCAGTCAGGGGAGGCACATGCATAAGGGGACAGGTTGCAACCACCATTGGTGTAGTGAGATCAGGTGGTACACATTTTCTATGTCATGTAGTACACAGTAGTGTTAAAATTGTTTTCTAGGTAAATAACCTAGAGCATGTCCAGTTCAATGGATAAAATGCCACTGAACATAAAACGTTTATATTTTATGGTTATTGTGGTCCACTTTTTAGTAAGTTGTATATATTAGAGGTGTGCGACATGATGTTTTGATATACATTGTGAAGTGATTACCACAATTAAGCTAATTAACACATCAATCACCTTGCTTAGTTACCGTGTGTGTGTGTGTGTGTGTGTGTGTGGTGAGAAACTTAAGATCTATTTTCTCAACAAATGTCAAATGTACAATACAGTATTATTAACTATAGTCTCCAGACTGGACATTAGATCCCCAGAACTCAGTCATCTTATAAGTGAAAATTTGTACCCTTTGACCAACATCTCCCCTTTTCCCCCCACCCCCCAATACCTGGCAACCACCGTTTTACTCTCTGTTTCTATGAGTTCAGCTTTCCGTGTTCACATTTTATAGTTAGGCCAGGAAGATGTTTAGTGAAGTCTAGTTTTATGGTAGAACTTCATATGTTTTTGGAGTCCCACTTAGTTGAACCAGCCAATGTCCAAAGTCTGCTGGGATGGAATTTTTGTCAGTGACTCATGTTACCCAGGTAAGTTGGAGAGACCTGTATTGGTCAGGATGGGCTGTGCTACGCTATGGCAATGAGCACTACCCTCACCTCTCAGTGAGCTGACCTAGAAAAGGTAATTTCTCACATCACTGTCTGACGTGGATTGACACTGTCTGACGTGCCAGGCTTCTCTGGCAGCTCTGTCTCAAGCAGTGACTAAGGTAGCTGGACCTCTTCCTCCTTGTCATGCTGCCATGAAGGAGAAGGAGAGGGCATGCACAATTGTTCAGGAGTTTAATGGCCAAGACTGAAAATCTTATATATAATTTCTGCCCACAACCCACATCACCTGGCCAAGACTGAAAATCTTATATATAATTTCTGCCCACAACCCACATCACCAACCCATATCACCAACTGCAAGGAGGTCTGGAAAATGTAGGCTTCCCATGGATCTAGGAAGGGAAATGAGATTAGTGAGCACTGAGCCGGTTTCTGCTTTAGAATCATAATGGCATCCCTCTAAATGTGATGTGGGGAGAGGGAACAAGGCCGAGGGGACATGAAGCGGGGATGGTCCATGTCACAAATCGACCATACAAATGGACTGGCCATAGGAGTGATTGCATGTTGGATATGATGGAATGGGAGAATTCCCACTTTGTGCTGAGCTTCTGAGAGAAAGGTAGAGGGCTGCTTTTGACTGGAGTGGGAAGGAGACACAAGAGTCTGTTGCATATGAACCCTCGCTCATGCCTTTCCTCTGACCCTGGTTTTAGTTTTTCCCATTGTGAGAAATTGGTCTTTCACACACTGACACCATTTTGAGCCCGTCAAGTGGTGGCCTCACAGCCATGAGAATGTAGAGATACGTTCTAATGGTTTGCTGGGCTTGGTTTGCCTGTAGCATGTGTGGGGTTAAGATTTCCTCCACTTCCCTTAAATACATCCCTGTTTATTTTCCAAGGTGAGTGCATCATGGCTGCCTGTACAGAGTGCTCTCAAGTGGAAATGGGGCTATTTGGTCATTACTTGGTGAACCTGAGTCCTTCTGGTAACTAAAAGGATATTTAGCCAATAAACACATGTAAAAACCACATCACTAGGGAAATCATTAGGGAAATGAAAATCAAAACCACAATGAGATACCATGTCGCACACATTGGGATGGCTGTTATAAAACACATATATATGTATATATACAAAAGCAACAAGTGTTGGTGAGGATGTGGAGAAATTGGAATCCTTATCTACTGCTGGTGGGAATGTAAAATGGTGTAGCCTCTATAGAAAATGGTATGAAAGTTCCTCAAAAAATTAAAAATAGAATCACCACATGATACAGCAATTCTACTTCTGGGGATATGCCCAAAAGAAATGAAAACAGGGACTCGAGCAGATATTTGTACACCCATGTTCATAACAGTATTATTCACAGTAGCTAAGAGGAGGAAGTGACCTACATATCCATTGCAGTTGAAGGGATAAACAAAATGTGGTGCTTATACACAATGCAATGTTATTCAGCCTTAAAAAGGAGGGATATTCTGACACAGGGTATAGCATGGATGAACTGTGAAGACATTATGCTAAGTGAAATAAACCAGTCATAAAAAGACAAATACTGTATGATACAGTATATGAGATGCTTAAGAGTAGTCAAATCCATACAGACAGAAAGCAGCGTGGTGGGTGCCCGGGGTGGGGGGAGGGGGGGAATGGAGAGTTAGTGTTAGTGGGGTATAGGGTTTCAGTTGGGGAAGATGAAAAAGTTCTGGAGATGGCCGGTGGTGGTGATTCCACAATAATGTGAATGTCCTCAATCCCTTTGAAGTGTACACTCGAAAATGGTTAAAATGGTAAATGTTATATGTATCTTACCACACTTAAAAAAGATATTTCCCTAATTTTCTACCCTCTAAACATGTGTGGAGCCTGAGAGAGGGGGGTTAGGTGGGTTCTGGGTGAGGATGACCTTGAGTGAAGCCATCCATTTTGGGTTGGTACCCCGCATGCAGCTGGCTCTTCTGTTAACGGAGCTCAGTCTTTTTCTGCTTCGGTCTGAAGGGTATAAGGGTCCCCTCTTGCGTCTGTAGACGTGGCTGAAGGAGAGATGCCAGTGCAGTAGCAGTGGGTCTTGAGCCATCTGCTCCTGCAGCCTCCTGTGCTTGTGATCTATTTGTGCCTTTCCCAGATGGACCACTTAGATCTTACTGGGGAGTGCTGCTGGGCCCACGTGACCTTAGGACCAGTTCATGGTGGGTGATCTGCCCACGTGGTCTTCTGGAGGCCACAGGAGTGGATTTTCTGTCTCTGCTAGGGCCCAGTGTCACTCCAGAAACTACTTTTCGAGTGGGGTATACTTCCCTGTTGCAGATGGCACAGTCTTGCTCCAGAACTCCAGGCGACTATGCTGGGACTCTCCTGTTAGAGTTTGCTGTAAATGTCACATGGCATCTTTTCCCCTCCCTTTAACAGAGTGGTAAATCAAGGTAGACGAAGGTACGTATCAGGAAAAAAAACAGGTAAAAAAGATGGGGGTGTGGTCTCTTGAGATCAGGACTGGTGGACGGGGGGAGATGAAGAAGGAGATTGCTGTCTCCCTTTCAAGTGTTAGTTCTGTGTGAGTTTTATTCAAATCATGTGTGTATTATTTTGATACAAGTAAGCATTAGTTAAAAACAAATATAATCACCTCTTCCCTGTGATCTGGGCATCATTTACTCATGCACTCATGTCAGCCTTTATTCATTTGTTCAGTCATTCAAAAAATATTTCTTGAGCTCCTTTCTCCTCTGGGCCAGACATTGGGCTGGATATAGGTGATGGAGTGGTGAAGGATCATGGTCTCTCACCTTCATATAGTTTGGGGCTTAATTGGAGAACGGACAACCCGGGATGATCAGTGCTGTGTCATATACGAGCGCTGAGAATGGAGTGCCCAGTTCTGGGGAATTTTCTTTTGGTGGCTTATGGAAGAGTACTCCCACCCCCAGTCTTCATCGAGGCCACCCTAACTATGACAGTCCTGTGGTTGGAGGGTCTGGGTGTCTTCCTGGATTGGTGTCTTGTGAATTTGCACTGGCAGAGCTGAGCTGGGGGCAACTCTGGGGCACTGTCCTCAGATCCAGATGCTTGCGGACTCTTGCTTGCTCTATGTGCCAGGTGTGGGGAAAGGGCCAGGTAGAGGAGGAAGAATGGACTGAGCCGAGAAGGAGAGACAGCGGGAGGGGGAGAGGTGTGACTGAGGCCACCACTGAGAGGTTGCCAGGGAGGACAAGAGGGACTTGTGTTTTGATATTGTTTTCAAGTCCCATTGAAGTGGTTTCTTCGTTTTTATTTTCCATCTCGATGGAAATTTTGTTATTTTTACACTGTCACAGAACAAATGGAGCTGTGACTTGGAGATCACAATGTATATGGCTGTTTTGGTGTACTTTTGACAGTTCTATCACATTTCTGACAGGCATTACTTTTTTCTCCCCTGGGATGTCAGGAGTGGGGAGACGGGCTTCTCAGGTGCTCTGCTTAGGCTCAGGGTGACATCCATGTGTGAAGCCTTATGGGGTCACGGGGAAGCTTCCAAGAAGCCGGCCCGAGACTGTGGGAACTGTAGGCATGAGGACAGAGCTCCTGTGAAGGGGCAAGCAGGGAGCAAGTGGGGGCAGAGGTAGGCTCTCGGGGCATGGGGTGGTCAGTCTCATCAGCCTCTCAGCAGAAATCCAAGTCACAGTCCTCCCAGGAGGGGAGGAAATCCATGAGCCGAGTGAGGGGTGGCCATGGCAGGTCCTGTGTTGGAGACATGAGAAGAGCAGGTTGATGGTGGGCAGTGAGGTCAGGGGGCATCAACACCTTTTGCAAAACTGCACATTAAGGCTGGAACCTCGGCTGTCTGCACGGGGTGTCCTGAATATCCTGGGCCTGGTTTCCCTGGTTTCCTATGGAATGAGTATATGTAAGACCTGGAGCAGGTAGGGAGGAGGAGGGGGGAAGTCCTAAGGCAAAAAGGTCCCCTTGAAATGCCCACTAAGAAGTGGACTGCTGGAGTGCCACATCTGTGACACTTTCCCTGGTCACCTTGCACCAGTTCAGCTGGTCACTTTCTCCTTTGAATCCTCACTGAAACCCACAAATATTTCTACAACATGCTATCGTAAATAATAATAATTGCTGATAAAGTGCTTACTACGTGCCAATCTCTTCTGCCTTATTTAACTCCCACAGCCATGCTATGAGGTCGGAACTGAGGCTTACAGAGGTTAGGTTCACTATTTGTATGTTTGTTTCATCTGTACCACTAGGAGCCCATGGCAGGCAGGGGCTGTGTCTTTTTCACCTTTATATACTGGGGCATGAAGCTGCTTGCTTGTTCAGTGATTGAGTATGTGAGCATGTGGACTGAAGTCAGGCACTAGCCCTTCTCTAGAGAAAAGATTGTCCAACTTGATTTCTACTGGTTTTACATCTCATATTCTATGTTCTGAATCTTTCAAGCAGCCTCTTGACCTGTGAGTTGGCCCCTGAGGACTGGAGAGATCTTTCTAAATGCCAGGATGAAGTAGGTTTTCCAGAACCCCTGGAAGGAGAGTCCATCATCAACTGTTGACAAAAGTGTTCAACCCAGAGGAAATCCAGGCCTGAACTTGTCCAGTCTCCAAGGTCTTTAGGAGTGGGGTGGGGTGAGGAATGGCTTCCAGGTCTAAAGAACCATTTCTAATGTTCATGATCATGATATAAAGTTATTTTTAGTCATCTGTCCTTGTGGTCTGGATCTTCCAGAGTGGCCATGCTGTGGCTTGTGGAAACCCCTTTCATTTATTCAACACTAGACTGGATACCCCGTAAGGACCAAGCACTGTGCTTAAGGTTCTACAGGGTTTGCATAAGACATGTCAATGTAGGACATGTGCTAAAACACCCTCTTCTCCTAAGAGGAGGCATGGCATAGTGGTTATGTCTAGACTCAAGAACCGGACTGCTTGGGTTCAAGTCCTGCTTCTGACCTGTGCTGGCCATCTGGCCTTGGGAAGATTGCATCCTCTGTGCCTTGTCTTCATCAGTACAGAGAGTCATTTTCATACCATATGAGGTTTTAGCTTTTAAAAAATTTTATTGAAATACAACATACATATAGACAATTGCACAAATATAAGTGTATGGCTGATTGGATTTTCAGAGTGAACACACCCAGAAAACCAGCACCCAGAATGTCTGTAGCACCTCAGAAATCTCCCTCATGCCTCAGAGTCGGGGGAAGGTATACCACTCCCCACCCCAAGGATAACCACAAACCTCACTTCTAACTCCATAAGGTAATGAGTTGTGCCTGTTTGTGAACTTCACGCAGATAGAGTCATACGATAGGTGGTCTTTTGTGTTTAGTGTCTTTTCCTCAACATCATGTTTGTGAGATTCCTCCATATTGTTGTATGTAATTGTAGTTACTCATTTCCATTTAATTATTTAATAATTCCCACTTACAGGAAGGTTCCAGTGCCATAGTGCTGCTATGGTACATGTCTTCCGATGCACACACACACACCTTTCTGTTGGGCACATACCCAGGAGTGGAATGGCTGGGTCATAAGGTGTAGGTATGTTCAGCTTTAGTCGATATGCTGGACAGTTTATACAACCAGCATTGGTTGTACAACCAGCAGTGAGGGAAATTCTCAGCTGCCCCATGTCCATATCAACACATGCGATTTTCTTTTTCATTGTAGCCCTTCTGGTGGGTGGAGAGTGGCGCTCCTTGGGGGTACAGTTTGCACACCACGAGGTCATTTGCATAATTAGTTACATTGATGTCTGAAGGTCAGTTAGTGTCTGCCCTTCAGAGTGAGCATGTGTCATCGTTAGTCCAAGCTCAGGTGTCTTGGGAGGTGAGGGATGTCCCCAGGCGCCACCTCCCTTCAAGAAGTCACAGTACACATTTCCTGACTCCCCTCTTTCCGCACGAGCTGTGCTGTCTGGGCTTTGAAGTTGTCAGTGATTGCAGCCGATTTCTTGGAACTGAGTGATTGAGGAGTCCAGGATCCCTGGTGACTGAATGATGAGACAGACACTTTGCTTCCCAGAGTCTCTTAATGACTGGTTCCCCAGGAGGGATTTCTCCTCTAACTACCCACCTGGCTCCCACTAAGAGCTGGGCAGGGAAGTACTGGAGCAGGTGCTAAGTTATGATTTAAGGTTTTTCCTCCTAGGATGCTCCAAGCTCAAGTCAGCAATGGGTGCATTCTGTACCCCAATGGTGTCTCCTGCTGCAGAGGCACTGAAGTTAGGAAGGGGCAGGTGAGGGCACCAGGCTTCTGTGGAGAAGGTCACTGTGGCAACTGAGATGGCAGCCTGCTTCCCTGGAGTCCTCCTCCTTCAGGTTTCAAAGACATCCTAAACTCCAGTCCTTCCTTTATCCCTGCACACAGCCAGCAGCCAGGACTGGTCTGTATTATGTTCTGATTCTCTTACACCCATTCTCACAGTCTCTGTCTTGTGCCTGGACTCTTGGAATAGCCTCCAGCTGCTTTCAGAGAGCTCTTTCCAAGAGAACCTGACTGTATTAGTTTGCTAGGGCTGCCATAACAAAGTACTGCAGCCTGGGGTCTCTCTGGAGGCTGGAAGTCTAAGATCAAGGAATTGGCAAAGTTGGTTCCCTCCGAGGCCTCTCTCCTTGTCTCATAGACGGCTGCCTTCCTTGTGTGTCCTCACGTGGTTATCCATCTGTGCCTATTTATGGGCCATAATCTCTTCTTATGAAGAATCTGTCATATTGGATTACAACCCACCCATGTGACTTCATTTGACCTTAATCACCTTTTTCCAGGCCTTACCTCCAAATATAGCCAATATTCTGAGGTGCTGGCGGTAGGATTTCAATATACGAATTTGTGGTGGCGGGGGGGACACACAGTTCAGCCAACAATGGTAACGATGCATTTTTCTACATGTGACACATCTCCTCAAACATGATTTTTGTTTCGCTTTTTTGCCTTTGTTCATGCTGTTCTCCTGGTTCTAGGTGCTTCCTTTATCTCTGTCTCCAGAACCTGAGCTCTGTCCCTACGTCCACCAGGGAGCCTTTGGTCCTCACAGACTGCTCTCCATGCACATCTGTCAAAATTTCCATCTGTTCCACCAGACTGAACACTTCATCCCAATTTTCCTCTGTTCTTTGTTGTTTTATAGAGTGTGTTATGTCTATTCAACTTGACTCTGTGCTCCTTGAGGACAGAACTCATGTTTTTCATTCACCTTTGCCTCTATTTCATGTCAGGCATGCAGCTGGTGATAAATACTGTTGCTGATTGGTTAAAAACTGCCTTCCATGTGCCCTGTGAGGAGCTCCCTAAATGCTAAGTGAAATACCTCTTCGGTGGGGTGGAAGGGAGCCGTCACCCTTGACTGGCTTTGGGAGCCTGTGGCAAAGTCATTTTCACCTTAAGAGGCAATGAATTCAGGGACCTGGGAAGGATTTAAACACAAGTCTTAAATTATTTGCTTAGCTTTGATTTTTTATTTTATAAGATTCTGGGCAGAGCTGGGAGCTATTTGCAGAAGGGGTGTGAAAGAGAGATGAAGAGAGAGTGGGTTTACCTAGATGTTGCCTCATAGAAAAATATGTGTGCACTGGGCAGGGTCTTCTCTGGTTCAGAGGCATGAAAAACTCTGGGTTCTGACCCTGGGCTCACTGGAGGGAGATTTGATTTCTGTTCCTGCCTTTTTGTCCCTCTACTGGGGATGCATTGAGCTAAGCCACTGTTGAGAATGGCCCCTCCGAGGAAGCAAAGGAAGATCAGCTATTTATAGGCTGAAGTCAGACATGACCCACCTTTTCAGCCTGTAATTTACAGTATATGATGAGAAAATGAACTTCTATTGCCGCAGGAATGTGAAAGGACAGGAGACCGATTTTTCAGCAGCTTGGGGTTTGGCTTCTACGCTTATGAAATGTCTGTGAAAATGGCCACTTTGCTTTGCCAGAAGACTGCTTTCCCTGGTCCCCAGTCATTGATGCAAAGGGTGCCCATGTCCTGTCTCTCCCAGGGACTGTGGGCATATTCACAGTTGTGTGGATGGTGGGGGGAGGGAAGTTCCTGTAAGAGGGAGGGAGAAAAAGAGGGCCAGGAAGGAATAGCAGGGATACAATGGATTTAAGGCAGTGCTCTGGTTTTTACAAAGCAGAAAGAGTAGTTCCAAGGAGTGGCCTCCCTGGGGGATGGCTTCGATTGACCTCTTGACCAGAATGTTGGCTATTGTTTGGGCTGTAGCTCCTGGCCTGAGTCAGAGCCCTTGAGGAAGCTCAGAGATTGATGATAATTTCCAGCCCTCAACAGACTATTTCTGGAGTTCTCTAAAGAAATGCAAAACTCAGTGTGTGCTCAATCAAGTAACAAACTTTTATCAAATATCGATCATAGGCTCAGCACTGAGCTAGTTGTAAAGGTGAATAAAACACACATGGACTCTGTTCTGAATTTAGGGGGGAGACCATCACCATGTCAGGCCTCCTAGCCCCGTCCATCCCCAAGCCCTGGCATTCAACAGGGTGCTCACTAAGGGAGCCTGTGGACTGCATTTGCATCTTTGCTGGCTCCTGAACTAAAGCCTTGACTCCTAAACTTGCATTTCTGACATAAATCCATGGCATGAAATAAGGTTCTTAAAGAGGTCTTATGGAATAGAATGAGAAGAGATGAGGACAGAACCCTGGGGAAGATCAGCACATGAAGCTAAGCACACAAAGGCAACGGTGAATGAGTAGAAAGAGAGTTAGAAGCAACGAGTCTTAGGGTCTTGAAGTGTGGTTAGCAGAGAGTTTCAAGGAGAGAGGAACCAATAGTTTTAAAAGCAGAAGAAAAAGAATTTGGCAACTGGAAGGTCATAGGTGCCTTCTGGGGCTGTTGCATTAGGAGTGGAAGCAGTTGGTTGAAGAATGAATGGGAGGTGAGGAGGTGTGGACAGAGGATGTGGCCAGAGAGCTCTCTCTATAGGTGTTCATTAGATCAAGCTTTGAATTATGTTATTCAGATCTTCTATAATTTGCTAATTTTTGTTCTCTTTAATGTATTAATTATTGAGAAAGGTGCTAAAATTTCCCATGGTCATTGCTGATTTGTCAACTTCACATGGTAGTTTTGACAACCTTTATATATTTTGCAATTGTATTCTTAGGTGTGAACAATGTTAGAACTGTGATCTTTTCCTGGGACATCATTCTTTTTATCATTGGGTAGTGAATATCTTTGTCTCCAATAATGCTTTTCCCTGAAACTCCATTTTGTCAGGCTTCCTTTGGTTGATCTGTATCTGGTATATCATTTTTCCATCTTCTTACATACAATAGCTGTCTTTTGTTTTGAGTATGTTTCTTATAAACAGCCTAGGACTATATTTCATTTTTTATCCAATCTGACAGTCTGGGATTTAATAGATTGAGTTTCATCCATCTTATTTCTTGTGATTACTGATATATGTATTCTATTTTTTTCTTTGCTTTGATTTCTCCTCTCCTTTTTGCCTTCTTGGGATAGAAAGCATTTTCTTTATTATTCCTTTTCCCTGCTACTTATTTGGAAGTTACATGTTCTTTTCCTATTTTCCAATGGTCACTTTAAACATAATTTCACATACACTTTACCTAACATCAGAGTTGATCAATTACTCAGTCATCATCCCCCCCAAATGCAAATAATCTAGAAAGTTTTAACTTGGATCATAACCTTCCTTATTATAAATTTCTTTCATCCAGTATTTTTAGTTCAATCTTGATTTTTATGGTCCTCAAATTAATCATGATTTTTTTATTATTTGTATTGTTGTTTACTTTTATGCACATGTTTACTCATTTCCCCCTTCCTTCTTACACCTCACTCTTCTGGCTTCTGTTTCCATTTCCTAATTTTCATCCTTTGTATTTGGAAGTAGAAAATTATTCTTCAGCAAAAGTCTGTTAGCAGTAAGTTTTTTTTGTCTTTACTGTTATTCTTCAGTGATAACTTAGCAGGGTATAGAAATCCAAGTGGACAGTTACTTTTTTATCAGCTTTTTGAAAATAATATTCTGTTGTCTTCTGTTTTCTTTGGCAGCTGTTAAGACATTTGCTGATATTCTTTGCAGGTAATGTGTCCTTTTCATCTGGTACTGTCTTTGGTGACAATACAAACTGACCCCAGAATGTAGTTTATTGTTTTTTTTTTTTTTTATTTTTAAAGATTTTATTTATTTATTTGACAGAGAGAGACACAGCGAGAGAGGGAACACAAGCAGGGGGAGTGGGAGAGGGAGAAGCAGGCCTCCCGCTGAGCAGGGAGCCCGATGCGGGGCTCGATCCCATGACCCTGGGATCACGACCCGAGCCGAAGGCAGACGCTTAACGACTGAGCCACCCAGGCGCCCCTGTAGTTTATTGTTAACCTTCCAAGAATGTAGTTTATTGTTAATGTTCCAAGAACGTTACCCTGAATTTTATATGATTAAATTTTTTTTTTGGATGCCTCTTATTGAATTATGGCACAGTTCTACTGGATTAGTAACACATAATTCTACATGTATATTTTTAGATAAAGTTGAGATTCTAGTATTTTATTTTCACTCCTTAATGAATCATCTTGTGAATACCCTGTGGTTTTAAAAGTGGGGTGTGCATAGAATCATCTATTTTAGGAGGCTTGCTATCATCTTAAGAAACTGGTCTGTGAGGAAAAGGATGTAGGGGGCAGTAGGTATACATTTAATTTTCTAAATATAAGAGAGACTTGACAATTTGTGATCTGTGAAGAACAAACCAAAAGAGAGGTAGAATCTGAATATATGAGGAGAGAAGGAAAAGCTGGTGAACAGGGATTGTGGAAAGCTTGAAAAGGGAGAACTTTTCTTCCTCTGATACGGGGATTCTGTTCCGTCTTTGATTCTTAAGGTTTCAGATCTTTCTTCTGAAGGCTAAGTTCATTCAAGTTACTCTGAATCCCTCCTGCTGTCCTTGACCCTGATCATGTTCTTCCATAACTTTTTTTTTTTGCCTGATGAAAAAAGTCAAAGCTTCCAAAATGACATTCAAGGTCCTCTGAGATTCAGACTTTTCTTAAATTAGACCATGGTCTTACCTCTCATTTCACCTTTTCACTTACTCTGGCTAGTGAGATTAGTCAACTTGCTGCTTTCTGAACATGGCCGACATAATCTCATCCCCCCAGTTTTGGTCCTGAGCCCTCTCACCCTGTCAGGCTAGTTCCTTCCCATTTTATCACCTGTCCAGATACCTCTCTTTCAAGGACCAACACATATCTCTCCTATTCTGTGTTTTTCCTTCCCTGATTCTTGGAACTATGCCCCCATAGAGCCTTGGGCCTTTCCTGGGGATAGTTCTCACTGCCTACCTTGTGTTGTTATTAAATACAAGTTTCTTCTACCAGACAAAGAACTTCTGAGGGCAGAAAACATGCCTAAATTTACCTCTGTGATCTTCAGTATATTTCATAATTAGAGATGCCCCCCAGTGGTCATGAATGAATGTAAAAGAGATTTTTATTTACATTAGTATGAAAACTATTGCCAAGAATTATGAGATCTATCTGTTAGCTGGGTGGCCTTCAGGTTTTATGGCAGATGGAACAACTGTAGAGTGTCTGTGAGCCTGACAGCAGGAGTGGCCTCATGCTGGGCTCCCCATTCAGCTCTCACCTATGGAGGGGCCACATAACTCATTCTGCAAACTTGGGTAGCAGAGAAGGACTGAGAGACTTAATTGGGATAACAACCCTGTGGCTTCATTGCAAGAGAGGAGCCCCTTATTTTGCTAACTAGGGAGACATGACCTACCCCAAGGTCCACTCCTGCCTCGAGGTCTCTGGGAGGATGAGTTTGGTTACTGCCCTTCTTTGAGGCTTCTATAAACATGAGGGAGCAAGGAATGGACTAGAATGTCACTAAGGGATATTCTACTCTGGTAGTCTCTGGAGCCATTCCTGATAAGACCTTCTTTGTTGTTTCCCTTTCTTCCTATTGCTTGATAGCTTGACTGCATTTGGTTCTTTTTGTGGTATTCAGAGAGGACCTGCCAATTAATCTGTCCACCTGGTCCTAATTAAGAATGACCAAGAGGCTAGACATTCATGATCCTGTAATCAGTTCCTAGAGTTTCTCAAACTTTTCCAAAGGAGTGACACAAAAGCAGTGAGTAGAAGCCCGAGATTGTTCCAGAATCTGACAAAGATGAGGAGGTACCTTTATGATAAAGGCAAGAAGAGCCTGTAAGGTCCAGGGCCTCACTGAATCTGAGGATGCCTTGTCATCTACTTGTAATTCAAAGCTGACAGCTGAGCAGGAACTTTCCAGGAACTTTTGTGAGATCTGATACAGAGTAAAGACTGCAGGAAGGTGTCACAGACTCACACTTTGCCACATTAAAGATAGCAAAGTAGCTTCTGCATTTTTCTCTCCAGGGCTCAGCATGGCCTGGCTAATCAAGGGGTTTGGCAGTATCAGCCACCAAAGACACTTCATTTCCTTGACAACCTCTATGCCATAGGGTGGGTGCAGTCCTTCTCATCATGAACTCCCAAGGAAGGTGGGAGTGAACTTACGTGAATGTGCCCACCACGTCCCAGGACCTGCACCAGGGACCTGACATGCCAGGCGCTCAATACTGGAAGGTTCATGCTCACCCTCCTCCCCTATGAGTTCACGATGAGAACGACAGTATGAAATACACTAAGCTTCTTGACACACAAATTAGAGGCTTTGTTCTAAGAACAGCAAAAGCCACTGCCTGCAAGAGCAACTTCCAGCAGCTTCTCTGTGCCCGGAGTCTGCGTGCAGAGCAAACTGCCCACAGGGGGCAGAGGCATCGGCTGGGGAAATTTTATATGATTAGTGGGGTGGAGTCAGGCCCTCAGCAGCTCAGTGCCCTGCCAGGCCTGCTGAGCAGCCACTCCTTGGTTCGGAGCAAGGCTTTCCACAGCAATTGTTTTCTGCTCTTTTTTCCAAATTGCAAAATGTGTCTGAATGATGGATGGGATTGGGAGGAGTGGTCGTGGGCCTGGACTCTTTGATGCTTCAGCACATTGTGGGTTCCGCAGGGCAGGGATGGCCAGCCACTCAGTTTCTGGGACCCATTCAGCGATCACTCACTAACCCTTTCCTGTGTGCCTGGTAGTTCCTGTGCTGTTGGCTGTCACCCTACCAAGATGGTGCCTTCCCTCAAGGATGCCTTGAGTCTAGTGGGGGAGCCAGAGGTACGCACGGATCTGAGGCAGAATGTGAACAGTGTAGTGCAGTGTGCTCAGTCTTTTCAACATATGTCTCCTGTGGAAAAACATAAATCTTGAAAATTCCTTTAAAGTTTGTGTTTCAAAAGCAATAGAGTGGGGTTTTTCTTTTTTTTTGGTTTCAAAATATGAAATTATAATATTGAATATATTTTAAAAACTACACATGTCCTCCCTGAGATGTTTTTCAAAATTTTTTATTGAGGTGTAACATGCATATATAGTATATAGTATATGAATTTTTACATACATATGCATTGGTATGAATACCACTCAGATATATACGGAGTATTTCCAGCTCTCCAAGAGGCTCCTTCGTGTCCCTTCCAAGTGAATCCCCCCACCCCACTCACTCAGAAGTAACTACTATTCTAATTTCTGTCAATGTAGATGAGTTTTGCCTTTTCGTGAACTTCATATAAGTATAATCATACGTTTATGATTTGTGTCTGGTTCCTTTGTTCATGTTCCATGTTGCATGAGCAATAGTATATTCTTTTTTACCGCTGGGTACTATTCCATTACATGACCCCACATGATTTATGTGTCCATTCAACTCCTTTGAGAATCACTGGTGTGGTATAAAAAGAGCTGTGTTTGCAGCCAGACGTAGAAAGTCACAACTTCTTTTCCACATGACCCAGAGCCAGTCACTTCAGCTGGCATCTTGGTTTTCTCACTTGTAGAATGGAGGGGGTCATTGTATTTACCGTGTGAGGAGCCAGCGTGGGTGATGCCCCTGGCACATAGTAGGCATTCAGTGGATGGCAGTGAGGATGACAAAGGGATGTCAGAGTCGTGTGTTTGTTGCCTTGGGCGCGCAGAGGCTGAAGAGCTCCCTTTACATGTAGGACATCAAGGGAAGGCCTTAGGCAGGCGTGCGGAGTGGGTTGCACTGTAGTAAGAGGTGCCCTGGGGGAGGGCATTGGGTGAGCAAAGACACAGAGGGCTGAAAATGCAGGGCATGTTGGAGGGACAGCCCTGAGGAGCATACCAAGAGGTGAAGCTGTGAAGTCCTCACACCTGAGGGGCTTCTATGGTAGCTAGGAAGAACACACAAGGCAGCAGCGCAAGACTGTGCTTAGGGCCAAAGGAAAACACTGCTGGCCTGAGCTGTTGGAACCAGAGGCAAAGAGATTCTGTGTGCTAGAGAGTTCTGGAAAGCCATCTGGGATAAAGTGGGGCTGGAGCTGGCCTTTGAGTGATGGTGGAGAAGAGGAAGGAGGCGTCTGTTGGCATGGTCAGGAAGGCAGGAGCACAGCCAAGGCTGTGGAAGTGGGAACACTAGAGCAGATTTGGGGGATGACAAAATCTAGCCCCTGATTCCCACCACTGCTACCACTGCCACTCTGGCTAGTATGTTTTGAGCACTTACTGTGTGCCAGACACTGTTAAATAGAACCTAGATATTCTCATTTAATCTTCACGTGGTTAAATGAAGTAGATCCAGTTCTCTCCATTTACAGATGAAGAGACCAAGGTTCAGGGAAATTAACTAGGCTGAGGTTATCTAGCCATTTCCCTCAGGGTTTACTCTTCCTTTTGGGGGAGAGGAAGATAACACATTGCCTCACGTCCCCTGGACAGCTGAGCTAGGGTCTCTGCTGGCAGCTCTTTATCCCTTCTCAGTACCTCAGAACTGGGCAGCCTAATGGGTGGACAGTTGGTTCCAGTCAGGTTGCCCTAAAGGGTTTGTGGGTTGGGAGTGCTCCTGAGATGTGTGTGAACAATTTCCATGTTATTTTTTTTTTTTTTAAAGATTTTATTTATTTATTTGACAGAGAGAGACCCAGCGAGAGAGGGAACACAAGCAGGGGGAGTGGGAGAGGGAGAAGCAGGCTTCCCACGGAGCAGGGAGCCCAATGTGGGGCTCGATCCCAGGATCAGGACCTGAGCCGAAGGCAGACGCTTAATGACTGAGCCACCCAGGCGCCCCCAATTTCCATGTTCTTGGTAGAGGTTGGGAGTTGGGTCTTTATTTTGCTCTCCTAGCTACTCTGGTCTGTCTCGAGGAGAGAATTTGGGGCAGGGTGTGTTACAGGCTGAATTGTATTCCCCCCCAAATTCGTGTGTTGTAGTCCTAATCCCAGGTACCTCAGAATGTCACTGTACTTGGACACAGGGTCTTTTAGGAGGCAGTTAAGTTGAAATGAAGTCACTAGGGCAGACCTAATCCTGTATGACTGGTGTCCTTGTAAGGAGAGGAGATTGGAGCTCAGGCACACACAGAGGAAAGACCATGTGAAGACCCAGGATAGACAACCCAGTTGGTAGACGACCATCTGCCAGCCCAGGAGAGAGGCCTTAGAAGAAACCAAACCTGATGATACCTGGATCTCAGGCATTCAGACTCTCTGACTATGAGAAAATAAATTTGTGTTGTGTAAGCCACAGTCTGTGGGACTTTGTTATTACAGCCCAGCAGATGAATAGGGGGTGTCATTCAAATGATCTGAAGCTCAGAGGGGAAAACTTAAGGTTTTAATAACAACAACACAATGTTAATAATCACTGTCAATGTACATTGCATGTGTAAATACTGAAAGGCCATTTTGTGGGTGACATAACTTGGGTATAAACAGGACAACAAATATTGATATTTCTAATCAATAGAGCAGAATTTCTTCGTAAAATCTGCACTGTGCAGGGGTCCCAGGGAGTATTCAGTTGTGAGTGCTGCCTGGTGATACTAGTTCATCTATAGGTCAGATAAATACAAAATAATTAACCTTAATTTTCCGGCTTATTTTCTGAGAAATGCTTGTGCCCCTTCGGTGGTTGGTTGGGTGCCAGGGGTGGGGGTGGGAGGGGGGTGGGGGTGGGTGGGCTGCAGGAAGGAAGACCTGTAAGAGGCCTCAGGTTCCTTTTCTCAAACATCCTTTGAAATGAGATGTGTCTAGATTCCAGGGGCAGCCGGAGCACGCTCACAGAGGAGATATATCACAGAGATATATATCCCGGGACGGTCATAAAAGTCTCCGCTTGTGATGTGTTTGGGTGAGTTACAGAACCAATAGCTTTGATCAAGTGCCCAGCTGTACTCCATTAGCAGAAGGATAATGAGAACTGAGCCGCAAGGGAGGGGCAGAGGGAGGGCAGTGGGGGCGGGGCTGGGGAGGTGCGGTGGGAGGAGCCTGCAGCGTTTGCCTGTCAGAAGCCATTCTCTGAGCTTCCGGGGAGGGGCCTCCCTCGGCAGGGCTGGGGGATCCTGGGGCCAACTCTGAGCAGTAATAACCCCTCCTCTTGGTGCAAGGTGCTTTCACTTGTACCCATCCCAGTTCCTCCTTATAGCAGCTCATGGTGGACAGAGAGTCGGGAAGTGCATGCTCCCTGTGGGGCCGGAAGTTGGGAAGGGGGTGGGATTGGAAGCCCCAAGGTGGTGAAGAGGGAAGGGCAGGGAGAGGGAGGAACCTGCTCTGATCTCAGTGGTACCAGGGCTGTGTGTGCAGGGTTCAGGTTCTGGCACTGTCTTTTTATGCAGGCTTACCCTTGTCTCTCTTTCTGTGTTCCCCTCTGGACTCCTGCTCTGCCTGCCTTCTTTCATCTCGTCCTTGTTTCCTCCTGCTTTCGCTTCCTCACCAGTCTTTCTTTCTTTCAGGTTTTATTTCATTTGAGAGAGAAAGAGCACGTGCACGCATGTGCGAGAAAGGGGGGGAGAGAGAGAGGGAGAGAGGGGGTGAGCGCGTGCGCAAAAACAGGGGGAGGGGCAGAGGGAGAGGGAGAAGCGGGCTCCCCGCAGAACAGGGAGCCCAATGCGGGGCTCCATCCCAGGACCTTAGGATCATGACCTGAGCCAAAGGCAGACGCTTAACCCACTGAGCCACCCAGGTGCCCCCAACCAGTCTCTTATAGAACTCCTTCCCCTTTCTTCTCTCCCTGTTTTCTTTCCCATTTTCTTCTAATTTTTCTTAATAGCATTAATAATAACTTTTTAGAACTAACCTTCATTGGAATTTAACGTTCAATGCACACCAGTTGTGACTGGGCATCCTGGACATGCTGAAAAGGAGAGAAGAGCCAGTCCTCAAAGAGCTGAGAGTCCAGAGTGAACACTGATGATTAAATAAGAAATTATTGTAAGATGAAGTTAGGGTTAGAAGGTCCAAAGAATAACTCTCCTCTTCCTCACCCAAGAGCTGAGCCAACCAACATACAAGATGAGAGGGTAAGCAGATGGCAAATCAAACCGGCACTGAAATTCACAGGAAGCTGTTATAGGAGAATGTAGTTTATACCTTCAGACAAGTGGTCTGCCTGACACTGAACCTCAGAGTTCGTCCAGCTGGTTCACCAGTTCCAGCAGCCTGGGCCAGGGCAAGGCTCCATTTGCAACAAGAGAGCCTGCATTCCACTAGAAGCCTCAGGGGATGAGCAAGCAGGCCTGGGATGTGCATCTCACAGGGAACTTGCTCCCAAGAGGGAGAAGGAGGGCTGGGTTACCCAGGTCAGGTGCCCCTTCTTCCCCTCTGTAAGAATCAGTATAAACTCAGCATGGATGAGTGAGGGGTGAAAAGAGGGGCCAGGAGTGTGATGCTAGTGGAAGCTCACCTCCAGAGGAAGAACACACCAGGAGTGGAGAAGTAGCTCCCCACCTCCTCTGCCCTGTGCTGGCAATCACAGCAGGGGTGTGTATATGTTTGTGTTTGAGTGTGTGTGACAGTACATAGGAGGAACCTAACCTCACTTAATTGAGGACGTGACATCTACTCTGAGACTTACAGGATTGCTACCTACCTTGATGTGATAAAGTGTCAGACAAAATTCAGAACAAAGTACGCAAATTTACTTCTCTCTTTCTCCTTCTAACCTTTTTCTTTATAAAACAAAACTCTGGGGAAGTGTCTTATTCAGTTATTCTGTCAACAAATATATATTTAATGCCTATTAAATGCAAGCTACTTTACCTGGCAGGAGAAATAGATTAATAGGATGTGGCTTCTGCCCTCCAGGAGCATTCAGACTGTATGCTGAGTAAGACATTCTCATAGAGGGCACACATGCGAGGTGGGGCCTGGGGCATTGGTTGCTTGTTGTTGAAACAAAGGAAGAGCTCTAAGTTGGCTACAGGAGGGTTTTATGGGGCTCATTTGGGGAAGAAGGAATTTCTTATTAAGGGGAGGAGGTGGTATTTGAGCCAAGCCTTGAATGGCGAGTAGGATATAAACAGATTAGTCTTTACCTTCTAAGTAGAAAGAATATCATCAGCAAGGACATGGAGGCCATCAAAGGATGGGTATTTGCAGGGATTAGTGAGTAGTCCAGTGTGTCTTCTATACTATAGAGGAAGGAAGAGGTTGGAAACATCAACTTTGAAGAAGAAGTGGGACCCAGACTCTAGAAAGTCAGCATAAGGGTCTGCCCACACTTTGATCAACAGTGCTGATGAAGGTTGCTGAGCAGGAAGCATGATGGATTAGATGGGTGTTTAGAACACTCAGGCCCCTTGCGGTGCTCTTTGGGTTGGAGGGAACAGAACTTGGAGACGGTAGGGATGTTGGAAAGCTTTGGAATAGTCCAGGTTGGAAGTTCTGATCGTCAGCAGTGGAAATGAGGGTGGAGTATGTGGGTAGATTTGAGGGGTTACCCCGTTCTGTGGCTTCCCCAGCAGTGCCCCACTGCTCCCCAGCCTGTGAACACAGAACAGGAAGAAGAAAGGGGGGGCAGCTTCCTCATGATTGGGACCGGTCACGGTAGACTCAGAGGAAGCTCATATGTGTGTGGAGTGCAGGCCCCAGCAAGAGAACACTGTGGAGTCCGATGGGACGGGCTCTCATGCCAGGTCCTGTGTCACCTGGGGGTGGCAGGGTAGTAAAGAGTGGACCCAGCAGGCGGGCCGGTACTCAGTGAGGTCTATGGGCTTCTGTAGGAGCACAAGGGTTGCACGTCCTCACTGTTGGGCTTTGTCTCATCATGTAAATTTAGGGTCCACTGAAGGCAGGAAAATAAGGAGAGCAAGACCCAGAGAGGTAGACTTAAAAACAAATTAATGACATGAAGAAGCTGGATCTGAGCAGCATTCTGAGCCCTGGGTGCGGGTCTCTGCTATAGGTCGTTGTCACCTCCCTCCCGAGGTGCCTGTGTTCCTCCATTATTGCTTGGACTTCATGACTTACTTGTTCTCAGAAAGAGAAAAGAGCTTATTAAGTGAAGTGGCTGCCAAGTGTATTTTAAGATGAACAAAGCCTAGATCATTTTTTTTTCTCACCACATACCATACATAATTGTACGAAGGGCAGGATTTATTTGGTTTGTATTACGATTTTTTTCCCTCAAGCTTAATTACAGTGTTAAAAAGGCAACTACAACTTGAAAGAAACAAGCTCTACCGTCATGGAGACCAGCATGACCATTCTGGGTTTGAAACACAGTTTCTTTGTGAAGGGAATTAATTGTATATGAAACTTTGGGGCTTATGTAAAACACATTTTTATGAAAATAAACTTGAACAGTCATTAAAATGAATAGTTGTTTTAAATAAGACTCAAACTGCATGGTGGTGCCAAGGAATTTTAGATGCCTTCTTTATTGGCTTTGTTTTGGGTTCAGCTCTGCATTTTTAAGACAATATCAGGATCCTGGAGGTAAGTCTTGGCTTATATTTGGGAATCAAATGTATAATTCCAATGATAGATTAACAGGGGATGTAAGAAAATGAAAAAGCTTGAATAGTATTTAGGCCTAAATAACTTCATGAATAAATAATTCTGCGTTGGAAAATCCAACATGTTAGCAAGGAAGTGTTGCCTGATAGTGTGGCCTCAGACTAAGTAACCAGTTAATGGAATGCAGCCTTCCAGCTTTGGGACAGTTCTTGGGCAACGTGTAGATCAGAAATGTGAGTGATGACCCCCAATTTCTCCTCTGCCAGCATTGACACAGGATGTCTCTGGCTTAGAGATCTGTATGGTTCAGGGATGAGTCTAGAGCTGAGCTCTCAGCAAGTAGTTTAGTGGAAACTGGAGCTTAAACAAGCTCCTCCTTGGGGGAGGAGGCAGGGGTTATACACCTTTGTGCCTGGTATTCTGCTGCTCTCTCTGCACCTCTCTACTTTTGCTGGGAAGGTGGTTTTTGAGCAGCACTGCTCAGTAGGGTGAACTCAACTCCTGTTCTGGGGCAGATGGGAAAGTGACATCCTTTTTAATTGGTGGGAACTTGGGCTCATGTCTCCAGTCCTTGGAAGAATGCCTCACTGTTTCCACACCCCAACCACCCACGCACATGTGGTCCCTACCCCACTAAATCACTAGCATTTCTCCTCTCCTTAAGGGTGTGTTTTCCTCCCTGCACTAAGATCCTCATGGTTATTTAGATAAAAACTTGCATAAGAAAAAAGAAGGAAAGGTCTTAGAACTGTATGTAAGGATGTACAGGAAGAATGCCCTCATCTGGCTTTGTATCAAGGTACATAATTTGATTGATGGTACATTGATCTCAATTCTAGAACAGGCAAAGACACCATTTTGTATTTCCTTTCGGGTTCTGTTGAGTTCTCAGTGATGCACCATCTCCTCCTATAGATCAGTACCCTTCTCTACTCACTTCTCTGATTCCCTTCTTATAGTTCTTCCCTGGTTTAAACAGAGACATTCGGGGCAGTCTGAGGCCTCCAGACTAGTGGCAATTTGTATAATGAAGTGAGGGAGGTCATACCTTTCAGGCAGCAGAAAGTTTCCAGGGAGGTGTCTCCTGAAGCCTCCAGGTGCCAGTGTGAGCTGCTCTAAGAAGGTCTTGTCTTCTGCAGAGTGTGCTGGATGCACCGTTACCACTACCGGCCTCTGGGCATATTCCTCTGACAACTTTTCTCCCTTCTACCCACATGGTAAAAGTGTTTGTGGACTGTGGTGTAATGGTATCAGACACATTGTTCCCATGGCAACTATAGCCAGGCCCCTTGGAATAGTGAAGCTGCTTAGGTGGCTTTCCCTTAACGGTAGATGCGGGGCTGACCTCCACATCCCTATAGTCATCTTCCAGAGAGTGAGGACCAGGTAGGCTCTATGTTCTGTATGGAGAGGGACCCAGGGCAAGGCAGGGAACATTTTGGGTGCCTGGAAAGACTTGTGCAATGATTTATTTTTCATGGTGGAAACACATTCAGACCTAGATGTTCTGAAGTGCGTTTTGGTCTGGCCCCCAAATTCGTGACTGGAAACATGGAGGCTTGACATTTCCCTTCCCTTTCAGTGGCATGGCTCAGTGAATCAATTCAAACCCATTAAGATTTCAGAATGACAGGAGGAGAAAATCCTTCTAGTGAACACTCTTAGGATACTGTGACCGAACACCATTTCCTTAGACCTGGACCATTTTCTCGTTTTGAAAATCCCATCAATTGCAATCCCCTCCTCGAGGCTGAGCATCTGGTTTTTACTTTCCTATTTCTTGACTCAAAAGCCTACAGCAAAGGCTCGTAGATATATGAATTACATACTTGTTAGTAACACCATGTTGCCCCATGTTTAAGAGGTAACATGGAAAGAGTTTTCAATTTTTCTGGGTTTATAAATCTAAAGAGATAATTATCCTTCAAAGGAGTGGGGGTGGCCACTGGGGTCAGGAAACTCGGCATGCAGACCTGGGCTCTGCTCCCAACTAGTCTTATGATTTGTGTTTATAGGAGTCTCAAGTGAAATTGTGTGTGTGTGCCTCTGTGTGTGTGTGTGTGTGTGTGTGTGTGTGTGATGTCTTAAGCAAACTAGTTTTCTGTGGGAGCACAATTGAATTTTTAAAAATCTAAATGAAGCACATCTTCTCCAGGAGCGCATCTGTTGCACAGAATGAGGCCCATTCCATCAATACAGTTGCCTGCAGAGCAATGAAGTCATCCCCATCTAATTCCTGAAACCAGAAATGAGGATAACAGGCCAGTATTAAATATTAAAGTTTTTCACATTTTGCTGTTCTCTTCCAGAGAACACAAAGAGCACTGACATATTTCTGGAGCTCAGGTGGATAGCTAATGGACTGGAGGAGCTTTCAACTCAACTGGAGCGATACATAAAGAGAAAACTTAATTACAGTTAGGATTCCGTGGGTTAACTGGGTAAGCAAGTAGCGTCTGTATTTCATAGCATCTAAGACACTATTGATTTTAAGATGCACCATTATTTTATGTACCTCTGAGGAAAAAAGTACTGCCAATTAAACTATGACCACAATGCTTTATAGCTTAGAATTGTAATTCTGCCTTATTGAAAGAGCTCTTTAAGGTTTGTGTAGATACTTGTGCATACATTAAAATGAAAATACAAGCAAAATATGTTGGTTGCAGTATTCCTCACTGGTCTTCACAAGATGGGCTCTTCTCATGGACTCTGATTTAGAGTTGCTGGAGTCTGTGGTTCTCCAGGCAACGCTGCCCTCCGTGACATTAAGAGCAAGGATTATGAGCATTTCTTCCCAGACCACTACACCATCGGTCTGGGCTTTTCTTTCTAGACCTAGACACACATTTACAAGTTCTAGAGCTGGTGTTTTCTTGATCTTACCAGAAGGTAAGAATCCAGGATTCATTTTTTCCCCCCTCAAATGCTCCTTAAATGGTTTGGGGATTAAAAGACCAAGTTTGTAATTATGTAACCTTGCCACCAGGACAGCAACCAAGTGTGCTCATGTGTGGACAGTGACAATGCTATAACTTCCATCTTGCTTGACAACAATTGAAAGATACCACCACCAACACCATGAGGGCTGCCCTGATGAGTTGCTTCCTACTTCTTATTTCCTTCTTCCCTAATCTCAGCCATTATTTGTAGAACAGTCTCAGGTATAACTTATCCAATTCGGTGCATGGATGAGGATGCCTCATGTTCTCAATGGCCAAGCCCTATATGATTATTACGTGGAAATGGGAAGTAGAAGAGAGGGTGGAGCCTAGATTCTTGCTTTTGAGGATCAGTGACGGCACTCAGTAGTAACATGGAGCTCAGGGAATGATCCAGCTTAAACAGCTCCTGCTCATGAGGTCCTGCTCCAGTACCCTTGCTGTGCTGACACAGTGGCCCATACTTAGCTCTGTCACAGCATGCTCCGTGCTGTGTGGCATATCTCTGTGTAGGTGGCCATTGTGATCTTGAGAGCAGCAACCATTATCTATTCATCTTTGTAACCCAGTGCATAGTGCAATGCCCAGGCTTTAGTAGACTTTGGATGAAGGTTTGCCAAAAGAATGAGGGTGGAAAAAAGGATGTAGGAAATGCTCAGAGGCAGGGAAATGTCAGCCAGATTTAGAGAAGATGGGGTCTTACTGCTTGAGATGGAGGATGTGTGACAGGAAGCAGTGGAAAGTTGGAGCAGGAGGTTAGGCTGGCATGGGAGGGCTTTGAGTGCTAGCAGGAAGAAGATCGGCTGCACAGAACCTGACAAAGACTATTTCAGAGCCCCTGTGTGTAATCCAACGCATATGTTACATCACAGATGACAGTATGTGTGGCAAAATGAATTGGTCAGTATTAACCATATATAGGGTGAGGTTGTTTAAATAGAGAAACTCATTCTCTTTAGTCAAGTAGGTTATTTTCAAATAGTAACATTCATTCATTCATTCATTCATTCAATTAAGATTATTATGATGGCCATGGACCAAGTATTGAGGACATGTGGATGCATAATTTGTGCCTTGAAGGAGATTACATATGTGAATATGTAACTTTGGATACATAAATATATAAGGTATATGTAGGATTCTGTGTATTCTATTCAGACTGCATTGGGGGAACTGAGGAGGGATTGTTTTTACATGGATGGGTCAAAGGAAATTCCACAGGGCCAAGATGATTTTTAAGATATTTATGACCAAGACATAGATAATTGTCCTCTGTAGAAGTATTCCCACAGAGATTGGTATCCCCTGACAAAAAGGGTTCTGTGGTTAATTATTAAGTTGAGAAAATGGAGTATAGTCTGTCCCCATCTTGAATTCACAGTGTGTGTGAATGCATTACAGCTCCTTCATGATCAGCAATAAAAACAAACAACAAACAAAATGCCAGCTTATTTGGTTTAATCTCCCATTTTTCCAAACTGAGTTGAACACTGCACCTTTCTGTGGTGAAACACCTATTAATATTTTAATATTTTAACACCTATTAATATATCACACCTATTAATATCTTTGCATTATAGTTCAGGAAACATGACTGCTGCTGATTTGGATGGAGACTTGACTGAAGGCATTGAGCACCGGATATCCTTTCCAATACTGTGAATTTCTGTTCTTATTGTTCTCACAAAGAATTGATATTTGTTATATGTGTGTGAACGCATGTGTTCATAGGCATGGTTTGTGCCTTTAGTGTCCAAAATTCTTTTAGCAGAGACCAAAAAATATATGGCTTCTGCCTCAAAAAGCCATGTGACTTTTTGTGGGAATGGCTGTTGTATTGATATCACCTGTTATTACACTAAAAATGCAAATGATGTTTATGAACTAGTTTGGAGACTGGAAAAATGTGTATGCTTTGGACATCGTCCTTAGTACTTCTGTAGAATAAGGGCTTCTAAGACATTCTGATTAGTTGCAATGTTTTCTTAGACCTTATTTTTTTTATTTTTTTATTTTTATTTTTTTATTGTTATGTTAATCCCCATACATTACATCATTAGTTTTAGATGTAGTGTTCCATGATTCATTGTTTGTGCATAACACCCAGTGCTCCATGCAGAACATGCCCTCCTCAATACCCATCACCAGGCTAACCCATCCTCCCACCCCCCTCCCCTCTAGAACCCTCAGTTTGTTTTTCAGAGTCCATCGTCTCTCATGGTTCGTCTACCCCTCCGATTTCCCCCCTTCATTCTTCCCCTCCTGCTATCTTCTTCTTCTTTTTTTTTTTTTCCTTAACATATATTGCATTATTTGTTTCAGAGGTACAGATCTGAGATTCAACAGTCTTGCACAATTCACAGCGCTTACCAGAGCACATACCCTCCCCAGTGTCTATCACCCAGTCACCCCATCCCTCCCACCCCAACCCCCACTCCAGCAACCCTCAGTTTGTTTCCTGAGATTAAGAATTCCTCATATCAGTGAGGTCATATGATACATGTCTTTCTCTGTTTGACTTATTTCGCTCAGCATAATACCCTCCAGTTCCATCCACGTCATTGCAAATGGCAAGATCTCATTCCTTTTGATGGCTGCATAATATTCCATTGTATATATATACCACTTCTTCTTTATCCATTCATCTGTTGATGGACATCTTGGCTCTTTCCACTGTTTGGCTATTGTGGACATTGCTGCTATAAACATCGGGGTGCACATGCGCTTTCGGATCCCTACTTCTGTATCTTTGGGGTAAATACCCAGTAGTGTAATTGCTGGATCATATGGTAGCTCTATTTTCAACTTTTTGAGGAACCTCCGTACTGTTTTCCAGAGTGGCTGCACCAGCTTGCATTCCCACCAACCAATGTAGGAGGGTGCCCCTTCCTCCGCATCCCCGCCAGCATCTGTCATTTCCTGACTTGTTAATTTTAGCCATTCTGACTGGTATGAGGTGGTATCTCATTGAGGTTTTGATTTGGATTTCCCTGATGCCGAGCGATATTGAGCTCTTTTTCATGTGTCTGTTGGCCATTTGGATGTCTTCTTTGGAAAAATGTCTGTCCATGTCTTCTGCCCATTTCTTGATTGGATTCTTTGTTCTTTGGGTGTTGAGTTTGATAAGTTCTTTATAGATTTTGGATACTAGCCCTTTATCTGATATGTCATTTGCAAATATCTTCTCCCATTCTGTCGGTTGTCTTTTGGTTTTGTTGACTGTTTCCTTTGCTTTGCAAAAGCTTTTTATCTTGATAAAGTCCCAATAGTTCATTTTTGCCCTTGCTTCCCTTGCCTTTGGCGATGTTTCTAGGAAGAAGTTGCTGCGGCTGAGGTCGAAGAGGTTGCTGCCTGTGTTCTCCTTTAGGATTTTGATGGACTCCTGTCTCACATTGAGGTCTTTCAACCCTTTGGAGTCTATTTTTGTGTGTGGTGTAAGGAAATGGTCCAGTTTCATTCTTCTGCATGTGGCTATCCAATTTTCCCAACACCATTTGTTGAAGAGACTGTCTTTTTTCCATTGGACATTTCTTTCCTGCTTTGTCAAAGATTAGTTGACCATAGAGTTGAGGGTCCATTTCTGGGCTCTCTGTTCTGTTCCATTGATCTATGTGTCTGTTTTTGTGCCAGTACCATACTGTCTTGATGATGACAGCTTTGTAATAGAGCTGGAAGTCCGGAATTGTGATGCCGCCAGCTTTGCTTTTCTTTTTCAACATTCCTCTGGCTATTCGGGGTCCTTTCTGGTTCCATACAAATTTTAGGATTATTTGTTCCATTTATTTGAAAAAAGGGGATGGTATTTTGATGGGGATTGCATTGAATGTGTAGATTGCTCTAGGTAGCATTGACATCTTCACAATATTTGTTCTTCCAATCCATGAGCATGGAATGTTTTTCCATTTCTTTGTGTCTTCCTCAGTTTCTTTCATGAGTACTTTATAGTTTTCTGAGTACAGACTCTTTGCCTCCTTGGTTAGATTTATTCCTAGGTATCTTATGGTTTTGGGTGCAATTGTAAATGGGATCGACTCCTTAATTTCTCTTTCTTCTGTCTTGTTGCTGGTGTATAGGAATGCCACTGATTTCTGTGCATTGATTTTATATCCTGCCACTTTACTGAATTCCTATATGAATTCTAGCAGTTTTGGGGTGGAGTCTTTTGGGTTTTCAACATAAAGTATCATATCATCTGCAAAGAGTGAGAGTTTGACTTCTTCTTTGCTGATTTGGATGCCTTTTATTTCTTTTTGTTGTCTGATTGCTGTGGCTAGGACTTCTAATACTATGTTGAATAGCAGTGGTGACAGTGGACATCCCTGCCGCGTTCCTGACCTTAGGGGGAAAGCTCTCAGTTTTTCCCCATTGAGAATGATACTTGCTGTAGGTTTTTCATAGATGGCTTTTATGATATTGAGGTATGTACCCTCTATGCCTATACTCTGGAGAGTTTTGATCAAGAAAGGATGCTGTACTTTGTCAAATGCTTTTTCTGCATCTATTGAGAGGATCATATGATTCTTGTTCTTTCTTTTGTTAATGTATTGTATCACGTTGATTGATTTGCGGATGTTGAACCAAACTTGCAGCCCAGGGATAAATCCCACTTGGTCGTGGTGAATAATCCTTTTAATGTACTGTTGGATCCTATTGGCTAGTATTTTGGTGAGAATTTTTGCATCCATGTTCATCAGGGATATTGGTCTGTAGTTCTCCTTTTTGATGGGGTCTTTGTCTGGTTTTGGGATCAAGGTAATGGTGGCCTCATAAAATGAGTTTGGAAGTTTTCCTTCCATTCTATTTTTTGGAACAGTTTCAGAAGAATAGGTATTAATTCTTCTTGAAATGTTTGGTAGAATTCCCCTGGGAAGCCATCTGGCCCTGGGCTTTTGTTTGTTGGGAGATTTTTGATGACTGCTTCAATTTCCTTGGTGGTTATAGGTCTGTTCAGGTTTTCTATTTCTTCCTGGTTCAGTTTTGGTAGTTGATACATCTCTAGGAATGCATCCATTTCTTCCAGGTTATCTAATTTGCTGGCATAGAGTTGCTCATAATATGTTCTTATAATTGTTTGTATTTCTTTGGTGTTGGTTGTGATCTCTCCTCTTTCATTCATGATTTTGTTGATTTGGGTCATTTCTCTTTTCTTTTTGATAAGTCTGGCCAGGGGTTTATCAATCTTGTTAATTCTTTCAAAGAACCAGCTCATAGTTTCATTGATCTGTTCTACTGTTCTTTTAGACATCGTACTTTCATTTAGTGCTCTGAATATATCCTGCCAGTCCTTTCTATTTCATTGATTTCTGCTCTGATCTTTATTATTTCTCTTCTCCTGCTGGGTTTAGGCTTTATTTGCTGTTCTTTCTCCAGCTCCTTTAGGTGTAGGGTTAGGTTGTATATTTGAGACCTTTCTTGTTTCTTGAGAAAGGCTTGTATTGCTATATACTTTCCTCTTAGGACTGCCTTTGCTGCATCCCAAAGATTTTGAATAGTTGTGTTTTCATTTTCATTGGTTTCCATGAATTTTTAAAATTCTTCTTTAATTTCCTGGTTGACCCATTCATTCTTTAGTAGGATGCTCTTTAGCCTTCATGTATTTGAGTTCTTTCCGACTTTCCTCTTGTGATTGAGTTCTAGTTTCAAAGCACTGTGGTCTGAAAATAGGCAGGGAATGATCCCAATCTTTTGGTACCAGTTGAGACCTGATTTATGACCTAGGATGTGATCTATTCTGGAGAATGTTCCATGGGTACTAGAGAAGAATGTGTATTCTGTTGCTTTGGGATGGAATGTTCTGAATATGTCTGTGAAGTCCATTTGGTCCAGTGTGTCATTTAAAGTCTTTATTTCCTTGTTGATCTTTTGCTTAGACGATCTGTCCATTTCAGTGACGGGGTTGTTAAAGTCCCCCACTATTACTGCATTGTTGTCAATGTGTTTCTTTGCTTTTGTTATTAATTGCCTTATATAATTGGCCGCTCCCATGTTAGGGGCGTAGATATTTACAATTGTTAGATCTTCTTGCTGGATAGACCCTTTAAGTAGGATATAGTGTCCTTCCTCATCTCTTATTACAGTCTTTGGTTTAAAATCTAATTTGTCTGATATAAGGATTGCCACCCCAGGTTTCTTTTGGTGTCCATTAGCATGGTAAATGGTTTTCCACCCCCTCACTTTCAATCTGGGGGTGTCTTTGGGTCTAAAATGAGTCTCTTGCAGACAGCATATCGATGGGTCTTGTTTTTTAATCCAATCTGATAGCCTGTGTCTTTTGATTGGGGCATTTAGCCCATTTACATTCAGGGTAACTATTGAAAGATAGGAATTTAGTGCCATTGTATTGCCTGTAAGGTGACTGTTACTGTATATTGTCTGTGTTCCTTTCTGGTCAATGTTGCTTTCAGGCTCTCTCTTTGCTTAGAGGACCCCTTTCAATATTTCTTGTAGGGCTGGTTTCATGTTTGCAAATTCCTTTAGTTTTTGTTTGTTCTGGAAGCTTTTTCTCTCTCCTTCAATTTTCAATGACAGCCTAGCTGGATATAGTATTCTTGGCTGCATATTTTTCTCATTTAGTGCTCTGAATATATCCTGCCAGTCCTTTCTGGCCTGCCAGGTCTCTGTGGATAGGTCTGTTGCCAATCTAATATTTCTACCATTGTAGGTTACATATCTCTTCTCCCGAGCTGCTTTCAGGATTTTCTCTTTGTCTCTGAGACTCATAAGTTTTACTATTAGATGTCGGGGTGTTGACCTATTTTTATTGATTTTGAGAGGGGTTCTCTGTTCTTCCTGGATTTTGATGCGTGTTTCCTTCCCCAAAATTAGGGAAGTTCTCTGCTATAATTTGCTCCATTATACCTTCTGCCCCTCTGTCTCTTTCTTCTTCTTCTGGGATCCCAATTATTCTAATTGTTTCGACTTATGGTATCGCTTATGTCTCGAATTCTGCCCTCGTGATCCAGTAATTGTTTATCTCTCTTTTTCTCAGCTTCTTTATTTTCCATCATTTGGTCTTCTATCTCACTGATTCTCTCTTCTGCCTCATTTATCCTAGCAGTTAGCACCCCCATATTTGCTTGCACCTCATTAATAGCCTTTTTGATTTCTACTTGGTTAGATTTTAGTTCTTTTACTTCTCCAGAAAGGGTTTCTCTAATAACTTCCATGCTTTTTTCAAGCCCAGCTAGTATCTTTAAAGTGATGATATTGACTCTAGATCTGACATCGTACTAATGTCCGTATTGAGTAGGTCCCTGGCAGTCGGTACTACCTCTTGTTCTTTTTGTTGAGGTGATTTTTTCCATCTTGTCATTTTGCCCAGAGGAGAATAGATTAATGAGAGAACAAAATGCTAACAGGGTAACAACATTCCCAGAAAATATACTCTAAACAAATCAGAAAAGACTTGAAGCAGTGGGAAAAGAAAGGGAAAGAGAGAAAAAAGAAAAAGAAAAAAAAGGAAAAGAAAAGGATAAAGATAAAAACAAACAAAAACAGAACAAAACAAAAAAAACCAATGTGATCAAATATGATCAGGCTGGTATATAGATCAGTGCCACACACTAGATTTTGGGTGTATTTGGTCTGTTAGAAGAAAGTGCCTCCCAAAATTTTAAAGAAAGAAAAACTTATATATGTACAAAAATAAGGGTTGATATGATGAAGGGATGGAATATGACTGTAAAGATGGAAATTATAAAAAATTTTATAAAAGGAATTGATAAGAAGTTGTTTGAAAAAAGAAAGAAGAGGATTAAAAAAAAAAGAAAAAAGGGAGAGAATGTGATCAGGCAGGGGAGTAGAAAAAACCATACAATAGAGATTTAGGGTATATTTTGATCTGTTAGAAGAAACTATCTCAAAATTTTAAAGAGAGAACAACTTATATATATATGCCAAAAATACAGGTTACTACTACGAAGGGATAGAATATGACTCTAAAAATGAAAAATAAAAATTTTTTTTTAAAAAAATGAAAAATAAAAATGTTTTTTTTTAAAAAAAATAAAAATTTTTTTTTTAAAAAAATGCGTGGGGAAGGAAACACGCATCAATTGATTGATAAGATGTTGGTTGAAAAAGAAAAATTCAAAAAAAAACAACAAAAAAAGACAGTTAAAAAAAAAATTAACTTTGAAAGACTAAAGAATCATGGTAAAAAAGCCATGAATTCTATGTGCATTATTCCCCTAGCGCTGGGGTTCTGCCGTTCTCATTGATGGGTAAACTTGGTCTTGGCTGGCTGTTCTTGCTGATCTTCTGGGGGAGGGGCCTGTTGCCGTGGTTTCCAAATGTCTTTGCCGGAGGCGGAATTGCCCCGCCCTTGCCCGGTCCGGGCTAAGTAATCTGCTCGGGTTTGCTCTCCGGAGCTTTTGTTCCCTTCAAGCTTTCCGTACAGCTTTGGAGGCAGAGAGTGAAAATGGTGGCTTCCCAATCTCTGCCTCAGAGGACCCGAGAACTCGGGCCCCGCTCCTCAGTGAGCCCGCAGAGAAAAGCTGCCAGTCACTCTCATCTCCCCGGTCTCCGGCCACACTCCGTGCTCACCCGGCCTGTGACCGCGTGTTTCTATCTCTGGCACCCGACCCCGTGTGGAGTCTCCAAACCCAGCAGATTCCTGCGGTGCGCTCCCGCACCTCTCGTCCCGGGGGAAGAAGGTGAGTCTCCCCGGATCTGCCGCTTGTTGGGTCCCTTCTGGAGGAGCAGGGGCCTGACTGTGCCGCTGATCACGGTTTATGGCAACCCCGAGCTGAGAGCCCGCGCCTGGGCTCCATCTCTGCAGCCGGCTTCCCTGCTCTGATACCTGGGAGCTCTGCCGCACTCAGGCACCCCTGGTCTTTCTGTGACCCTGAGGGTCCTGAGACCACACTGTCCCACGAGGGTTCCATCCCCCGCTTAGTCACCGGAGTGACGTCCCTTAGCAGAGCAGACTTCTAAAAGTTCTGATTTTGTGCTCCGGGGCTCTATCACTTGCCAGAAGCGGCCGACGGAGGCCCCTCCCCCACCGTCTATCCTCCTGAATATCGCCTCGGATTCACTTCTCCGCACGTCCTACCTTCCAGAAAGTGGTCACTTTTCTCTTCAGAGAGTTGTTGCTCTTCTTTTCTTCGATCTCCTGTTGAGTTCGTAGGTGTTCAGATTGGTTTGATCCCTATCCAGCTGAATTCCTGAGAGGAGACGAAATCGGGGTCTCCTACTCCTCCGCCATCTTGCTCCACCCCCCTAGACCTTAGTTTTATATATAATTTTGGTACGAATGCAGAAATCACTTGTCAAATTACCTGGAGATTTTTTCATCTCAGTGGCTGAATATGTAAAGCTCAAAGCAAAAAGGACCCCTATTGTTATAATGAAAAAGTTCAGTTTTAACTGAGCGATAAAAATAAATGTTCACCAATAAACTTTATTGTGTCCAGAAGGTTTGAAATGACTTTTGCCATTTGATCCACCGGTATCCTGGATTAGGACATCCCCATCAAACATGTCTGCAAAGTGAAATCTCATATACCAAACCCATATTTCCAGTTTAACCAAAAATATATTCTGATCATAGACTCACAGGCAGTGTTCAATTTATATTGATTGGTTGATTAGTTGTCTGAGAGCACTAAAATATGGCCATGGTCATCCCTAGTCTTCCCAGTACCTAGTCCCCTCCTTTTACTCCATGAATAGACCATAGCAGAGTTTAGCAAAGCATTGCAGCCCATGACCAGAAAAACATGACAAGTGGTTGCTTTGTGGTCATTTGAGACATGGCTTCAGGGCTGACACGATTTCCTTTGCATGTATTTGGGTCAAGAGAGGGCTTTTGAGAAGTATGTGTTAAATAAATGAATGAGTGAACGAATGAATGCATGCCAGGTCGCCTTCAGCAATGTTCTGACTTGAGCTTTTTATACATTAGAGGGCAGATCTGTGGATTTCTGAGCAGGACAGCATTCTCTCCTTGACTTACACATTCATCGTAAACCTGACCAGATGATGCTCCGCGAGTCCTCAGCATAGCTAGACCTGAAAACATTTTTTCTCCCCGCCCCCCCCCCCCCAAGTGTGTTCCCTTCACAACCCTCCAGCCAAGCCCACTCAGTCTGGGAGAGGTGCCAGGAGGGAGGAGTCAGGGAGCATGCCTTAAAAGGCATCTAAGGGTAATGAGAAAAACACATCTCGCTGCGCACACAGCTCCTTCTGCCTCTGCTGCCTGTGTGAGCTTGTGGGAGAGGCTGAAAAGCACATTCTTTAAAATCCTGGCCCTTAAAAGGAATGCATTTTGGGCTGAAATGTCAGTTTGGCTCTGCCCTGACCGCAGGACAGTTCCTTTATTGCTGACTTTTTGACATGGTAAAACCCAGCCCCTTCCCTTCCACTCTGGGGATGGTTCCTAGAACTGATGAAATTTCAACTGTATTGGATTTTTATCACAATTCAAGGATTTTACAAATTGCATTTCTATCCTTCCTTTTTGGCTTCCTCCCCCACCACTCCTGTCTCAAAACCACATCTTATCCGAACCAGTGGCATTAGATGTCCAAGTAAGCCTTTGCTTCGGACCTGGGGTCATCTGAGTCACATCCATTTCTTTCCACCTTTTAAGAAGCCAATACGGGCCTCCACCTCTCTTGCCCACAGCAGGTTGGGTCAGATTGTGGGTGGCCCAAGGATGAGCTCATCAGCTTGTCTCACTGCCCAGCTCACAGCTCCTCTTGCTGAACCGTCACTTGCTGAGTTAAATCTGAATTCCTTAAACATCATTCTTCAGCTATTTTCATCTTTGAAGATTTTAAGCTTCTTTAAATGTATTCCAACTTTGTTTGGAAATTTGGTTTCTCTGACTTTTGACCTTACAACAGGCCCCCTGGGTTTAATTGCCTAACATTAGTTTAGAATTGACCAGACATTACTTCAACTGTGACTCCTACAGACAAGGGGCCTCTAACTGGCTTTGTTCACCCCTGTCCTGGATTTTCAAAGGCAGACATGGCGATCAGTCTAGTGGCTTTCTGTTTCAATAGACAAATACTCATTGTATACCTACTTATGAAAGATACTCAAGGGTGGTCTGATAAGACCGCTGCATAGAAAGTGGAGCCCTAATTTAGATAAAAGCCTCTTTTGTTCATTCATTGGTCTGGGGGTTCTATGGCCCAGCATGGCAGGAGGCAGTCTGGCGGTGGTAAGGATAGCTAGTTTACCTTTTAGGGGTTTGGACTTACGATGAGATAAGATGTACATACAGCAAAGTGATATCCCAGCAGGATGAAGCTATCACAAGCAAAGTCCCTGGGTTCACAGGAAGGAGAAGGAGGTGTGGTTGGGAATGAAGCAAGCATGGTAAACCGTGTGTCTTGAGCACTGGTATAGCTTCTGCAGGGCCTGAGCGGGGCCCAGAGAGGAATCCTCTCCTATCTGCAGGCTTAAGGAGTTCGCAGTCAGCTGGGGGAGAGGAGGCCCACGCAGCACACTGTGACAGCTTGTCCAGGGAGAGGCACATTCCTGAGACTCAGCCGTGGCTGGCTGTCACTGTCCAGTTAGCCCTTGTCATTTGTTCTCCTTACTGCATGGTGAGCAGCTGGCCTGAAAGTTACAGTCATTCTGGAAAGACTTGTGTCTCCATTCCCAGCCATAGCTGGCAGGGATGACCAGGACAGACTGGCAGTGACCTGAGCTTTGGTGACTACCTCCCATCCTTACTCCAAACCAGGTTCTAGCCATCTCCATTTTCTAGGTTCCTAAGTGACTTTGATTTTGAATATAGTTACAAGTGTCTTGGGCCTTTAAATGTAATGAAATGGCTTTTAAATAAGTGCAGAGACACAGGAAAAAAGGGCATGACAGATTTTCCCCTTAGCTCGCTAGCCGTTAACCACTGGTCTTTGCCTGCCTGGCCACTGGAGTAGCGCTGGAGGGCGGGTGGTGACAGAACGAGAGGCACAGTCTGCAGAAGGAAGGAAAGGACTTTAGGAATCAGCATTTTGAGTGTTGGTTTTTTTTGTTTGTTTTTTTCAGTAGGAATGGCTTTGTTGTCCCTATGCCGAGAAGTGGGCTGTCATGTTTTCACTTCTTCCCATGAATGATCTCTGAGTAGGTGGGAAATTGCCAGGCTGGAGGGATGTTTGTGCTATGTCCATATAAATGTCCTTTGAAAGTCCTCATGTCTTATTTTTTATCATGCCTTTCTCCTGTATGTGTGTGCACACACATGGATAACACAGATGCTCGTGGGACCCTTGAGAGGTAGATGGCATGAGGATTGTGGTGACTATTTTGCAAGACCATCAGGTTTGTAAAACCAGTGCTATGTTGGAACAAAGCCCTGGCCTGGGGATGGGTAGGCTTCAGGTCTGGTTCTAGTTTTTTTATCCCAGTGGAGCCCCGGGGAAGTTATTTTCCCTTTGGCCTCTTGTATTTCTCAATTGCACTGTTAGGTGTTAGACAATCTTTGAGGGCTCTTCATGATTCTAAGGATTTAACTCCCTATCTTACTGGCCTCTCTTGAGATGAGGCAGAGATCAGGTATTGGCCCAGAATAGACCTTTAGGTTCCACTTGGTGAGACATGGAGTGGAAATGTCAGTATGACAAGTCATGTCTGGTAGGGGCCAAAGCTGACAATTGAGTCCAAATGTGTTGTCTGTCAGTTAGCTCCAAGGAAACCATGGGAGATCTGCAAAAACCACTTTGTGGTTTTCCAAATACAGTTAAATCTCATATTCTCACTGTAAGTTCTCTGGGATTTGGCTCCAACCACTTCTTACCCCCCGCCAGCTTTATTGAAATATAATTGACATATGACATTGTGTAAGTTTATGGCATAAAATGTAATGATTTGATATATGTATATTTTGTGAAATGATTACCACAGTAAGGTTTGTTGACACACTTGTCACCTCACATAGTTACCCGCCCCCCCTTTTGTGGTATGCTGCTATTAACAAATATCAGGTACAGTACAGTATTGTTAATTACAGTTCCCATGCTGTACATTAGATTCATCTTATCATTGGAAGTTTGTACCCTTTGACCAAGATCTCTGCATTTTCCCCATCCCCTAGCCTCTGGCCACCACCAATCTACTTTCTGTTTATATAAGTTAGATTTTTAAAGATTTCCCCTAGAAGTGAGAGCATCCATTATTTATTCTCCTTTGTATGACTTATTTCACTTATGTAATGCCCTTAAGATCCATCTATGCTGTTGCAAATGGTAGACTTTCCTACTTTTTTATGGCTGAATAATATTCCATTATATTGAATTCAGTTTGCTAGTATTTTGTTGAGAATTTTCTCATCTATATTCATCAGGAATAGTATTCCTTCCTTTTCAGTTTTTTGAAAGATTTTGAGAAGGATTGGCATTCGTTTTCTTTAAATATTTGGTAGAATTCACTGGTGAAACTATCTGGTCCTGAACTTTTCTTTGTTGGGAGATTTTTGATTACTGATTCAATCTCCTTACTTATTATTAGTCGGTTCAGATTTTATGCTTCTTTATGACTTAATCTTGCTAAATTGTATGTTTCTAGGAATTTATTCATTTTGTCTAGGTAGTCTAATTTGTTGGCATATTCATAGTAGTCTCTTATGATCCTTTGTATTTCTTTGGTGTCTGTTGTAATGACTCATTATTCATTGATTTACCTGAGCCCCCACTTTCTTTTTCTTGGTTAGCCTAGATAAAGGTTGTCAATTTTGTTTATCCTTTCAAAAAAAAATCAACTCTTAGTTTTATTGATCTTTTCTATTGGTTTTCTGTACTCTATTTGATTTATTTCTGCTCTAATCTTTATTATCCTTCTGCTAACTTTGGGCTTACTTTGTTCTTCTTTTTACAGTTCCTTGAGGTGTAACATTAGGTTGTTTATTTGAGATATTTCTTTTTTCTTAATGTAGGCATTTATAGCTATAGACTTTCTCCTTAGACCTGCCATTGCTACATCCCATAAGATTTGGTATGTTGTGTTTCTATTTTCATTTGTCTCAAGATATTTTCTGATTTCCCTTTTGATTTCTTCTTTTATCCATTAGTTCTGCAGGAGTGTGTTGTTTAATGTCCATTGTTTGTGATTTCCCCAGTTTTCCTCCTGTTACTGATTTCTAGTTTCATGCCATGTGTTCAGAAAAGATACTTGATGTAATTTCTATCTTCTTGAATTTGTCAAGACTTGTTTTGTTGCTTAACGCACATGATACCTCTTGGATATTGTTCTGTGTGCCCTTGTGAAGAATATGTTTGCTGCTGCTGTTGGATGGAATATTCTGTATATGTTTGTTAAGTTCATTTGGTCTATGGTGTTGTTCAAATCTTCTGTTTCCTTATTAATTTTCTGTCTGGATGATCTGTCCATTGTGTGTGGGACACTAAAATCCCCTATTGTTACTGTATTGTTGTTTATTTCTCCTTTTAGATCTGTTAGTATTTGCTTTAAATATTTAGGTATTCTGATGTTAGGTACATAAATATTTACAACTGTTATAATTTCTTGATAAATTTACCCCTTTATCATTATACAATAAACTTCTTTATCTCTTATGACCATTTTTAGCTTAATGTCTACTTTGTCTGATGTGTTAAGTATAGCTACCTCTGCTTTGCCTTTTTTTTGGTTACCATTTACTTGTAATATAATATCTTTTTCTGTCCCTCACTTTTAGCCGATGTGTGTCCTTAAAGCTAAAATGAGTCTGTTATAGGCAGCATATCATTTGATCTTTTTTTAAAACCCATTTTGATATTCTGTGCTTTTTGATTAGAGAATTTAATCTATTTACATTTAAAGTAATTTTTGATAAGTAAGGATTTACTGTTGCCATTTTGCTAATTGTTTTCTCACTGGTTTGTTGTTCCTTTCTTTCTCTATTGGGGTCTTCCTTTGTGATTTGATGACTTTTGTTGTAGTATGCTTTGATTCCTTTATCTCATTTTTAAAATGTATCTTCTTTGGGTTTTTCCTTTGTGTTTACCATGAGGCTTACATAAAATCTCTTATAGTAATCTTATTTTAAGCTGATAACAACTTAACTTTGATGGCATACAGAAACTATACTTTTTCTTCTCACATTTTAGGCTATTAATGTTATAATTTACATCTTTTTTATATTGCGTACCCAGTAACAAATTATTATAGTTGTTTTTGATACATTTATTTTTTAACTTTTAAACTTGCATTGAAAGTGATTCAAACACCACCATTATAATATTAGAGAGTCTGACTCTGACTACGTATTTACTTTTATTGGTGAGTTTTACACATTCATGTGTTTTCACATTGTTAATTAGCATTCTATAATTTCAGTTTGAAGAATTCTCTTTAACATTTGTTGTAAGTCAGGTGTAGTGGTGATGAATTCCCTTAGTTTTTGTTTGTTTGGGAAAGTCTTTATCACTTCTTCTTTCTGAAGGACAGCTCTGCTGGGTATAGTGTTCTTAGCTGATAGTTTTCTTCTTTTTGATATTTTTGATATATCATCCCTACCCTCTCCTGGCCCACAAGGTTTCTGCTGAGAAATCTGCCCATAATCTTATTGGAGCTCCCTTGTATGTGATGAGTCCCTTTTCTCTTGCTGTTTTCAGAACTCTCTCTTTGTGATTTTTAGCCAATCCCCTAGATAAGGAGTAATGAAATATTTATCAGTACAGGCTCTGACCTGTCAGGATGAGTGCCAGCCATAACAACCAAGATGGTGGCATTGGTGTGTACCAGCTGAGCTAGGCTTGCTGTAGACCACCTATGGGCCACTGGCTTAAACAAGAAGAAATTTATTATTTCAGATAAGAATCCTGGAGGTAGGGTGGCAACTAGTTGATTATTTCAGTAACTCAATGCATAATGGAAGATTCAGCCACTTTTCATCTTTTTGCTTTGCTGTCTTTAGGAACTGGTATTATCTTCAGGATGATAGCCTCCTACTAATTCTTTAGATCTGTTAGTATTTGCTAACTGTCTTGTTGAGACAGAACAAGAAAGGATATAATCTTTTTTCTTAGAAAGCCCCAGTAGAAACCCCAGTAGATCTCATCTTACATATCATTGCCCCGAATTTGGTCATTGGCCAATCACTGGCAAAGACAATGCCATCTACAGGAGTGGCTTTTACCAATCAGCATTTACTCCAGTTAGAAGAGGGAGCAGTAGACACAGGAATAAAATCAGGGCCCTCCCAGCATTTAAGAAGAGGGCATTGACCTCTGGGTAGGTAAACAAAGGTATCTGCCATATGATCCTTCATAAAAGGGAGAGAGAATCTGCCAGATTATCTTAAAAGATCTTGGACTTATTTAAATCTTATGTTAAAAACAAAACACCACAGAACAAATCATAGTCAGATATAAATAAAACTGAATATGATCCAAGTCCAGGCTAGCCTTTGGGTAGAAATCTTTGCATTTATCATAGGGGTTGTCCAGCTCAGCACTTCTAAATCCTGAGAATTATTCAATCATTTGAGCCTTTAGGGAAACTGCTTATGATCTGAGACAAACCAGATAAGTATACGTTTCCTCACATAAAACCTATTTCTACTATCTATAAAAAGCATGTGAACAAAATTCTCAGTGCTTGTGTATCTTATTTCTAATTACTTATAGATCAGGTTTTTTTTTGTTTTGTTTTGTTTTGTTTTTGTGGCTCTCATTTCCTATTAGAAAAAAACTAAAAACCTCAGCAAGATACCTCAGACCCCCTATGATCAGGCTTGCTGTTACCTCCCCAGCTCTAGTAATTATGGCATCCTTAACGAGTCCCTAACTTTGTAGCCACACGGATGTACTTGCAGTGTCTTAGAGATGCTTGGTTCCTTTTCTTTATCACTTTTATTTTTTGACCTTTCACTTTTGTCAATCTGGCAACCTCCACTCAGCCTTCATGACCTAACTCAGTTGTCATTCTTGTAATGACTATCATTTCCAGGCTTTGCCAGACAGTTCCTGTGCATCTGCCTGTGTGCAGCCCCAACTTGAAAGCAGTCCTGTGTCAGAGCCTTCATCACATAGCTGTAGTTAACTATTCTTCTGGGATGTGGGCTCCCTGAGCCAGAGGGGTCACTTTGCTGCTCTCTGCCACCTGCTTCTGGCAGAGACCCAACATCTAATGTGAGTAACAGTGGTAAATAAACGGTTTCACATGTAAGCTTAGCATTTTCTTAATCAATTAGGGATACCTTGGTAGCTGTATTGCTTACTGCCCTCCATCATGTCCAAATTGGAGTCATAATCTGATAATTTATGAATAGATTAGCTACTTGGAAATGGGCATGTTTCTGCATATTTACCCTGACGTATATGTACTAATGACAACCAGAACCATTAGTGAATTCATTATTTTTCAATCCAAGTTGCACTTCTACTGCTAAGGTTAATTATTGATTTGTTTTATTCTATGATTAAAGCCATTAGCCACTATTAGCAAATGACGATGTTTATGCATGTTTGAATATCAGCTGGGTTGCATTTCATAGCAGGGGCCCAACGCAAATTAGTATTCTCTGGGACTGGCATCTAGAATGGTGATACAAAGCCTTGCTGAAGGTAACCAATGATTTTTGCCTTGTGATAGAAGGATAAACAGAACCTGATTGCCTTCACTAATTATTCCTTCTGAGTGCAGACCCTGGCCAGAATTTAGTTCTAGTTGAATGTGCCTCTGTCCCTTTTGATTTTGAACCATCAGAGATTCTGAGCAAGACTTCAAGAGTCTAAGATGTACCCTGGCTCTCTGCCTGCAGACATCACTTTTTAAATTTTCCTTTATCTGAGAGGTAGAATGGGCTGATTTGCTCTTTGAAATAGTGGGAATGGACTTTGCAGAGATTGGCTTCACCTGAACACGGATTCTGCCAGCGAGAGAAAGACCCTGCTTTTCAAAGTACTCTCTGGGCAGGTCACACCTTTTCCAGCTGTGCCCTATGTGGGGGAGCATTGGCCTGAATGGACCCGGCACCTGCGAAACTGCATGGCCAGAACTCTCAGCCACCCAGAGGCAAGGCAGGGTGGGGAATGTAGTTCTGTCTGGCAAAGCACAGGAAGCCATTTGGGAAATGGCCAGTGTCTGCTGCAACCTCCTTTGCTTCTTTCTAGTGGAAGAAGCTAAGCTGCATTGAGAGGGTTTTCCCACCTGGGCCACTTTCTCAGCCTATCACCTGTTTCTTTGGTGTCCCGAGGAAGCCACCTCCAAGTTCATCCTTCCCTGAAGAGTCTTCAAGCTTTCAAGCCTTCAAGCTAGGCAAAGGCAGAGAAAATAGCTTGAGGGCAGAGACAACCAGAAACCTGAATTCCTGGAGATCCCAACAGGGCATGGGGCACAAAGTAAACATTTGCTGAGTGATCATTGGCGGGCTGAATGATTTTAGGTGAACCTAAGGTTCTTGTCATCTGACTGTGACATATATTCATTTTAGAAGACCCATCTCTTTACCCTTTGCACAAGCCTTCCTGATTGTTATCTGCAGTTCATCTTTCCCAGGGAGATGGTTCAATTAAGACAGCTCAAAATGAGTCCATGATTTGAGGGTACAGTTGACTACACTCTGATTAACTCCCTGTTCGTCAGTCATAGAGATATATGATGGGAATTACCAGAGCAGGCAGAAAGGAGGGCAGACAAGCTAGTGGGGAAGGGAGGTAAGCAGCTGGAAGATCAGAGTTTTTGGGGTACAAAGAAGAGGAAAGTGCCAGGAGAAGGTGGGATTCCCCAAGAGGAGGAGAAGCTTGGAAGATAAGATGAGACAGCACATAGTCTTTAAGAAGTGTAATTTTGATGTCATAGCATTAGAAGGTCTGACTCTGAAGTTGAATGGTGGAACTTTCCTGTGTTGTGAAAAGGAAAATAAATGTTAGAGGGTGGGAAAGACTGATGAGTTAGAGGTTCAACTAAACGGATTTTGAGGACTTGCAGTCCAACCTGTCCTCAGCCATGTGATACCGGTACTGCTTGAATCCAGGAGTGATGGTGCTTCTCACCCAGACAGGCTGCTGTTCCCCTGATGGGGGTTAGAATTGCTGGAAAGACCTCATGGTTTCATTACCAAGGAGATGAGGAAAACACTCAACCTCATAGCCAAGCCCAGAATCCTCATGTGATGCCAGATCCCTGTATCCCATGTCTACCAAACATCCCACCTAGATGTCTCATGAGCAGAACACAGGAAAAGACCAGCTCTTCTTTGCCTCCCCTTCTGTGCTCTCCTCCCCTGTGGTCCCTAGCTCAGGGAACAACACCACTATCCACAGAGACTCCAGAAATGTGGACATCCTCTGCGACCTCCTCCTCTTGATTCTCATCTATTATATTCAATTGTCCACCAGATCCTACAGTTCCACCGTCTTAACACCTCTCCAACCCCACTGCCACATCCCTCGTCCAGGCTACCAGGATGCTTGATCTGGATTATTGTACCAGTTTCCCAACTGGGCTCCTTATCTCCAGTCTGGCCCAGCTGCAATCCAACTTCTGCACATACGATGAAGTGGCCATTCTGGGATGAAATTTGCTTTAGTCTTGGCTTTTTCTTGTCTTCAGTATAGAGGCCAATCTCTTCCATCATTGCTTCTGACAGTTGCACATTTGTCCATCCTCCTCTCTGGCCAGTCTTGCTTTCTACTCCCTGCTCCAGCCATGTGGGAGTACTCGTTCCCAGAAGACAACATACCCCTACTCCCGCATCCCCACACCTCTACAGTTTCCTCTGCTGGGAACCATTTTACCCCTACCCTACTCCCATCTACCTAGAAACAGTGGCTTGTGTCTCATGAGGCAGGTTAGGCCTGGCTTCTCAATCTTCCAACCTGTGGCCCCTCTCCTCTGCTTTCATGACACTGCTTCCTCCTGCGTGATCTTCTTTCGTCACACTGCTGGGCTTCACGCTCCTACAGTTAGCCTGCTCCAATTTACTCTCCAGAACATGATTTCTCACACACAAATAGAATTCAATCCCTTCTCAACTTGAAACTTTTTTAGGGTTTCCCCCTGACTTTTAGGAGAAATTTTTAAAAATCCTGAACATCTTTTTCATGGCCCTTTATTATCTGTCCCATTTACCTCTCCAGTCTCATTTTACCCCACTCCCCTTTCATTTCGGTTACTCTGCGCTGCAGCCATAGATCCCCAGACGCACCCCGCTTTCTCTTGCTTCACCTCTAGACCTTTGCACTTCCTGCTCGTTCTGCTGGGAGGTTCCTTCCCTCCACTTCCTCTTTCCCCCAGCAGCCAGTTACAGTTTACACTTCAGTTAGACCTCACCTCTATCAAATCTCCCTCAAGTCCCAAGAGTGTCCTGCGGTTCTCTGCCCTGTCCCAGTGGGGGTGGGCTGGGGTTTGCATCTGACTCATTCTTCTATCACAGAGCCTAACGTGGTGGCTGGCACTAGGCCTGGCTTCGTGGGTGTGTGACCAGTGCAGCTGCGAAAGGCCCTGTGCTCAGAAGAGCCCTGCACTCAAGGTTTCATGTTCTGTGTCAGCTGACTTGAAAGTCTTAGCAATATTATCTTTGAACTTGTGTTTTGTAAGTGAAACCCAGTGGAACAATGGAGCACTCACTGGGGGTCCCACCCTTCCACGATATCACCCAGACAGTGTCTCAGCTGCTTGGTTCCTGCCTTGACCTGGCAATGTCTGCCATGGTCTGCCCCCAGTGGGGACCTGGGCAAGGGTGTGATGCTGAGTCACGGGGTGGGCCCCTATGATGGACTGCATTTGTCCTGTGAGTGTCCCTAAGGCAAGCCCATTCTAGAAGATGCAGGTCTCCTCCCATATTCTGGGTTGGCTTGAGGCCCTCCCTTAGCCTTGCTGAACCTTTGTGGAATGGTGCTGTGGTCTAGAGAGGTGGAGAGAGCGAGGAAGAGGGAATACCCTTTCCTGCTTTGGAACAAGTGGCCCTGTATCTGCTGCGTGTTCATGTTGCAAATAGCCCTGCAGACTGCAGTTTGCTGAAGACAAGCTATAGGCCTGGCACGTGGTAGGTGCTCAGGGATGGCGGGGTCTTAGGCTTCTTAAATCTCTCTCTAATGCACCCACATCCCTTCCCTTCAGATTCCACCACCCTAATCCAGGTTTAAGCTGCTCCTTGAACTATTGCAGCAGCTCTTTGTTCATCCTTGTGTCCCAGGTAGAGGGTTTGCACAGAGCAGGACCTCAGTAGGCATATGATGCATAAATGAAAGAATTAAATAAATAAGAAAATAGTCTTTTTAAAATAGCATGCTGTCTGTTCTGCAGGTTCAAGTGCTTTGTTAAAGTGCCTCCCCGGTATACCATTAGGAAATGTCCTTGGGAATTGTTTATTCAATTTTGTACTCTGGCCTCTCCCAGGAGGTGGTCAGAGCCCTGGGCTGATCTGTGCAGACAGGTACTGCCTCACCCTTCACCTTCAGAGAGCCCAGCTTTAGGCAACACCCTGGGAAACTACAGAGCCTTCCAAGCTTGGAAGCTGTTTTTGAAGCATTTGAATGACCGGGGTGGGGGGGAAGAGTTTATAATCAGAAACCAAGACATCTTAGGTCCTCAGTGATTGATCATGGGAGGCCACATCTAGATAGTAACAGCTTTGCTGAAAGGGGCAGCGATGTGGCCCCATAGCTTAACACAGTGAAGGGAAGGAGGTATCGAGAGAGTGCTGCTTGGTTTTGGTTTTACTCCCTTGTCTCAGTTTACCCAATGAGGCATTTTGTCTGTGGGTCTCTAGGAGGTTTGCTGTAGTGTATGAGAAAACTGCTTCTGAAGAAGTTGTGTAAGGTTGCCTGTATTCTGGCTGGTTTAGTCTCTGCTACTCTGGATTCACTGATCCTCAGTGAAGACTAAAAGGTCCAGTGAGCTGAATCTGCTTTGCATTTACCCAATCTGAGTTCCCATCTAAGCAGGCACAGAATTTATGCTCACCCATCACTGCATTGGTCACATCCTCTAATGCTTCAGTGGCTCTTACATTGGGTAACAGTCAAGAAATTCATAGATGTGATGCCCATAACAGTACACACTATTGTAGGTGTGTTCTATTGATAATGTGCCAAGAAGTACATGTAGTGGCCTTTGTAGTAACATTGGACTATTTTAGTGGAGCAGGTATATTTTTCTGTGGTTCATGCAGTTCAGAACAAGGCAAGTTATGTCTGTCAAGTATTGTTTTGACAGGTGTCATTGCTACAGAAGGCAAGCATGGTTGGGGTGTGGAAGGTCTTTCAATGGTGGGTGGTTCCATTGGCACAGTGACTCATGGTGAGAGGAGTGAGCTCTGCTTTTTGGTGATTGCTGCAGCTCTAAACCAACAAGTAACAAGGGCATCAGCTTTTTTCCACCCACTTCCTTTACTAACAGAAGATAGAATTCAGATGCTGTGGACAATTTGGGAGTTCTTTCTAAGGTCTTTATGGGATCCACCATTGCATTAATTTTAAGGTCATACTCCTTGAAGGCTTCTCTCAGCCAACAACTAACCATGGCATGGGTGCTAAGGAAGAAGAGATGTGGGACTGCTCCAATAGATGAATTTGGCTTGAGTACTTCCAATGACCTGGCTGAATCTTTCTTGAAACTGTGCTGCAGTCCAAGATTCTTCCTCCCAGAATCCTCTTTCCTTTTAGAATTGTCAGAGCTGCATCATAATCTGAAGATGCTCCTTTCATTCTCTTGCTTACTTCTCCAAACAATCTCTTTGATGTTTAATCCCCTTTTGATGTCCCCTTCTCAGGGACCTAAATGAAATTCAGTACCTTCCCCCATCTATCCATCCTCAAAGAGATAAGTAAACTTGCAATATTTTTTGTTATTGAGGGTTGTTGGTGCTAGGGATCAAGTTATTTTATTTAAGAGGTAGAGGAGACCATATTTGGAGAAGGGAGACTGGAAAGGTGCTTGTGGTTTTGGTGTCTTTGAAAAATATGGAACTGGGGCACCTGGGTGGCTCAGTCAGTTAAGCATCTGCCTTCAGCTCAGCTCATGAACCAGGGTCCTGGGATGGAGCCCTGCATCAGGCTCCGGGCTCAGTGGGGAGTCTGCTTCTCCCTCTCCCTCTGCCCCTCCCCCTGTTCATGCTCTCTTTCTCATTCTCTGTCTCAAATGAATAAAATCTAAAAAAAAAAAAAAGAGAGAGAGAGAGAGAGAGGGAGAAATGTGGAACCCTACACTGCCTCCTATGCAAGGCCCAGAGAAGGGAGGGTACAGAAGGGAGGGTATAGCAGCAGTGGAGGTTACCATTCCTGGCCTGCATTCATTTAGTAACAGCATAGTAAGGATTAACTTTGAGCTCACAGAGGTGGTGGTGATTTACAATAATAAAGATCAGATTCATTGTCAATGACCAAAACTTCTCCATGTTCCAATGAAAGTGAAAATACGACAGACCAAAATTTGTGGGATGCATCTAAAACGGTACTTAGAGGGAAATTTATAGCACCAAGTGCCTATATTAGAAAAGATAAAAAATCTCAAATCAATGATATAAACTAAGAATTGTCAAACTATGGTAAATGTGCAAAATTGAGTCTACTGCCTATTTTCATAAATGAGGTTTTATTGAAACACAGCCATGTTCATTGATGTATGCATTGTCTATGGCTGCTTTCATGCTACAACAATAGAGTTTATTAGTTTAACAGAGATCATATGAATCTCAAAGCCTAAAATAATTACTCTCTGACCCCTTATGAAAAAGATTTCTTACTCCTGACCTAAGCTTCCAGCTTAGAAATTAGAAAAAGAAAATTATGAAAAGGAAATTATGAAGAGCAGAAGCCAATGAAATAGAAAAAAACAAAAATTAGCATAATCAATGAAATGAAAATATGGTCCTTTGAGAAGATCAATAAAATTGACAAACTTCAAGATATATAGAGCAGGAAAAAAAAGAGAAAAAATACAAATTGCCAATATCAGAAGTGAGAGAGGAAACATCATAAAGGTGGGCCACCTTGGCATGAACATTATTTTGAGTTAAAAGCAATCAAAACCAGAGGTTTTAGGAAAATATCTTTACCTCCCCCTCACTGCCTCTTTGTACCAGGAAGAGAGTTATTCACAGAGATTCCTCTCTACCTAAGAAACTTATCTACATTAACAGAGCAACCTTTGTTTTCCAAACGTCCCCTTTCACCTTCCTGCTAATGGTATTTGTCCCTTTTGTATCCTCAGACCCTCCCCCTCTCCTTAGCTCTTGAGCCCCCTGTTGCCTGACTATTTTTGGAATTTCCATGTCTGTGTGGGTTCCCCGTACAGTACATATCCTATTAAATTAGATTTTCTCCTCTTAATCTGTCTCAATCTGATTTTAAGTCCAGCTAGAAGGACCTTGAAGGACAGAGGAAATTCTTCCTCCCCAACAAGATCTTACAGACTTCACAATAAATACAGGAATATTATGAACAATTTTATACCCATCGATGTAGGGAAAGATGTTAGGGTTCGAAGCCAAGGGCCAAGAAAGAGTTCTTGAGAGGTCTTTGGTGCAAAAAGGTGATTTTATTAAAGCACGTTGACAGGACCCCTGGGCAGAAAGAGCTGTCCCTGGGTCATGAGGAGTGGCCCATTATATACTTTCAGGTTGGGAAAGGGTTAGGGATAGAGTAAGTCTCTAAGGAATTTGGAAGCAAGGTTTCCAGGACCTTGAGGGGGCTAGCTATTGTTGGGAAAAGGTCATGTTATTACCATCTAATAAAACCTTAGTCATTAGACCCTTCAGATGTATAACGGTGGGTCATATGCTTGGGGGATGATTGTCAATGTGTATCTTGGGGGGTAGAGATAAAGGAAGTTTCTAAAGGAATTTTTATATATTAAAGTAGACTTAAAGGATCCTGGGGGTTGGGCTAAGAGTGCCTTTTGCCCTAAGCAAGGTATTAACTTCGAGGCAGTTGAGTCCCTAGAGGAATGTCACTCTGCCTGTTTCAAGGACTTGTCCATGGGCTGTAGGTAGTAAGGAAATTTAATCATTTTTCTTCTGCCTTTGTTTCCCACATCAATAGCAATTCTGCAACCCTTCCAGAAAATTATGAAAATTAATCAAGCTGTATACTTAAAATTTATGCATTTTATTACATGTAAATTACACCTCAATTAAAACAGAGTATGGGAGAAGAAAATAAATAAAATTGCATCTTCCTGTCTCCTTGACTGCCTCTGCCTTCAGAGATAGCTATCATTAACCATATACCTCATATTATTTATTTCCCTTATAGCACTTCTCTAATTTGTGAAGATATGTGTGTACATAAAAAACTTTTTAGTTTCTTTTTAAATAGTGGGTTCAGTGCTCATTACAGGTCTTTTTTTTTTTTTTAAGATTTTATTTATTTGACACAGAGAGATATAGCGAGAGAGGGAACACGAGCAGGGGGAGTGGGAGAGGGAGAAGCAGGCTTCCCGCAGAGCAGGGAGCCCGATGCGGGGCTCGATCCCAGGACCTCAGGATCATGACCTGAGCCAAAGGCAGACGCCTAACGACTGAGCCACCCAGGCGCCCCTCATTACAGGTCTTTTGACCACAACTTCTCCATTTGTTCTCAAATGGCTAGATTTTGTCATCAAAACTTTTTTTACGTAAGGGACTAATGAGTGCTGTAGTTCCCGAGTTCCTGTAAATCTGTGAATGCATGTCTGACACCTTTATACTCAGACAACACCTTGTTGGGCCTACAACTTTTGGATCACACTTTTTTCCTTTACAAACTCACATATATTGTTCCATTTTTCCCTTGTATTTTAATGTTGCTATAAAGAATTATGAGGCTAGCCTTATTCATCAGCCTTTTAAGTACTTTTTTTTTTCGTTTCTTCTTTTCAAATGCCTAAGGAATTCTTTCAGTATTTTTTATGTTCAGTAATTCACCAGGATTGATCTTGGTAGTGCTCATTCTGTCTCAGATTTCCTACAACGTGCTGGTCTACTTGGAATGGTCTTTCAGTTATGTAGATTCAGTTCTTCCTTCATTTAAGGAAAGTTTTTTTTCCCCTGTTATCTCTTGAATTTGTTTTGTATCACTTGTTGTGTCTCTGCTTCAGGGATGCCAGTTATCCTTTGTTCTATTACCATCGTTGGAAGATACCTATTATCTTGCAATTATTTTAATATAGTTATCCTAAGTACACAGGCGCAGGCTTCTGCCTCTCTCGCAGATCATGAGCTCCCGGGGCATGGATGGGAGGCCTTGCCGACAACCTGGAATGACAGGATTCAGTGCAGGCATCACCTTAGCCACATGGGCACGCGTGGCCCCTGCTTTGCAGAGTCCGCTCAAGCTCTAAGGCCGGCTTTCCTGCAGCAACAACCATCCTGTAGGGTTGTCAGGATTTCCTCTTTCCCTCAGTCCTTCATTTCATGTTCTGTCCGCCTTCATGCCAAACTCAGATCCCAGAAAATGATCTGAAATTGACCAACAGGCCTCCTCTCCCAAGCTGGGCTCCTAACTCCCTGGTCCCAAACCCTTCCCTGGGTTTGCAGAGCTCAGGCCACAGTGTGCAGAGTTGAGGGGTCTTCCTGGTTGCACTGACTGCACCCAAGTGTTGGGTGGTGGAAAAGACTCACCTGCCTGAGTTCCTCACTGCCTATGAGTGTCACATCTCCAATCTCAACCCCCAGGGCCCTGCTTTCTGTGTCGTGCCTGTCCTTGTCATCCAGGGTGGGGGTGCTTCGGGAGTGCTGCTCTGTCTCCCACCTGCCCACTCACCTTGGCACCTGCTCTGAAGGGCGCCCCACTCCTCACTTATCAGGGTTTTTCCTCTCAGGTAGTTCCTGCTGTGCAGAAGATTCCTTTCACTCTCAAATGAGCTGTGTGTTTCTAGTTTATTGGAAACATATAATATTTGTATGGAGCTTGATGAAGTGTTAAGTTGGGGGAGGAAACATCCAGAGACAGAGAGCTTTTCTTAAAGTGTAATTGCTTTTATCACTTTTATGGAAAAAGTGCTCGTTAGCCTAGCTACTTGAAACACACTTTTCACCCTTCGATTTATTTTAGGGATCATTGAGATTTTAAAATACCCCTCACAGAAGTTATTTCCAGAGTTGGTTTTATGCATCCAAAGGCAGTAAGATGGGTGGGCTCGGATTGTCATGTTTCTTTCTCTCCTCAGGTGGAAATGCTATCTTTTGCAAAGAGCCTTGTTCCATATGGGGCCAGTCTCGGTCACTGGTTTCTTTTGCTCACAGCAAACTTGTTTCTTTCTGATTACACCCAACCCCATTGGCCTTGTCAGGGAATAAGCTGTTTAGGGCCTATCTCTTCATCCATTTAGCCCATGATGCTGGACATGTGTGCTTAATTTCACATTCTTTACAGTGCCCAGAATTATGTAGGGCTCGGGGAGGGGGGGCGCTCCAGTGTTTGCTGAATGCTCTGTAGCTTTCTAATCATCAGGGGGCGGGGGGGAAGCCTTTTGAAATGCCTGGGCTGCCACGGATTGGTCACTGCAACCCACTTCTGGTTTTCTCCTTTCAAAAATGATGCTTTGTTTCTGACTAGTGGTTCTAGTGGTTTCAAAACATAAAAATCTCAGCCAGCGTGGTCAGTCAGTCTGACCTTCAGACTGAATATTTCCTCATTTATATGGTTGGCTTGTTTGAAACGCAGTCCAAAAGGGAATGGAATGATGACTTTTAAGTAAGATGCCACTGATCCCAATTTGACAGAGTCTTTCAGCCCATTGGATGTCAGAGCCTGGATGCTATGTGTCGCTCAGAGGTAACTTGCAAGCAGATAGATTAGTCCTGCTAGATAAACCATAACTCTTCATTCCTAAACAGTGTCACTTTCAAATTCTCAACCCCAATGTCATAGCGATGTGCATTGCATTGAATAATAATTGTATTTCTCACAGGACATCACCAATTTTTTGTCTGACCTTTAAGAGGAAAAGCTTTTTAATTTTAATCAAAGTATTTCCTTTTGAACTTTAAGGAAGGGCTGCTGATTTACTTCTCTTAAGACCTTGACAAAGAGACATCTCTACTTGAGCCAAAGGTTGTTCACTGTTTACTAGAATGGACCTCATTTTGGATACTAATGAAGTGGAGGCTAATGGGGACAAATTGATCTCTTCATAATTTGTCCACTGAAGAGTGGCTAGCTGAAAATTTCATTATCATCACTGTTCTAGGAAAACTGTAAAAAAAAGTTAACAAAAGTCAGTTTCATAAAGTTTCCTTTCAGGGTGCGGAGGATTCTTGGTTGTCATTCATCGAAGAATCTGCTATAGTTTCTCTGATGCTGTAGCAAATAAAAAAGTGATTTGTGAAGTTACTCTCAACTCCATTTGAAATGAAGGAGAGCCTCGTTCCATTTTCTGAAACTGAAAAATAATTTAAGGAGCAGCATTAAGAATTGCTGTTCTAGCCATTACAAGTATGATGTAGTTGCACATTTATTGACAAGGATAGATAGTCATATTATGTTAGTATACAACATGGATTACAAAATAGGATGTAAAGGATGATCCTATTTTTGTTTTTAAAAGGTATATCTATTTGCATGGGAAAATTCTAGAGATATGCTTGCATAATTGCAATGAGAAGTAAGGAAAAAAGATAAGCACACCAAAAAAATGAGCAAAGCATGCAAACATAGAATTCATAAAAAAAGAAATGTAAATACACAAAAATAAGTGAATATTTTATACTTTATTTGTAATTACAGAAAATCAGTTAAAATGATAATGAGATACCTTTATTTTTGTCGGTTTGGCAAAAATGTTTAAAATAGAGGAATACTCAGTGTTAGGGAGAAGACAAAAGGCATGCCAGTATATTCCTACTGGTGATTTATTTTAGCACAAATTTTAAAAAACATATATTGTTTACAACTTTATTGGGGTATAGTTAGCATCGGAAACTGCACGCCGAACACTGTGCATGGTGTCACAAAGGTGTACACCACTGAAAGTGTACAATTTGATAACATCTGACGTATGTATCCACTAATGAAACCATCACAACAGTCATGATACTGAACACACCCAACATCCCCCCAAATTTCCTCCTGCCCCTGCATGTCCCAGCCCCATCCCAGGCATCCGCTGATCTGCTGTCAGTCATTACAGATTTTATTTTCTAGAATTTTATATGAGTGGAGACATACTATATTACCCTCTGTTTTATCTGTCTGGCTTCTTTCATCCAGTGTAATTATTTTGAGATTCATCCATGTTATTACATGTACCTGTAGTTCATTTTTTTTTTTAATAGCTGAGTAGTATTGCATTATGTGAATATTACAATTTTTTCAACTCTATGTGTTAGATACTATTTTTGCCTCAGATTTTAAGAATAGGAAACTGCGTTTATAGAGGTAAATTCACCCAAGGTAACCCAGATAATAAACAGTGGAGACAGAATTTGAATCCAGACACTTTTACTTTATTTTTTTAAGTAGGCTCCACACTGGGCACGGAGCCCAACGTGGGGCTTGAACTCACGATCCTGAGATTAAGACCTGAGCTGAGATCAAGAGTCAGATGCTTTACCAACTGAGCCGCCCAGGTGCCCCGACACTCTTACTTTTTAGAATCCACATTCCCAACCACAAACTTTGAAATATTGTTTATATGATTTAGAAATACCTTAAAATCCCAATAATAGGGTAATAAGTTAACTGTTTTACATGTCTGTAATAGAGTTTATGTAGTCACTTAAAGATGATCTTGGAGAATATTTGAAAAAGACTTCAAGGATATGTAATAACGTGATGCCAGTTATCCCAAGTGATGAAATCATAGGTGATCTTAATTTTCTTCTTCTTTTTTTATCCTTCCTTAGAATTTTCAGATTTTTGGACTTTGCTGATAGAGAAAATAAATAAATCAAAAGGATAACAGCTCTGGGTGCTTCCCTGTCCATTAGCCATGAATGAGTTCTAAAAGTTGGGCTTTTGGCCCACATTTCTGATGTTTGTAGGCTCCCTTTTCTTTTGCATTCTCATCTTTTCCTTCTTTCCAAATTTTACCCCATCCTTTGTAGCCCAGCTCCTGTTTAAGCTCTTTGGGAGTATCTACTGTGGTTACGCCTACCACCATTTTTCCACAGCACATAGCATGGAAGGGACCATTTAACCAGTCCAATGATTGTCTCTCGGTGATGTTCCTCTCTTCCAAGTCTGGTTACAAACTTCTGGAGGGCAGTGCCACACTCTGCATGATCCTATGTCCCTTTCTCTGGCCTGGGGCCACGGTAAGCACATTGTTATGAGAAACACCCTCTTGGAGCATAGGACCACACAGGGAAAAGCTGCTTCCTTGGCTTTTGGCTCATTCCAGTCTTTAGCAACCATCTGCGGTGGTGGTGATTGGGTGCGTGTGTGGGGGGGGTCTCGTAACCCCTCTTTTATAAGGAAGTGTACTGAAGCCTGTATCGGGGAAGCAACTTCACTGAATACCACAACTAGCAAGTAGCGGAACAGGGATTAAAACACAGGTGTCCCAAGTGCCAGCCATGGTTCTATCTGTGCTGTCAAAGACTAGGGGGAATAGTCATGAAGCCTAATTCCAAGTCTGAGCTCCCCTGTCCCACCCTCCTTTTGTCTCATTTCAGCCTCTTGCCCTGGCTGCCTTTAGCTGCTTTCTCTCTGGCTTGGAGGTTCACACGTGACCCTGGAGGCCATCAGTGCTTCCCCATGGATTATCTGTCCCAGTGGGTTGGAAAACACCTGCTTTTGAAAAATAAACATGGCATCTATTATTGGCGCATCCCCCCCCCCC